>NC_137975.1:49082577-49175314 GCF_963924665.1 Micromys minutus | reverse complement strand
GTGCAAAATGCACTCCCAGCCCTTATTACGAAATTCTGTTTTTCCTGTGTTTGGCATTTTCATCTAGAGTTAACATGCATGTATACTTCTTACGTAAATTCAGTATCATTTTTTCCTCTTCTTAACCAGTATCCCATTTACAAAGAAAAAGTGGATTTTCCAAGGCTTCCCCACTTAGCCCGTTTAAAACTATTTATATGCATCATCCCATTGCATACATTACTGTACTGTTCTTCTGCGTTCTTCTGGTCATGTTACTCTGCCTTACTCTGGCTACCCAAGAAGCTCCTAGGCAACAGCTAATGTATCCCCCCACCCAAGACATATGTATACAGTTCAGGCAAAAACTGGCTCATGACACTCAGGGATGTGATTTTTCTGCTTTTGGTCACAATTATCCTGTTTGATTGTCAAAGCTGGAAACTTAAACTTAGGAAGAGAGGAGCTAGTCTCCAGTGTAAGCACTGATTTTCTGAGCAGAAGAAACATATTGTGTTTTTCTTTGCTGTGTTCAACCTTCTTCCCAGTTTCTATCATCCTTCCAGAAGCTCTCCCCCCCCCCTCTCTCTCTCTGTGTGTGTGTGTGTGTTTTCATTCCTTGTACCATTGATGCCAGATGTATGCCAACACCTTGTGACACTGTTGACACTGTATTGTTACCACTGGACTCAGGGGATATATGGGAGCTCACTTTCGAACTCTGTGATAAAGGCTTCAGTGTATCTCTGTCAACTATTGTCTCCTGATTATTTGGAGAACTAAGTCTGTTTTCTGAGCTATAGGTAAATAGAATTATTAAATAGAATAAGGGCCACTAAGCTTATGGTACTGATAGTGACCTAGAATTCCCATGCACATCAGATGACCAGGCTAAGATTTGGCCAGTCTGCTTAGTCCTGTTCAAGAATTATGACTACTAGCTCAGGATAGTTGTTATGTAGCTATTTCTACCAAATTCAGACATCCCTTCACAAAGGCAGAAGACCTTCCTAAGACATTGAAAGTAAACAACGCTTACAGGCCCCACCTTCTAAGAAAATGAAACATAAAACTCACAAAGTTCCAAAGGCAGAAACAAGTAGGAAGGTTAAGACTTTCATACTAGAACTGTCAGCAAATCCTAGGCTGGGTAGAGGTGGAGTGAGAGGGTAGGGCAGGGTCAGGGAAGCCTTCTGTGGTCACCCAAGCTTGGGTCATTACCATTGAGTTACCCATGCTTCTATAAGTAATGGCAATAAACTTACCAGCTCACTAAGCTGGTATGTGTGGAATCATTTCTGTGGCCTACCATCAGCTCCCTGTCAGGCATGAATATGAATTAGTTCATTCAAATCTCCATAAGAAATGCTTCCAGATCACTCATTCTTAGTACATGTTATTGCATAATTAATTGTTAATGTTATATAATCAAGTACTTAATATGACCCATTACATGTATCATACATGGAACACTATGTACAATGTAGTAGTGTCTGAGTTTGATATGTGTATGGTTGAAGTTTAGTGCTGAATTATTCTTTCAAAGGATTGGAGAACAAGGGAAAAAAAGAAATAAAATATTGGAAAATAATCTCTCAAAATCAGTGTCATATAAATCAATGCCAGTGAATGGACTTGAGGGGATTATCAAAAATACATTTGTCTTAGTGATGCTCTGATGTCTCATATTAAAAGTTTCCACCACTCTCACATCAATAGTGTCAGTGGGAAGGTATTAAAAAAGTCAACACAAGGCTCAGAGTAAGCTTATTATCTAGAGCCACATGGATGCATTAGGATTAGCCCAAGTTCTCCACCTGTTCTTAAGATCACCATTAGAAAATATTTACATTTGGTCCTCTTGTCTCTCTTGTCTCTAGGCTGTCACACTTGCTCACATCTACCACCTTCCCTTGTGTTCACGTTTCCAATACCTTTGGACAATTCTCTAGCTTGAACTTGCCTTGTATTCTTCTATCCAGTGTGATTCTTTTTCTGATGAACCATATGCATTACAGCTGAGAGTAATTTGAAGTCAATTTGCCTGATCAGGGCAGGAGCATCAGATAACATTCTGAATGTTTTATGTATACTTGCTGACTTAAATTGTTACCTTACAGTTTACTTGGAGCTTTAAGAATTAAAGAGCCACGCCTGGCACAGAAGGCTGTTCTCTGACTTGCAGATGGTGTGGGTCACATAATAAACCACTTAAGTATTCTTGTGGATTTTTTTCATCATTTCCGGATGGGTTATTTTGTCCTGTTACAGGTGAAATGACTAGACATGGAAGTCTGCTGATGTTAGGTTTAAAATGTGAAATGAGAGTAATGTGATGGTAAGTTGAGTCTACAAAATATTTCTAATTCTTTGGTGAGAGAGCTCAATAATAAAGTAAGCATAAGTAATGCCCTGGTTCAATTCCCAGTAACATAAAACAGAACAATAAGTTTACAATTTCTATCTTATTTTTCTTCTGTTGTTGTGATAAAAATACTCTGACAAAAGCAACCTGAAAGAGAAGGGTTTGTTCTGTCTTATCTGGCTCACAGGTCAAGAATATAGTTCATTATGGCAAAGGAGTCCAGGCAGTGAGAGCTTGAAGCAGCTGCTCATGTCACATTCACAATCAGGAAGCAGAGAGTGATGAACGCCTGTTGCTGCTCAGCTCTTTCTTTACATAGTCTAGGATTCTAGCCCAGAAATGGTGGTGCCCACTATGGGTGGATATTCACAATTCAATCATCACAATTAAGATTATCTCCCATGGGCATGGCCAAAGTCCTCTCTCTCAGATGTCTAGATGTTTTTCAGATGATTTTCTGCCAAACTCATGCTAACAACTTTTAAAATTATACAGTTAAAACCAAACTCATGACTGGGGATTAAGAAAAACAATCTGAGAATTAGAACAATGTTCTTTAAACATGTGAAATACAACCAAATCAGTCTAAACCTCCTAAAATACAGAGCTTAAGAACTTAGTAAAGCTTATGTTGCATGCTAGAGCTCACAGTCTACTTTTGTATTTAAAAGTAGCTAAAGAGTAATGTTGAAAATGTAAATCTGGGAACAGAAAGAGAAACACAGCCTTAGAAATAATTTTCTCATGGGCTAGAAATTTTTGTATTGTTCCTTTTTTACAAAATGGAGTTTGAATTCAATGATACATTTAATGATTTGAATTATGGGGGAAACCAACAAAATTAAGAAATGTTTTTAAATGATAGACTATCACTTTACATTGAATAATTTAAATAAGTTGTGTTAAGGTGAATGTCTTACTTTATGCATCTTATTAATTTTCTACTGATTATGAGTAGAAATAATAACAAAATGTTTTTTCATTTATTTATTTATCAGAAAAACACAGTAGTTTTAAAAATTGTTTTATTTATTTACATTTCAAATGTTGTCCCCCTTCTTGGTTCCTCCAGAAGTTCTCTACCCCAATCTCTCTCCATTTTGTCTCTGAGAGAGTGCTTTTCCATCTCCCCCTCCCTCCCACGCACTTACATTTCCTTTCCCTGGGTCATCAAATTTTTACAGGATTAGGCACATCCTCAGCCACTAAGACCAGATAGGGCATTCCTCTGCTACACATGTGCCAGGACCACAGACCAACACGTGTATGCTCATTGGTTAGTGATTTAGTCTCTGGGAGCTCTGAGGGATCTGAGTTAGTTGACGCTGTTGGTCTTCCTTTGGGGTTGACACCCCCTTCAGCTCCTTCAGTCTTTCCCCTGACTCTTCCATAGGCATCGCCAACCTCAGTCCAATGGTTGGCTGTAAGTATGAGAACCGGAGTGTCTAGATGTGATGAGGATGTGAAGTCCCTGAATGTGGAAAGGAATAAATGAGCTGTGCTTGGAGAATTATCCTTGGCTGACTTCTAATGTAACAACTAGCAAAGTAATGACTGCACTGCACCCCCACCTGCCCATCTCTAAGTGAAGTAACCTTTTGTTACTGTCTCACCAAGAGACATAGGAGGAGGATGATTCTGAATTTTTTATTCAGTTTATACAGTGTAGTCACAACTGCATTCAGTTTACTGAACATCATATTAAGGAATTAGAGGTGGGCAGTGTAAAATACAAATACTCTATACTTGTGCACGGAAAGAGACTTTGTCCCAAAGGATAGATAATAAGGCTCATTCAGTGGTACAAGGTGACATTTTGTAATATTCAAATGGATGCCATAGACATAATTTAAATGCAAAAATAAATAAAAATAATGGTCCTGAAAGCATTTTCTATTTGTTAGGAAAAAAATCACATTCATCTCTCTTTTATTTCATTTCAATTTTCTTAGTATACCTCAAAAATTCTATGTAAGGAAAAAGGGATTTAAAATGCAGGGTTCTGAATAACTGGTCTGATTTCATTCACTGAATTAAGGAATTCATAAATTTTTTCTGGCTTCAGGCTAACCTTTGCTGAATCACATTCTCAGAACATATGTCCTTTGAGTAAATGCGAACCCATTTTGTGGAAAGAATAATGTCCTTTTTGGGGGGTCTGAAAGCCTTTTCATCGGTATCCAAGAGAAACAGACTGAGAACCATAGGGGGAAACTGCATCTGAATCTGTTCTATTTGCCAGATGTGTGATTTTCAAGTCTCCCCCTTCTAACCACCTCAAGGGAGAGGCATAGCCTTTGAGAGAAGAGCGGGAGGGAAAGATCAGCCGGAATGATAATGAGGTTGGCAAAGGCAGACCTTTACTTTTACAGACAAATGGGATAGATGGCTTTTTGATGTCAGTTTACAACAGCCATTAGCTATGATAGGAGTTACAGATGCATCATGAGGAGGATGTACTCCCATGGATTAGACAGCAAAGGTCTCTCTCTCTGAGCTTCATTATTCCCACAAAAGGCTCATTCATACAGTGCTAATGGGAGGTGGATACATGCTTCAAAGAATAGATTCCATGGAATGGGCTCCACTCAGCTACGCCCTAATTCATGCACATATGGAAGAAGAGTATTCCGTTGTCTCTCTGCCTTCTGTAGGTCAGCTCCTTTGTGGCCCTTGCCCTTTTTCCCCCACCCCCCCTTGTCTGCACAACCTCTTGCTCAAAACCATTGAGCTTGCTGCCTTGGAATATGTCCCTAAGTGGTCTCCCTGCTGCCACCGAAACCGCTGGACTTGCCAGAGACAGCTCATCTCTCTGGAGCTGTGTGCTGAACTGAGTGGATTACAGTGTGTAAGAAAATTTGTCCCGCATGGAAACCTAGAGGCAGACTGATTTTCTGATTTTCTGCTCCCTTCCCCCTTTATCTCTAACTATCTCTATCTCCCTTTCTTTCAACTTGACAGAGCCTGGAGCAAAGTCTTGAGTATTATAGTTCAGAGATTGGGGAATTGGTTGACATTATTTATCACAATTCAGAAATCAGTTTGGGTGCATTTCCAAATGACACTTAGAATCCAAATGGCTTTGCTCATAGGGGCCCAAAGGGAAAATTCAAAAGTTATCAAGTCATCTCTAATCGAGTCCAGGCACCTTGGGAGAAATGAACATGGAGAAATATTTCAATATGTAGAGAAGTTTATACCTTTGTAATTGCTTTGCCAAATATTCCTTTTCTTTCTTCAAAGTGTTCCTGGATAAGTGGTGGATGAGAAGAACCAAGGGGAGCGAACTGGAGACACATCAGAGAAGCACCCAGAGCTCACCAAATCAGAGCACAAGAATATCTGTGCTTAAGAAAAACAAGTATGTGATTATTTCTGCAAAGAGGTTGTCCAGCGTGAAAGAGAACTTGCCAAAGTGCTTTTGGCCAACCTTTCCACTTAAAAAACACAAACAAAAAACTTCCAAACCTTGCCTTATGTTTTTAATTTTTTAAATATATATTTAATATGTCTGCATACACACCACACACACACACACACACACACACACACACACACACAAACACGCAGGCACGCATGTACGCACTCATGCACTCATGCAGGCATGCACGCACACAGTCATGCACACACGCATGGAGCACATGTGGAGATCGGAGAACAAATGAGAAAGAAATGTTCTTCCTTCTGCCATGTGACTCCTGGGGGTCTAAGCCCCATCTCAGTGTTTGCAGCAGGAGCTTGATCCTCTGGGCCAAGTCCCCAGGCTCAGCTTTCCTTATATTTTACTGAGTATGCCCTTCCAGAGGTCATGAAGAGGTCTTAGCAAAGGAGAGCCTTAGCTTTGATTTGGTGACACCACCTGAGATTATCCCTGAGAATTTATTGCACAAGGAAATTCAGCTCATGCAGGCTGGCCAGAACTTGCATACCTTGAATACTTACATCCAAAGTATCCACGTTCATCGGCACATATATTCCAAGTATCCTTGCTCATCTGCACAGATACTACTGCATTTGATGGAAAGTGAGGAACTGTGCTTTATTTTTCTCTATTTCACTACTTGAGCCCTGACTGTGACACTCTTGATGAGGCTTCAGGAGACTTGAGACATTCAGTTTTCATCCCTTTGCTGGTATGAAATTGAGTGGGGATTCCGTTGGTCAGCACAATAACTTCTTTCCTAGTTAGTCTTTTCAGATTAATACTTCTCACATTGGGCTTTGCGAGGCGTCTTATCTCCATGGAGATGGGGGCCTAGCTATTGAATACCATTTTTCAATAATCTTAGTTAAGATCCCTGATTATATTTGGTAAGCTTTCTTCTTCCATATACTAAATAAATGTTGCCATTTTTTATATAATGCTGATTTCTAACCATTTTTTAAAAAAATTCTTTCAATTCCCTATCTTTATTTTCAGCACAGAAACTTAGTCAAAACTGTTGCTTCAGAATGGACCAGAAAGTAGAATCTATTTACTTTGTTATAAGCAGGTGTAGTGAGAATTTTGGTTTCTTTAAAAACCTAGATATGTTATGTGGATATGTTTTTTATTTAATCCCAGTGGTGGGATAAGAGGCTGCCTCACAGCAGGTGATTATCGTTTGCCCCATGCCCTGCAGCAGAGTGATCTTTGCCAGCTGCAAAAAGTTTAATTCTGGGGACCTTGGAGATGGTATAAATGGGAGAGAGGTGCTGCCACAGCCAGGGAGAAGGGCATGTGTAGCCTCTCACCCGTGCGTGGCCCGGTGTGTCCCCACTGGAGCACAGTTGGAAATGTTGCTGTTCTCCCTGCTGTCCCCCTGCTGTCCCCTGCTGCTCCCCCATTCCTTGGCTGCTCCTGGTTGCTATTCTTGTGCTTTGACAAAAAAAGAAAGAAAGAAAGAAAGAAAGAAAGAAGGAAGGAAGGAAGGAAGGAAGGAAGGAAGGAAGGAAGGAAGGAAAGAAAGAAAGAAAGAAGGAAGGAAGGAAGGAAGGAAGGAAGGAAGGAAGGAAGGAAGGAAAGAAAGAAAGAAAGAAAGAAAGAAAGAAAGAAAGAAAGAAAGAAAGAAAGAAAGAAAGAATTTGGAGATATCTTCACAACAAAGACTGGATGCCCCAAGGAACCCAACACCCCCATTCAGCAGAAAGTAGTCTATTTTGTTGTCTAGAAGAGATTTGCACCCAGTTCCCCCTCTACCCTTCTTTCTCTCCTACCTAGTTTTGGGGGTTGGAAGGGATTTAGGGTAGAAGAATGAGAGAAATAAGAACCCAGTAAAGTAGCACAGCAAAATTAGGGTTCTTGTTTTGTTTTGTGTTTGTACTGTTGTTTTGAGGGGCCTGTTTTGTTTTGTTTTTCTGTCTTTTTTCTCGTTTTGGTTGGGAGCTCATCCTTCAACATCCTTCAACGACAGAGCCATCTCTTATATATCATTCAGTGAAAGCTCTAGAAAGAGTTCTGACACCCACAGGTCTCAGAGAGTCTAGAGTCTTGGGAACAAGCTGCCTTATTGCAACGATAATCTGCAGCTTATTATTTTAGATTATAAAACCATTGTATGCAGAAACCCAATAAAGCAGGCACCCCCCTACTTGCCAAAGCCTCCCCACACCCTCTTTTCTCACTCCGAACTCACTCACAGATGGATGCTGTTATAGGTGCCCACACCACTCTCTACATTTGGTATTTATCGTGACCTGTCCTCAGTTTGTGAGCCTCAGTGTCTGTTCTTGAACCACACATCCTGTCCACTATGTCCACCTCTTTAACATTCTTCTCAGTGGCTGGAGTGAAATGCTACATCTTGGAACATTTGACAACTGACATTTATTGTCTTACAGTTCTGATGATGAAAAGTCAGCATTCAAGAGGCTGACAAATCCAGGCTGTGGTTGGAACAGTCTTTCTGGCATGGGGATCCACTATCATAGTTTGTCTTCCTGTGGCCTGAATTATACGCTCATGGGAAGAGAGAATTCAGTACTGTATCCCTTCTTATAAGGGTCAATTTGATCAGATTAGGATGTTACACTTACATCTCCCCATACACAAATAAAGTCACATTCGGGTCTATGGCTAAAACCTATGAACTTTAAAGGTATGTATTCAGCCCTTCATATGACTGACAGACTGTTCGCCGTTACAGGTCTATCTTGGGTCAGGGTTGAAACTTTGAATAAAAATAAGTTTTTACAAATTTTGAAGCTGAATAGTCACAGTGAGAAGAGCAATAATAACAAAAAACCCACAATTCACAAGGAACTGGGATTTTTAAGTTCTTTCCCTAAGAAGGGTTTTCATAACCAGTTGGCTTCCATCCCAGAAACAAAAGGGATGTATCTTGGAGTGTGGTCACCAGCAGTGTGTGACTCCTGAAACACACATGTTGAGAATGTTGACTCGGGAAGAAGAATTTATTTCTATAACTGGGGGAGAGGAAGAAACTACGTAAGTAATGTCCCACTAATCTGTGGCATTTTATGTCCATATGCATCAGTTAAAAGGAAGCATAACCGAACTTTTAAGAGAGGAAATAGTGCAGAAACTAAAAATCATAAAAATTAACACTAGACCCCTTCAAACTGTAAAACTATTTAACAGATGGCATGTGAGAACATAGACGAGAAAAACAATCATTACTGGGGTCAGAATGTTTGCTTATGGAAATCGTTTATGCTTTAAAAAAAAAAACGCCGTATTTCAGAACAGCGAACAAATGTTAACAGGAGCATGCGATTTTATACGGCACTGGGGGAAGGAAACAAGACCACCTTGAACTACGGCATGCCATCTTTTTCATGCCAATTTCAAATATACTTAAATGTCAACTAAATGTGCGTTCCAGAGTGGGGGATACATGGCGTTACTGTTTCTCTCCTAGGTGCCTCCCCTTAAGAGTGACCAACAGGGAGAATGAAAAGCAGAAGTTGGCACAGGAGACGTCTCCTTTCTCTTTGTTCTTCTCGTCAGTTGGCACAATGTTTCTCAAGGTCACTGGTGAAGCATTTGTCATCTCTTCAATGGGCGCTCCTTGCAGACTCATGCTCATGTGGTCTACCTTCAGGACAACTTTGCAAACTGTACACAAAGGAAAAGCGTGGGAGCTTTTTAATAAAGAAAAATCCCATTTGGAAATGGAACACTGATTCCAATGGGCAAAGTTTCATAATGTTTCCAGAACCAGGATCACTGTGCTTGCAAAGAAGTACCAGACAGGTCACAACAAGCATAATTCCCATGTGGTCTTACCTCTCAGCTACATGGTTTTAGTTGTTTGACGCCTTTTTTTCTCTCTTCTAATGCTAAGGGCATCATTGAGTCCACAGCTACCATTCTGCAGCACCAAGTATGGGATACTTGGGTTTCCATTATCCAATACTAAGTCGACTCTGATCTGTATTAAATTAACCATTAGAATGATTGATAATTGGCTCTGTCTCTGGATTAGAATCCTAGTGACATGAGAGATATGTGTGCATCCCTGAAATAGATTAAGAAGGGAAGAGAAAAAACGTTCTGTTTTTTTGGACTGGATAATCCTGCTCTATTATGAGGAGGGAGTTTTGTATGCTAAGCAGAAAAGTAGAAAAAAAAATATTTTCTTTCCAAAAGCACTTCCTGGGCTGGAGAGATGGCTGAATTGGTGATGCCTGTTCTGCAGGCACGAAGAAGTAAGACAGAATTTTCTGCACAAGCCAGGGACAGCAGCTGCTTCTGCAGTCTCGGTGATGCCACCTAAACCAAGAAGGTGGGAGCAATTGTAGGAGATATCCAATTTCTAGGTCTGTCCCCCACATGCCTGCACACTTACCATACAGCCTCCCTCCCTCTCCCTCCATCCTTCCCTCCCCCTTCCTCTTTCTATCTCTCTCACACACACACAAACACACACACACAAACACACACACACACACACACACACACACACACACACACGTGTGTGTGCAGGCACCCACATCATTTTTCTCTTCTTAAGTTAGATGATTCTGAATTAACTATTTATGAGCTACCACTTGGCTGTAATTGTATACACATATTTATTACAAAGGAGTCAGTTGGGGAAAATCATGAAAAACACTATACTTGTGTGGTTATTTCACTATAAATCTATCATCTGTGACTAGAGAGTGAGATACACTATTACTCCAGGATGGAGTAATTCTGGGTTTACCTTGTAACATAAAACAAAAAATTCCTAGTTACGTTAAAATAGAAACAAGTACTTGAAAACAGCAAAATGTAAAATGTACATAAATTAATAAGTTCAAGTAATATATCTTATGATATAAATACAATTTCTATAGTTAAGAAAACACAAGATAAATTTTAAGAAGTGACTGATAGTGTATCTTAATAAAAAATCAGTAGTATAAAAATTCTTGACATGAAAAGTATATTGAATAAACCAGGAATCGGTTTTAGTGGTGGGTTGAAATGCCACATTAGAGGCAGAAGAGTCTTGCTCTGTAAGGCAGGCTAGTGCATGAGAAGAGAAAGAGGCAGTGTCCAAAAGGCCACATTGGGTGGGACTAGTGTGAACTCATGTGTTCTCTTGAGGACACTGACTAGTGGCTGGAGATGGAGTCTGGGTCCTGCCTTTACCACTTGGTGTTCAGCAGCTGCTGCTCACACAGCTCCATGCAAGTGCTAGCACCTAAAGATCCAGAGGAGTTCTCAAGAATATGTTTCCTGAGGACAAGATTGTGACCTACAAGACTCTGTCTTTTCTAAACTTCAAATAAATGAAATGGAAAACCAAGCCATGGTCACAGATCACAGATTATAATTTGTTCTGAAATTCATTCTTCTTAAATTGTTTTTGAATGCAATGTAATTGTGGTTAAATTAACTGAATTTACATAGCTACTGGCAAGTGTGTGTGTGTGTGTGTGTGTGTGTGTGTGTGTGTGTGTGTGCAGGTATGAATTTAAAACTCATAGATAACAAAATTTAAACTTAAGAAGAAAAGAATGTTTTCTGGTAACAGTTGCTTCTCTTACTATGCTATTCGCTCACAGAAAGTAGATCAATAGCTCAAATAGAAAGTGAAGAAACAGACCTATGACCCACTTGGCTATGTGTAGTAAAGGAAATGCTGTAGTGCAAAAAGAAGTGAATAATTTCAGCAAATGGTTGGATCATCTGGAGAGGAAATTATGTCATAATCTCTACAAAAATAACTAATTTTTTCATCTGATTCTTTAAAGGGAAAAGAAAGAAGCATTAAAAGCATCAAAGTGCCTTCATAGTTCTAAGAGAAGGGAGGGTGACTTACAGGAGATACAAGAAAAGTTACCATAAAGGAGAAGTGTGATAAACTGTATTTTATTAACATTCCGAACTGGGGTGGGGGCTAATATATGGATCATAGAAAGGGCCCTTGAATATCATGCTTGAGGATATATGCTTAGTCCCACTAATAACAACCCGTCAATCAAATAAACAGACAACGGAACAGAAATCTTCATCTTTGGAAGATATTATTAAAATCTCCAAATGCATGCCATTTAATGAAAACAATGTATACAATGAGAGAACCCAGACACCGAAATGCTCGATAAACTGTAAGGAAGCATTATTATACAGCTCAGGGGACTGCATGTCAAAAGAGATTGCCAAGAGGCAGAAATTGAGTTAATACAGTGACAAGATGCTTCAGTTAGTAAAATGTTTTCTCTGCAAACACGAGGATCTGAGTTTTAAACTTAGGACCACAGATGGCAATGTGAGGGCAATGTCTGTCTGATCAACCATTCCAGGAAGTGGAGACAGACAAAACCCTTGGAGTTCAATGGCCATCTATGGTGAATCAGAAAGTTCCATATTCACTGAGAGACTCTGTCTCAAAAGACAAGAAGAGATCAGTAGTTCGAGACAGGTCAACAGTAATGAACAATTTTGTTTTTATACTTATATGTTGTTTATATGTATATGAACATATATGTATATAATATATAAAACATATGTATATAATATAAAAACATATATACACTAACATATTTACCCAGTATATGTATACCTAAGATTTTTTTCACATATATTATATATGTAGGATATATGTACAGTATATGTAATATATACATATATTGTATACATATGCAATATATATACAATATATATGCAATTGTATATATGTTCACTAAATATTTCTGCTTTTAATTATATACCCAACAAATCATATATATATAAGATAAGCTGAAATTTTAGGATGGCATTGTTTCTAAATCTCCCAAACTAGAAACAGCCCACATACTCATTAATGGTAGATTAGCTATGAAAATTATAATATATTTATATGACAAAGTAGTTCCTATAAGTGAAAGGCTAGTGTTACATGTCATAGCATGTCAAACATAATAGAGATACACACAACAGTGAGTGCTGCAAGATTCCTCTTACATTAAGTTCAAAAGTAAGGAGTGTAGTGTGCAGTGGCAGATGTCAAGATGATTTTCTTAGAGGTTGCAGTGATTGGACCAGAGAGGAGTGGAGTTTGGCATACTGCTGGCAGAGCTCTGTGTCTGTATTTAGGCAGAGCATACATCACATTCTCTACAGTTTTATTTAGCTGCATGCTTAACCTTTGCACACTTGGCCCACACTATGTGCATGGGTGGAGTCCCTCAAGCTCCAGATACTAAGTAAATGTGAGGTTTCTTTCAGTTTGTAATGCACACATTAGAGTAATTTTAACTTCAGGAAAAGCAAAAGATGATACAGAAAGTAAGGGAAATGCTTCAGCTGTTAGCACTAATTACATTGTCACAATAACATGTTAGCACCCTGAATACTGATTTAAGTAAGAGAGAACTGTTTGTGTGTCTATTTAGAACATGCTGTGTGTGTGTGTTTGCTAATGTAGGATAGAAGCTATCTGTGTGACATTTACAAATACAGAGTTAAAGACCCCCCCCAAAAAAAACCAGCTAAAAGAATTTTGATTCCTACTTCCGAGAAACATAAATTGAGAGGAGATAAGGAGACATTACACACTAAAATAAGGGTGGCAGCCATGTGTATTTCATGGCTCTGTTGCACATATTCACATTTTTATAGTGTGAAAGCCACCACTGACACCATGGAATGGAGCTGCTAGAGCTTTCTTGTATGAAGATCCTTCTTTTCCAAACATCTGGTTTAGTATACCTCACTAGGCACAGAAGATAGACTTGAGTTACTTCTCCTTACTAAGTATTGCTACTATTATTTTATTTTATTGTTACCATTATTTTATTATATTATTGTATTTATAATACAATTGTCTCAGAGGTGAGAAACTGAGTAATTATGAAACTTTTTCTAGCTCTGTAGTAAGTAGTCTTTAGGAATTTTTTTTAAAAATATTCTAAACTTATTGTGATATTCTAAATTATTTTGGTGTATCTGTAAATAGACATAGAAAAATTGTTGGGATTTCCTAATTTTGTTAATTCATGCATGCTATAATACCACCATTTAAAATTAAAAGTAGCACACAATTTTTTTCTTTTACACATATAGGAATAAGCAGGTAAACAAAAAGACAGTGACCATCAGGAAATGCAGATTAAAAAAGCCAAACTGAGCTAGTGAGCTACTACTTCACATATGTCAGTAAAAGCAAAGCAAAGTACAGGGATGATAACAAACACTGGTCAGGGGGTAGAATAATTGACATTCTTCTGATTGTTGATAAGAAAGTAAATCATCCTGATTGGTTGATAAGAATGTAAAGCATCCTTCTGATTGGTTGATAAGAATAAAAAATAGTGCTGTGCAAGAGTAAAATGAATGTCTTTTAGATATTTATTTAAAGATTTGAAATCTGGTACAAAAAAAGTAGCACTTCCTCATCTACTCTAGCATGATTCGCAGAAGATATGATATGTATGTAGGTTATGTATAAAATGAAATATTCGGTTCTAAAGGAAAGGGGGGTTCTTTTATTTCTCTCTTACAACTTTATTTAAAAAGAAGAGAGATACATATACAGATTTTTAAAGGCATTTTGGCATAATACTATATGAATATTTTTGTCAGTACTTAATTCTTTTAGAGGTTTGATAGCATGCATTGAAATCCCACTAGTTACCATAAGCATGAAGTACATGTAGGACAGAATATAACATGGAAACAATTTTGTTGGTGAATATAGATTAAGAATAATGATCTCTGAATACCAAAAATTGCCACAAGGCTATATTCTTAGCTCTTGGATTATTAATGATTTAAGGTCCAGGTGTACCACATTCTGAGAGGGTGCTATACATTTAGATTTTTTCCTAAGAAGGACTGAGGCTTTCATTTTTTGGCCTTTGTTTTTCTTGAGCTTCATATGGCCTGTGAGTTGGGAAAGGAGAGTTCTAGTATGTGCCGTACAGACCATGCAGACCTTGTCCCCAGTGGGATGAGAAAATACTAGAATGACATATAACTATGTGATTTCAACTATAAGAAGCATCTAAAATAGGTTCTTAGAAGAGTGGGTTGCTTAGGGGCTGGGGTGTTCACATGTGGGTAGCAGCTGACCACTGTATATACAATTTCCTTCTTGTTTGTGTAATAAAAACACTATGCACAAAAGGAACTTAGTGGAGAAATGGGTTGATTTTGGCTTACACTTCATAGTCATAGTCTATCCTTGAGGGAAGTCAGGGAGGAGCCCAAGCAGGAATTAAAGTTAGGACCATGAAGAAATGCTTCTTGCTGACTGACTTGAAAGCTCATGCTCAGCTAGCTCAGTGTACATGGCACTTAAACCAATTAAGAGTCAAGACAACTCCCCACACAAACCCATTGCCCATCTGAGCAACCCTTCAACTGAAACTCCTTTCTTCGGTGTCTTTTGGTGTCAAGTTGACAGTTAAAGTTTATTAAGACAATTATGTTCCAGTTATTTGATATAAATACTGTGAGTCTGGATAGTAATGCTGTAAACCCACAGATCCTATAGACAGCTGCCACAATGTAATAAAAAAAAATACATGTATTGAACTCACAATGGCACAAATGTAACACTTAGACTCTAAACTTGCAAAATTTCATTCATAAGCTTGTCTTTACAGAAAAAGTATATCATTCCTTACCATCCATGAAATCCTATTTGTTTAACCTTCCCCACCCCATGCTTATATTTTCTTTTTGTTTTTCCACAAAAGCAGTTTTTATTTGAGACAAGAAGTCTAACCCATAGGACTGCAGTTCTAAGCACTCAAATTTAAGTGTTAGTGGCACAATCTTGCTTCTCTTTGGTTGGAAAGGGTGCGTGAGTTAAAGTCCTCCAGGTGAAAAGAAGAAAGACCAAGAAAGGCTGGGATGAACACCTCTACTACTAGTACCACTCTCCAGATTATACATCAAAAAAAAAAAAAAAAAAAAAAAAAAAAAAAAAAAAAAACTCTGTCTGGTCTGTAAGGTGCCACACAGTGCAGAGGGATGCAGGACACAGGACACTTGCAAGGGCAGATGAGGCAGAAAGAATAGGTGTAAGCCTCTTGGGGCAGAGCAGGAATTCGCTGCTTCAGACTTCGTCATGGAAGGGGTAATCTTCTTGTTTGGCACAACTCATCAAGGCACACACCCTCCAGTTCCTGTCGTAGTCAAGTAGTGTGGTCATGTCCTTGCCGCACAGCTCAAAGTCAAAGAACTTAAAATTCTCAGCAATGCCTGCTGGTGTCACAGACTTGGGGATCACTACCAAGTTCCTTTCAATGGGGAACCGGATCAGCACCTGGGCTGTAGCTTTATTGTACTGGGCTGGAATTGCCTTGATCCTGGGATCCTCCAGGAGAGAAGGGTCTTCAGGCTTGGCTCAGGGCCTGTCTGCGGAACTAAGGGGACTGTATGCAGTCACCATGATGCCTTTGCAATGGCAGTACTCAATCAGCTTCTCCTGAGTGAGGTACGGGTGGCACTCGATCTAGTTAAGGGCAGGCTTGTATTTTAAGCCAGGTTTGTTCAAGATCTTCTTATTCTGAAGAGGGTTGAAGTTGGAGACACCAATTGCTTTTACCAAACCAGTGGGAAATAGTCCGACCCAGGCTTGAAACCCGTTGGCCAATGAATAAGGCAGAGATCCACGTAGTCCAGCTGCAGGTCGCTCAGTGTCTTCCAACAGGCTCCTTTCACCGCGTTCTTGTCATGGAATGTGCACCGCAGCTTGCTGACGATGAAGCGCTTCTGGTGCCTCCCTGCCTGCTCTTTGAGCTTCTCCTGGAAGGCCACTCCCACCTCCTCATGCTGGAACACCTGAGTGCAGTCAGTGTGCCGATACCCCATGTCAATGGCAACCTTCACAGCCTCAGTCACCTGGCCAGGAGGAGACTTCCAGGTACCCAGGCCAGGATGGGCATCTTGGCGCCGATGCTGAGTTCCAGATGGCTAGCCATGATCACTGCACTTTACCGAGCCGGACTCTGACTGTTTTATTGCTTTTATGAAATATTTGTAATTTAATTAATAATGTTAATTTAATTGCGGCATTAGAAAGTAATGGAAGCAGAGCAAAGGTTAAGGAGGTGAAAACTCTATGGAAATAGAGTTGTTCTTATTTCAAGTCGTCTATATATTCATCCATGGGTATCATTTCTTTCACTGACGTGGTGGTACTACATACATTTTATTTAACAGATGATTATTGTTCTAATGCCTGAGATAACTTGACCACGTTAACAATTCCATGAGACTGAAAAGAATTTACTCCAATGTCATCTAATTTCTTCAAATTCTTCTTAAAGTGTATGCCAAGTATCATAAAATGATGTGCCATCAAAGTTATTTTCAATCATGTATGAGCTGACAACTGGATTAAGCCCTCTTTCAAATGTTTTGAAAGGAGAAAATTAGAAATGACCCGATTTGTCAATAGACTCTCTCAACTTTCAGGAAACAGACTTCAAGAGTTCATGAAGATTTATCAAACGTCTACTAATGATGCTGCTCGGGATGCTTTTCATAACCAGATAGATTCAGAAAGAAATGGAAGAATCAAAACATCGATTACTTCAACCCATGTTAGCTAGGGTAATATTTCAGATTAAGTAGCTTTATTTAATCATATGCTCGAGTAAGTTTGTGATTAAGATCTTGAAGCTGCAGACAGCACTTTCCGTTTGTGGAAAGTAGTTAGTATATAATCCGATAAACCAACTTAGCTCTTTATTTATGAACAATCAGCCCAACCCAACTTTCAGAAAAGAAGCTGAGCTAATTTTTCAGTTGGAATATGCACATCATGTAACAATGACAAAAGCTTTAAAATTAAAATATCTGGTATGAGTACATCACCACAAATTAATAAAAATATGAAAACAAAATCTTCTGGCGTCTCAACCTATTGTAAGCAAATATATCATCTCACTAGGAATATAATTTATTTATGAACTAAGATGTAAGATATCTCCCTAGATGTATAGAGAGAATGTTTTACTCATTATGTATACATGTGCATGAGAACACATTTACATTTTTACAGCCTAGAGTAACAGCATAAATATATTGAAATATTATAACTGCACTTTAGCACTTTGGGACAAGAATCTACTGCTAAAAGAAACTGGTTGTTCATTAGAATGTAATTTTATATTTTAGTAACAAGGCAGAAAATACGAAACCTTTTAAAATATTAAATAACAGTGCTATACTGGACAGAATAATTCTGTAATGATGCAATTTCATATAATATAAAGGTTAGTTTTTCTATCAGTTTTCGGTGTGATATATATATGAGGATCTGACTCTACCACAGGGTAGCCTGGAACTTTTCACAAAAGCCTTGGTTTTTGTGGCAATCCACCTGCCTCAGCTTTTGAGTTCTTAGATTATTGGCCTAAGCCACTGTGTAGAGAACTTTTTATAGGTTAAAAATTATTAATTGTTTATCTAACTTGATAATTAGTTTTGAACTAATTTATATACAACCCACAGACTATAAAGAAATCATGTACAAATTGATCTTGGGCTGGATTCGATGTACCTAATTTTTTTATTAGTCCTAAAATATATTTGGGTGACTTTTAGTTGACTTAATCTTGTTCAGTTGAGCTACCTCATGTATCTGGATGTTTTTCTTGTATTTGCTAATCTCACAAGGTAGAAATAGCAATCAAGTGTAGCTCCCCAAAATATTTGCAGTTGTGCATGTAAACAGTTCATTATTAGTGTTTATTTGTGATCTTTGCAGAGACGAATCTTTTATGCTTCGTGGCTCAAGGTATGTGAGTTTACTTCCAGGATCTCACTTCTGTTCCTTTAACCACACTGCTTAGATGATTATAGTTTTGTAGTATATAATTTAGGTAGTATAATGTTTATAGGAAATGAACTAATAGTTACTAAATGAAGAAATTGTGTGTGTGTTTGTGTGTGTGTGTACGTGCGCACGTGTGTGTGTGTGTGTGTGTGTGTGTGTGTGTGTGTGTGTGTATTGATCACTATGGACAGATAGATGAGACAAAAAACATGAAGGAAAAAACATGCAATTTTCCTGAATTTTGTAGTACTTGTGACTTTTTTTGGCAATTTCAAATTTAAAACAGTTGTAATTTTGTTCATAATTTTATAATACTATTTTTATATTATTTTCACTATTTTATACTTCTGAAGCTGCTAAACTTTCACTTTTTTGAAAACTCTCTTGAAAGAGGCATTGTGTTTTAAGCCTTGGATGGGAAGAGTGAACACAAAAGATGTCCTACTCAGTCCTCTCACTCTGGAAACAGAGCACTTCCAAGGACAGACAGCTTCATGTCTGCTGTGCATTTATGCCAACGGTCCACAGGCTCCTGTGTGGAGACATGGAGAGGTGGGACCTGAGAGAGGTGGTCAGTGAGATCACTAGGATTGTATGATTCAGAAGAAGTTTACCACCTGACACACATGCCAGGCCCTTGCTCTTGTATCCCTGCTGCCAATGGTAGAATCATGGTTAGATTTCTACCTCAGACCACAGAAACAGAAGTCAGTAAAGGGACCAGAGTCTGACCTCAACAGAGGAAACTATTCATTAGTGCACACTGGGAAGGGTGGCTTCTCTCAGATGAAAATGTAGGGTCTGCATGGAGTGAGGGGCATGTTTTACATTTATATAGGCCTGGGGATTACAAGCTGATATCGTTGTAGGAGGTATATGTGAACCTGTGGCCTCTTGTTCCTCAAACTGTTAATCAAGTGAAACAGACTATCTTGGAAAACAGGCTGTCTCAACCAACTGTCCTGTCTGGGTTGTGCCTAACCAGAAGGGACAGGTTGAGCAAGGCCGGCTGTGGTCTCACCGATCTCCCGATCTTTGCAACTGTGGCGCTCTATCAGCTGCCTTTCCATGTGCCCTCCACAGCGATGTTATAATGATGGACCAAAAGACGCACGGAGCAAACCTTCTAAGACTGAGTTAAGTCAGTCTATTCTAGTGAATAGAGTTTCTCAACTACTTTTTCTACAGCTATAGCTGTCTTACTAAATTTCTAACATCTTTTATAACAGTTATGTGTGTAAAACAAGAGAGACTAGAAGGTTTTTAGTGTGAGTCAATTATTTGTTTATATACTAATTTCTAGGAAATAGTTTAGGTATGTAATAGTTACTCATATTCTATCCATTATTTTATTTGGCTATCTCAATTAAATCTAATTTTCAGCAAACAGTCCGGGTAACTTCGCTCACAGACTGCCTCTGCCTAAATGAAAGGGGACACAGGTGAAGGCATATTTTCTGAGTGTTGGGAAATGGTGTTGTGGTAAGTATTAAAAAGTGATTATCTGTTTTTATCAGCACCGTGGTCTCACTCTGTGGGAGATGCCTTAGCACGGAGCCAGGCACCCAGACACTATCACAAGATGATGCCAAGCAGTGCTTACTGTCAGGAACCTGATATAAATGCCTCCTCAGAGGCTCTGCCAGAGAAATACTGATAAAGATGAGGATGCTTGCAGCTAACCATCAGACTGAACATGGGGTCCGCAATGAAGAAGCTAGAGAAAGAACTGAAGGAGCTGAAAGGGTTTGCAACTCCATGGGAAGAACAAAATTATCAACTATCCATACCCACCACAGCTCCCAGGGACTATAACACCAACCAATTAGTTCATGTGGAGAGACCCAAGGTCCCGGTACATATGCAGCAGAGGATAGCATTCTCTGGCATCAATGGGAGGAGAGGCCTTTGGTCCACCAAAGGCTAGTTTTCCCAGTATAGGGGAACATCAAGATGCTGAGGAGAGGATGGTTGGGAGAGGGAACATCTTCATGGAGGAAATGGAAGGGGAAGGGAGGATGGGATTGGAGGAAAGGGGATAACATTTAAAATGCAAAAACAGAGAATATCAAATAAAAAAAGAGAAAGAAAAAGAAGAAAAAAAGAGAGAGACTAGCCATCTGCTCCACTCAGTTCACTTCCCAGATGATTAATTTTGCCTGCCCATCTCAGCCATAGCTTAGACACACTGTCTGCCGCAGCTCAGTAAAAACAGGACTCCACATCCATTAACTTACAAAGCAGGTTTATATGTTAAATTCTCAATCCACAAACCCTCTACACATTAAGCTTACAACTAATGGATGAAGATATAAACTGCCCATACACGAGATAAATTAGACCCATAAAAACCCTTAAAAATAATCATGACCACCTCATCAAGCTAGAGATAAGCCAAGAGAAACACACATTGGCTTCCATTTCCTTCCTCCATCAAACTCTGCACCCTCTTCCTCTCTTCTCCTCCTCCTGACTCTCTGCCTACTTTTCCTATGTCCAATCATATATCACCTTAACATAAACCTACAAAATGGTCTTTGAACCACCACCTCATAGCATCCTTCAGTTTTATGGGCAATGACAGAGTGTGGAAAAGAGGGTGGCTAGTTGGTGGCTTCTGGCTTTCAAACATTTGTCAGTGTCCAGCTGTATATCTGCAACATGTGGCAAATCAGAGACCGCATGCATTTAAACAAACTTCAGGGAAGCATAGAAATATTTAATAACTCATGGATCTAAAATCCCACTGTCTGTGAGCTCTCAGGAAATGGGTGTGGTGGTTTAACAACTCTAGACTGAGAACATTCCTTCCTGCCCCAACAGTGTTTACATGTGTGCTGATTTTAATAATGTGCTGATACTGCACCTTTTCACTAAGAATACATCTTATACAAGGCGGGAAGAATGGACAGATTTGCATTCTTCTATGGGCTGACCTCCAGTTGAACCAGCACCAGTTTTCAAAAATGCTGTCTGCTTTCCACTGAGTAGTTTTAGCTCCTTTGTCAAAGATCAAGTGACCATAGGTGTGTGGGTTTATTTCTGAATCTTCAGTTCTGTTCCATTGATCTACCTGCCTGTCTCTGTACCAGTTCCATACATTTTTTTATGATTGCTCTATAATGTAGTTTGAGGTTGTAGATCATATTATTCTGATTTTTTTTTTGTTATTCCAAATGAATTTTCAAATAGCTCTTTCCAACTCTATGAAGAATTGATTTGGGATTTTGGTAGGGATTGATGGTATTGACCTGTAGATTGCTTTCGGTAAGATGGTCATCTTTACTATATTAATCCTGCCAATCCATGAGATATCTTTCCATCTTCTGAGACCTTCTTTAATTCCTTTCTTCAGAGACTTGAAGTTCTTGTCATACAGATCTTTTACTTCGTTGGTTAGAGTTTTATATTGTTTGTAACTATTGTGAAGGGTGCCCTTTCCCAAATTCCTTTCTCATCCTGTTTATCTTTTAAGTAGAAGGCTACTGATTTGTTTGAGTTAATTTTATATCCAACCACTTTGCTGAAATTGTTTATTGGGTTTAGGCAGGGGTTCTTTGGTGGAATTTTTGGGGTCACTTAAATATACTATCATATTATCTGCAAATAGTGGTATTTTGACTTCTTTCTTTCTAATTTGTATCTCTTTTAACTCTTTTTGTTGTCTAATTGCTCTGGCAAGGACTTCAAGTACTACATTGAATATGTAAGGAGAGAGTGGAGAGCCTTGTCCCTGATTTTAGTGGATTGCTTTGTGTTTCCTTAGTTTGATGTTGGCTACTGGTTAGCTGTATATTGCCTTTACTATACTTAAAAACATGAAGGGGTATTAAGTTTTTTGAAATGCTTTCTCAGCAAATAATGAGATGATCATGTGGGTTTTTTTTCTTTGAGTTTGCTTATGCATTGATGGATTTCCATATATTGAATTATCCCTGCCTCCCTGGGATGAAGCCTACTTGATAGTGATAGAGGATCTTTTTGATATGTTCTTGGACTCAGTTAGTGAAAATTTTATTGACTATTTTTGCATCAAGGTTCATAAGGGAGAATGATCTGATGGGTTGCTCTTGGGTCCTTGTGTGGTTTAGGTATAAGCATAATTGTGACTTCATAGAATTAATTTCTCTTTCTATTTTGTGGAATAGTTATCAGCTTGTATAAAACTCAAGTCCAACTCAACCAAGGACCTCTACATAAAACCTGATACACTGAAAGTAATAGCAAAATGGAGGGAAGGGCCTCGAACACATAGGCCCAGAGAAAAATTTTCTGAACAGAACACCAATGGCTTATGCTCTAAGATCAAGAATAGAAAATAATAAGATCTCATAAAATTGCAAAGCTTTTGTAAGGCAAAGGACACTGTCAATAGGATAAAATGGCAACCAACAAATTGGGAAAAGATCTTTACTAATCTTACATCAATTAGAGGGCTAATATGTACTATATACAAAGAACTCAAGAAGTTAGACACCAGAAAACAAAATAACCCTATTAAAATGGGGGCACAGAGCTAAACAAAGAATCCCCAGCTGAAGAATATCAAATGGCCGAGAAGCACCTAAAGAAGTGTTCAGCATCCTTAGTCATCAGGGAAATACAAATCAAACAACCCTGAGATTTCACCTCATACCAGTCAGAATGACTAAGATCAAAAATTCAGGTGACAGCAGATGCTGGGGAGGATGTAAAGAAAAAGAAACACTTTTTTATTGTTGGTGGGATTGTGAGCTGGTACGACCATTCTGGAAATCAATCTGACAGTTCTTCAGAAAAATTGGACCAGAGGACCCACCTATACCACTCCTGGGCATATACCCAAAAGACACTCTAACATATAACAAGGACACATGTTCCACTATGTTCATAGCAGCCTTATTTATAATAGCCAGAATCTGGAAAGAACCCAGATGTATTTCAACAAAGAAATGTGTATAGAACATGTGGTAAATTTATACACAATGGAGTGCTACTCAGATTTTAAAAATAATGACAATGAAATTCTTAGGCAAATAGATGGAACTAGAAAAAAAATCATCCTGAGTGAGGTAACCCAATCACAAAAGAACACACATGGTATGCACTCACTGATAAGTGGATATCATTTCAAAAGCTTGGAATACAAGATACAATCTATAGACCACATGAAGCTCAAGAAAATGGAGACCAAAAAGTGGATGCTTCAGTTCTTCTTAAAAGAGGGAACAAAATATTCACAGGAGGAAGAACAGAGACAAAGTGTGGAGCAGAGACTGAAGGAAAGGTCATCCAGAGACTTCCCCACCTGGGGATCCATCCCATATACAGTTACCAAACCCAGACAATATTGTAGATGCCAAGAAGTGCATGCTGTCAGGTGCCTGATGTAGCTGTCTCCTAAGGGGCTCTGCTAGAGCCTGAGAAATACAGTTGAGTCGGATGCTTTCAACCAACCACTGGATTGAGAAAGGGTTCCTAATGGAGGAGTTAGTAAAAGCACTAAAGGAGTTGAAAGGCTTTTCAACTCCACAGGAAGAACAACATCAACAAACCAGTCCTCCCCAGGGCTCCCAGGACTAAACCACCAACCAAAGAGTACACAAGGAGGGTCCTATGGCTCCAGCCTCCTATGTACCAGATTGTAGCCTTATCAGGCATCAAGAAGAGGAGAGGTCCTTGGTCCTGTGAAGGCTCAATACCCCAGTGTAGGGGAATGGCAGGGATGGGAGTTGGGAGGCAGTGGGTGGGTGGGGAAACACTCATAGAGGCAGGGGGAGGAGGAATGGAAGAGGAGGTTTCCAGAGGTGAAACCGGGAAAGGGGATAACATTTGAAATGGAAGTAAAGAAAATATTCAATAAAATGAGTACATCTTTTTGTAGAAATTTAAGATATCTAGCATGATCTCATGGGATCCACAGATAGTACAATGCTGGCAGGAGAAAACAGTTAATACCACATAAGTTTTCAACTTAACTAAGTTCAGTTGGCAACATCCTAGAGCTGTTGGTTCCAACTGCCATCTCTTCACCACACACTTCCTGGTGCCCATTGTCCAGGCTGCTTGAATTATGCTGATTCACACAGAATGGATAACCTGCTCACCTGTGTGGGGACCGACTCGGCTATGCTTCTGGTTTAGATTTTACAAACCCTCTCTACATGACGCACAGGGCACAGTTTTGTTTATGCTGACAGCTGTGTGAGAATATTTTTACTATTTTGGGAAGGGAACAGGTTGAATTTGGGGTACACACGCACTTCAGTGCATCGTTACTGGCACAATAACATTTTCTTGGAGATTGACAATACATTTTTTTTTAATTCCAACATTTTCCAGTAATACTGTTAGATATGAAACCACAAGAATTCTGTTTAAATTCAAGGTCTCGGTAAATGCAAGAATGACGACATCTTCAAATGCATTAATCTTTAGTCATATGGCAGATAGACAAGATAAAACGACATAGGAAATAATATTTGAGATGGAGGCTCAGCCCCAACTCCTTTTGCTGTCGGGCTGACATCCTTTAAAGCTGGCTGTTGGTTCTTACAAGTGACTAGGACATTTGTCAGGATGACAACACACTCATATAACAGCTTCCCAAATGTGATTATCATAGTTTCCATCCCGAAGTCACATCATGATAGCAACTCAAATTGTTCCGCTAATCAGTCACTGTATTAATACTTTGAAAAGACTAGTGGGGAACTCTTGTAGCCAATCAAGACTATTAAATGTTGCACACAGAAAAGAAGGCTCTCAATATGCCAATCTAATGCTGTTCTCTGTACCCGTCTCTCGCCATTACCAGCACTTTGCTTTAGAAGGGTTGAATCAAAATTATACATGAATTATAGACACCAGAAAATCAAACAATCCTATTAAAAATGGGGTACAGAGCTAAACAAAAAATTCTCAGTTGAAGAATATCAAATGGCTGAAAAGCATCTAAGGAAGTGCTTGACATCCCTAGTCATCAGGGAAATGCAAATCAAAACAACCCTGAGATTCCACCTCACACCAGTCAGAATGGCTAAGATCAAAAACTCAGATGACAGCAGATGCTGGCAAGGATGTGGAGAAAGAGGAACACTTCTCCACTGTTGGTGGGGTTTTAAAAGGGTACAACCAGTCTGGAAATCAGTCTGGCGGTTCCTCAGAAAATTGGACATAGTACTACCTGAAGATCCAGTTATTCCACTTCTGGGCATATACCCCAGAGATGCTTCAACATACAACAAAGACACATGCACCACAATGTTCATAGCAGCCTTATTTATAATAGTCAGAAGCTGGAAAGAACCCAGATATCCCTCAGTAGATAAATGGATAAAAAAAAAAAAAAAAGTGGTATGTTTACACAATGGAGTACTACTCAGCTATCAGAAACAATGACTTTATGAAATTCTTAGGAAAATGGATGCATCTAGAGACTATCATCCTGAGTGAGCTAACTCAGAACAGGAAAAACATAATATACAGTCACTGATAATTGGATACTAACTCCAGAAAGCTCTGAACACCCCAGAAACAACTCATAGGCCATTATAAAGCCCAAGAAAAAGGCCAAAAATGAAAGCCTCCATCCTTCTTAGGAAATAATAAATGTATAGCACCCTCTCAGAGTGTGGTACACCTGGACCTTAAATCATTAATAATCCAAGAGCTAATAATATAGCCTTGTGGCAATATTTGGTATCCAAAGATCATTGTGCTTAATCTATACTCACCATGAAATCTGTTTTTATGTTACATTCTGTCCTACATGTACTTTATGCTTTTGGTAACTAGTGGGATTTCAATGCATGCTATCAAATCTCTAAAATAATTAAGTACTGACAAAAAATATCCATATAGTGTTATGCCAAAATGCCTTTAAAAATCTGTATATGTATCCCTCTTTTATAAAAATAAAGTTGTAATAGAGATTACAAAAAAGGACGACTATACATGAATTATTTCAGGAAGTAATGTCAATAGTGCAAATTGAGATTCACTGGTACATTGTCCAATTCTATAAATTTTAACACAAGATGTTCTACTACATCTTTACTAATAGAGCATCACATAGACAGAATCATCCCACAGCCTTACTATGCACATAATGTCCTTCATGAGCATCCCTCCTAACATGGACAACAAATTTTAAACTCTTTGAAGCTTGCCTTAGCAATATTCATCTCAAGTCCTTCCATATCTTTTTGTATCTCATCAAACCATATTCTTATTAGTGCAGAATATTATGTTTATTGATTTTCCATAATATCATTTGTTTATCTATTGAACAAATATCATCATTTGGTTCTACCCAGAGCAACTACAAACAAATCTTTTAAGAATATATTTGAGCAGGCTTGAATGAAGGAACACATTTCCAGTTCACCTGTATAAGTGCCAAGAAGAACAATTATGGGGTGACATAAGACTATACATAGGTTTGTGAGGCATTGTTAAATTGTCTTCTAAAGTAACTATCCTTCCATTATCCCACCAGGAGCACCAACACACAACTCTCCACAACTCTTCATCTTTTCTTGATTGCATTTTAAACCTTAGCCATTCTATTAATTGTGTTATATGGTTTCTCTCTCTCTCTCTCTCTCTCTCTCTCTCTCTCTCTCTCTCTCTCTCTCTCTCTCTCTCTGTTTGTGTGTGTGTGTGTGTGTGTGTGTGTGAGAGAGAGAGAGAGAGAGAGAGAGAGAGAGAGGGAGGGAGGGAGGGAGGGAGGGAGGGAGGGAGAGAGAGACAGAGAGACAGAGAGACAGAGAGACAGAGAGACAGAGAGAGGTGAGAGGTATGTTCGTGAGTGTATGAGGTGTATATGTGAGGGAGGTATGCTGTGTGTATGAGAAAGTTATACTGTGTGTGTGTGGGAGGGGGCTGTGAGAGAGTTTTATGTGTGGGAGGCGGGGTGGGGTGTGAAGTGAGGTTTGTATGGGAGCACACTTACCTCTGTGTACACAGGCTTGTCAGAGACTGACTTCACTCACAAATTTCTCTCCATATTATTTTTTGAGTCAGGGTCGCTCCCTCAATCTGAAGCGTCCATTTTTGTCCAAAGTGGATGGACGGCAGTCTCCCAAGATTTGGCTGTTCTCCCCCAAACATCTCTGGGGTGTCAGGATTATAGCTATCACCATTAGCCTGGCTTTCCCATGAGTTCTGGGGATCTGAACTCAAGTCCTTCTGTTTTCTCAGGAAGCAGAAAGCTGATGTTAGCTGGATTGTCCCACATGCTGTCTCCTAGAAACTTTACATTTCAACTTATCATCAACAGTAAGTTAGGTTTTCTGAAACATGAAAGTTTCATTTTCTGAAACATGAAACAAATTTTTCCAGGTCAATATTTAGATGGCTAGCTGTTTCTTTAAAATGTCATCCTTTGTCCAATGAATTCTCTGCTTTTTTTCCTTTAGTGCATTACAGGATGGATTATTCCAGTCAGTTCTGGGATGGTGGTGATGATGATGGGTGGTGGTGATTTACTTATCTTAGTTACGGAAACCTAGTTCAAATTAAAAAAATATATTAATTATATTACTCTCTTACTTCCTACAAAATTCGGTGTTACTTTTCTTCTTTTACCTTTTTTTTGAAATAATTTTTCTTCTGGAAGTATGTGTCATTTAAAAGTGTTTTGCTTTGTTTCCAATTGTTTTTGAGTTTTGAAAGAATTATTCCTAAATTGGCAGATATATTCCTTTGGTAATCTGATTTTTTTCAAATTGAAATCAACAGGGTAAGATGGCTAAGTTGACAATCCATTTGCAACACGACCATGAAAGCTTGAGTCTCCAACATCTTTTAAATCTCCAGCATCCACATAAAAAGCACAATGGAGTCCAAGTTACCCAAGCAGTGGGAGCCAAGGCTGCTTTTGATTGTTTTACCTCTTTGTGGGATGACATTCCTCAAACTGGTTTGCCTCACACAGACTTAATTAATATGATGGGATCAGCCTAGTTTTAGCACATTGTAATAGGTTAGATTTGGTTGATATCCCTGGAAGGCCTGCTTTTTTTCTGAAGGGAAATGGAAGAGAAGAAGTAGATCAGGAGGAGTTGGGAGGGGAGGAGGGGATACTAGGAGAGGAGATCGAGAAGCTACAGTCAGGATGTAAAATATGAGAAAAGAAGAAAAAGTCTCAGAGCATGTGTAAAAGGTCGCTTAGTCCTGCAGTAAGGAGCCAGGTGGATACCTAGAGCTCTTTGACTCAATTCTACTTGAATCAGGGAACTTTTCATTCAGAGAGAGAGATCCTGTCTCAGAAAAAAGGATAGCTGGAGAACAATTGTGGAAGATGCTCATGTTGACTTCTGAACTGCATACGAATACATATATGAATATACACATATACACACATACACATTACATACACATACAAATACACATTACATACACATACACATTTCATAAACATACACATACATATACATCCACACAGTGCCCACAGGAACACATATATAGTAGACACCACAGGCGTGTGCATGTGCACAAGCTCACACACGCACACACACACACACACACACAGAGCAATACCCCTTTAAACTCAGGCTCCAGATAAGAAGTCACAGAATCAGTAAAATAAAGGGTCTGACCATCCTTACCCAGCAGTTACTAAGTTCCAGAGTATTTATTAAAAGTGTTTTTCCCTATTATCCAGTCTTTCACACTAAGATACATGCTTATTAATGAAAGCACCTCCCTTTTTTGTATAAAAAAACATATGGAGCTTAAGGATTCAGTAGATCCCGAGTTTAGCTAACAGCAGTGAGCGGCTACAGGGGTTTGCTGATAGGCAAATGTGCTTTTGATATACTTTCATTTGGTCTGCCCTTTAGCTTATTTTTGGGCACTGAGTCATTCTGATTTGGATGTGCCAGAATAGGATGGATGTCCACCTTCTATTTAGGGGAAGGAAACAGACTCCAATCACTTAACCAAAGCACAGAGCACACAAAGAACAGAGACAACAGGACTGGAGTCTTCTCCTCAGCAGCAGCTGACTGGCCAGATGCAGGCTGCATGCCTTAAGAGAGTCTGCTGTGATTTTGAATGGCAATGGAGGAGAAACAAAGCCTGTGGTACTCCTAGGATACAGGCTCTGCAATTTAAAAGCCCTCTAGAGCGGTTCTGTCCAAAGGGCCTCCTGCCATGGTTGGGAATGTTCTACTGTCTCTGTTGTTTCTTGGTGGCCCCTGAGCACAGGTAGAAAGCATTTGAAATGGAACTGGCATTCTAGGAAACTTTCATTTTATTTAGTGTGTGTGTGTGTGTGTGTGTGTGTGTGTGTGTGTGTGTGTGTCTATGTCTGTGTGTTACATGTCTATAAATTTAGGCACATATGCATCACTGTGCACATGCCAAAGTCAGATAAACACAATCAGGAGCTGGTTCTGGAAGCACTCTGAGTCCAAACATCCATGGAAAATGTTTTTATCCTTAAGCCACATTACAAGGCCCAACTTTAATAGTATTCAATTTAAATTCATTTAATGTTTAAATTGCCTCTTACCATGATTTTTTTTACAGTAATCAGGAGATCCAGGGAGAGAAGCATCACATGCAATCACAGAAGATTTGCAAAGAACGTAGCTGCTTGGGAAGGATGGGAGCTTAGATTTTTAAGAGATTCTCAGAATCACTAAGAACATTATCTCTCTGCGTATGTCAGGGTGGGCTGAAACCTCCGCTCTGCTGTTAATTTGGCTGCTCTTACCCGCATTCGATTGACCTCACTCTCAGTGCTCTGCTCTGGGAAACAAGCTACCAGGTATCCGTGTTCAGTGATTCCCAACATGAAAATAGAGTCCTCTCTAATTACTTTACAACTGGTAAAAGAAATTAATATCTAGTATGTTTACTCAACCAGTAGGCTTCTTGTAAATGGAATAAGACACCCCACTGAAAACGATAAAAAAAAAAAAAAAACCTTAACTATTACGTTTTCATAAAAAATACTTTAAAAAGATATTTTAAAAAATACGGCTAAATGGCTCAAATAGAACTCTCAACACAGTTCTGAGAGCTTTATAAGCCATGATTCACTGATTTTCACATAACTCTATAACATGCATTTTTAAAAAAACATTTATTTATTTATTTATTTATTTATTTATTTAATGTCTAAGAGTACAGTGTAGCTGTCCTCAGACACCAGCAGAGAGTATCAGACCCATTACAGATGGTTGTGTCACCATGCTGTTGGTGGGAATTGAACACAGGTCCTCTGGAAGACCAGTCGGTGCTTTTAACTGCTGAGACATCTCTTGAGCCCCTATGTAATGTTTTTACAATGTACAAAGCAAACATATTATGATTCCACCCTCATAGCAACTGTAGAATTTAAGTTTTATATTGTTATCTCTATTCACACACAAGGACATTTAGACTAAAATGTAACTGGTTGTGAACAACAAGAACAGTAAATTGAACTCAGGTCTCTAGGTTTCTGAAGAAGGTTCTTTAACGAGCACATCACTGCCTTCATAAGCAGTTGTTATAGAAACCCTTTCTTTGAGGGGAACATGTTCCCTGTTTATATGACACCAATGGGAAAGCAAAGTCCAATTCCACCCAAGTCTAATTTGGAGAACATGGTAATGTTGAATGGCACTGTTTCCTGTTGACTCATATATTTAAATGTTGAGCCACCTTGAGGTGGGACAGTTTGAAAAGGATTGGGGGTGTGGCCTTGTTGAAGAAAATGTGTCACTGGAGTAGCCTTTGAGGTTTTAAAATCCCACACCAGCCCTAGTGTATCTTTCTCTCTTCCCCTCTCTCCCTCCACACCCCCTTCTGTCTCTCTCACACACACACATCACGCATATAGATCAGGTTCTAAGGATCTGAGGTAGGGCTTCAGCACCCTGCCTATCTGCTATCAGCCTTGATTATGGACTAACCTTCTAAACTATAAGCAAGTTCACAGTTAACAACTTTTTTAAAAAATAAGAGTTGACTTGTTCCTGGTGACTCTTTATAGTGATAGAACAATAACAAGAAACCAATGGGATTTGATTTATATTGATAAAGGGTTACTTAAAGGGAGGAAGGAATATGTGCAGCTTCAAAGCACCCACACCAGAGAAAAGCCTCATCTACCTAACTTTTGACAAAGGTATTGTAGTCTACACTCAAGAAAAGTGAGTCTCTTTAATATGGTGTTGAAAAAGACTGGATATTTAAATGTAAATGAATAAAACTAGATCCATATCTCTCACCCTGCACAAAAATCAACTCAAAGTGAATCAAAGGCCTTATTATCAGACTTGATTCTCTAAAACTACTGGATGCAAATGTAGGCAAACATTTCAAGATATAGCCATGGACAATGATGTAAAAAAAAAAAAAAAAACAGACAGCAAAACAAAGGAAACCCTCTACTGTGCAGAGAATAACAGCAAGAATTTACAAAAGAACTTGCAAGAAATTAAAGAGTTTCTTTCTGTGTGTTAAAGGAACCAATCATTAACGTGAAGTCAACATCCTAGAGTATTGGGGAAAATCAAAACTCAAAAAAATTAAACATTAAAAAAAAGTAGCATCCAATGGGAAAATGAACACTAATTTGAAAATTCTAAAAAGAAGAAATAAAAATTGACAGTTGGCTGCTCCTATTGTACATGTATAGATCAACAGTCAGGCATTCCTGAGGTTTTAATGAACTGACCACAAAATTAAATGTTGCTTCTGATATCATTAATGCATGCTTAGAGTCATTCAGCCACCCAGTAAGTGTGCATACAGATGTGTGTGTGTGTGTGTGTGTGTGTGTGTGTGTGTGTGTGTGTGCATGTGTGTGTGTGATCCACCAAAGGTTTGTGAATTCCTGGCATTATTTTCATTAAATTCACCAGTTTTCCTGCTCTGCTTTTCACATGCTCTGTCTACCATGCTGGTATGACCAGTGACAGACATTTCCAGTGCTCTGAAATTGTAGGGGTCCTAAAATTACACATGAGAACTCACAGTCCATCATTCAAGATGCAGAGGTATTTGGAAGCAAAGATTATATTCAAATCTACAGTCTCTTCCCAGAGAGAGATGCCCATTTCAACTTTAACATTCACTAAAATTATCACCGACTGCATGCTTTTAAAGCACTTAAGCGCGAACAGGTTATAGAGAAATATAGCATTGCATCATCTGATTTTTCTAGTAGTCTACGTTCTATGATTTTAATGGTCAGTCATTTACTGATGGAAAAGAAAAATCAGAGGTATTATTTGCAACAGGGTAAGCACCTTTCAGAGTCTATGGGGTTCTGATAGGGTGGGTTCTAGGGCAAGTGTTTATAGAACTTCAAGGCCTGTTCAATACAATGGTTAATCTTATTCAACGGGCGGTTGATTCTCTCAACCCTGATTAACTCAAGCAGAATGTATATTCTCTCAAAAAATGTGTTAGAAAAGGACAATCCTTAAACGTTTCGGCTCTAATGCAATTATAAATACAAATTAAAAGCTGAGAAGATTTCTTTAGCATCACTGCTGAAAAGGTTGTATAACCCAACATGCATGCTTGGAGTAAAATAAATACATGGTTGACAAGTGACAGGGATTATCCTGAGCGATGTTAGTTTGATGCATTCTGAGGAAGTTGTCGTTTAATAGGGTGTTTGCTTCACTGCTCACTAACCTTGTGTCCAGAACATCCAGAATGCACTGCACAACATTTATTCTTATTAGCTGTCCATTTGTTTAATCCCCTTTGGCAGTTGTGGCTTTTACAGCATAGATGATGTGACTAATTTGTGTTTTCCTAATTGGATGGATAAATATTCTTGTATATATTAATTTTGCACAGTGCCTGTTTCCAGAGAACTCTAATAAACTAATTAAATAAACCAACACGCAGTCCAATGTGTGACTCATCCATCATTCCTCTGCTACCAACTCTAATGTCCCCTGCTTACCGCCATGCTCGAGTTAGCAGGACATATGAGGAGAAGCAACACTGTAATGGTCCTTTGTATTAGGCTTCTTGTGACTGATTGATAATTGATATTAAAGAAAGGCTGTCTCTTATCTAAAGTATTTGAAATCCAGATAGCCCATATGTTGGAGAATTTTCATGTACATAGGAAGATCTTTTGGAGGAGTAAACAGGAAAGCTATTTATGCTTTTTATATACCCTAACTGCATAGCTTGCTTACTTGATATTGTTTGTGTGTGTCTGTATTTTAATGAGTAACACAGCAGTGAATGATTAGCTTAGATGTAGAATTTCCCTCTCATGATATCAATTTGAGAAGGAAAACTGGACTTGGGAACACTGTTATATTTGGGGCTTTGGGCTAACACTGTTCTGCCTGTAACAGGTTTGGTGCCATTTGATGGTGAACCAGACAACAAGTAGCAGCTGGTTCAGGGATTTCCATGTCATGTGCTGAGGCACACACATTCAGTCGGCACTGAAATCTGTCTGCCTCGAACTCCTCCTCAGCTGAGGGGAGCACCAGTGAGCAAGGGGTTGAGAGAGAAACTGTGTTTACAACAAACAAGAATTATTCTTCCATCTAGGAATAGTGAGTGGTTCAGGCCTACAATCCCACAATTTAGCCAGCCTAGGCTAAATGACACTCCGCTTTAAGCAAACCCCCATCAGCTCGCCCCCCCCCACACACACAAGTCATACAACTAACATTAGAAATGTTTTATGAGTATTTTTTATTATCCAAATGTCCACAGTAAATTATAACTTTGCGTGATTGCATTTACTCATAAAACAAGCTACCCCAAGAGTTTGAGGGTTCTTCTGTTTAATTTTTTCACTCAGCCAGATGGAAAATATGGAAGTCCTGGTGGTTGCTATTATTATTTATTATCTGATGATTAGACACTTTAAATCACCTTCAAATGTGATAGGAAGCATCAACAAGTAGGGTTTTCTTGCTTTTGTTGTCTAATTTAAGCACTTCCTCAACCTTGAATTAGTCCCCGGGTAAACCAGATTAGAAGCCATATCTGAATTTTGCTTGTTGTGTCTTTGGCTTCTCCATCACAGACAAAGAACTCCAGGCTAGTCTTTGCGTTGCTGTCTGCTGGCTGTATTTTGAGATTCATTGTCTGACTAGGCCTTTGAAGGTCAGGTTTGAAATGGATGCCTCTGAGGACTAGCTTCCTGACAAAGACAAGCAACAGCCACAGCAGTTTTTCATCAGTTTGGACTTCTACATCATGGCTGAAAATTGGAAGCATTTGGGTGTGTCCTGGGCGTGGTGGGTTAACCATGGGCTGTGGCTGTTCCTTCTCTTTTTATTGCTCTGCATTCAAGTAGCTGGGCCAATAGCATGCAGAAGAGAGTGAGCTGCCGAGAGAGAACCCTTGGCTGGCATTTGCAAGGTGGCCTCACTTGCCAGACTTGTCTTGAGGCATTTCAGATTATTCATGGCAGGTGTATCATAAGCAGCTCCTCAGACCATGCCAGGGTGCTTGGCCATTGTAATTAAAGTTACGTTAGAAAAAAAGCCCCTGCTGTTTCCTTCTGAAAAAAAAATCGCTGACAGAGCCCTCTGCAGACTACAATGACAGCATTTTCAACACCTCTGCATTTGCTATTCCTGTAGCTGCAAACACAGGCATCTACCTTTACATTAGTCATGATGCAAATTAGGGAGTGCACTGAGAAGCAACTAGACTCACCATGCCATGCCTGAGACAGGATGGTGTGCCTCCGGGTCAGAGGTCATCCTCTGTGGACAGTCTCAAGGAAAGGAAAGGACAATTGGCTTGTAAAAACTCTCACAGGAGAAAACAGTTTCCAGAGCATGGAGTCAATTCACATCCGGGTATCATGAGGAAGAGGGGCAGAGAGTGAAAGTGGCTAATGCTTCCAATATTGGGCTTTCAATGTGAGGACACAGGAAACCATTGGATTTTTCCATGTGTTATGAAAAATCCAAGCATTTGGTGGAGGGCTATTTGTGTGGAATGCTTAGGTGCCTGGAAATAAAGGACCTCATGAAATGGGTCCTTGAAGGCTTACAGTCACAGAATGGCAACTGAGGAATGTACGGGACAATGTCTCAGCATTCTTACAGAGCAGTCATGCAAAGCAGAATTAACCAAAAATATAGCAGCTGCTGCAGAGCTTATCTTACTAAAAAATGGACTTGGATACTTTTTAAAGTATCAAATGAGATGCTTTAAATGAGATATTACAAAAAACGTCAAACTAATTGCAAATTATTAAAGTAAGAATAGAGCAATAGGGTCAATGAATATTCCTTGGGTCTGAGATGTCAGTTTCCCCATCTTGGCAATGACATCTAAAGATTCGTTCTACCTGTACATTAACAAAAGTCTCACTAAAAGGGTTTAGTTGCCAAACACAAGCTAGTTCTTGCATATTAAGGGGGCTCAATTAAAAAAACTTTTATTTTTATACTAAAAACAGAACTTTAAATTTTTCCATAAAAAATGGAAATCCTTTAAATGGTCATTATTCATTCAGTCCCATTACAATACAAAAAGAAATTATTAGATGGAGCTATGGGATGTGCTCTGGGAGGTGGAACATGGTGGTCTGCACATTGTAGAGGCTGAGAGCCCAGCTGTGCTCACATTATGAAGATGAATGTTTGAGCAGTCTAAACCAGCAGTGGAGGCATGGAGGATTTCTAGAAACAGGGCAAAAAAAAAAAAAAAAGACTAAATTCGCTGTATGTTAATCAGGAAACTGAGGCACCATAATTGCCTTGGAGAATTAAATGCAGGAAAGTGGATCATGTTGAGCTCAGTTGTCAGTGAGGAGAGAAAACCAGAAGCTTCTAGATCCCTTTACTACTCTGTTCTTTAATCTGGGCTCTGGTTACTTTATCAAGAAGTAATTGTCTCATAAGTGTTCATCACGTTTACTTGTGTAAAGCTTATGAAGACATTTTATCCTTCGATGAAATGCTAAGCATTTGCATTGGAAACATTATCCCTGTATCTTGACTCTTTAGACATTGATTCACATGGGCTATTCTAACATTATTTTATCCCTTCACGTTTTCATTTGACTGGGGACGGATGCATCCGTGTCACGGCATGAATAGATAGAGGTCTGAGGACAATGAAATGAAGGAGTCAGCTCTGGCCTTTCACTAAGTGGGTTCCCAGGTCAACCTTAGGTGTTCAAGCTTAGTGACAAGTGCCAGAATCAACTTGCTGGCCTTTTTGTCATAGCTTAAACTGTAATGCAGAATTGTGAGTTTATCCCCATTAATATACATTTAAAGGGGTATTTTAACATCTACAAGTCTCTTATTCTGTCTTAGGAGGCAATAAGACAGTAGCCAACATTACTTTCCTGCATCCCTGTTCCTTTTTGAAAACCAAGCCAATTTGGAGATCATTTGACAAATTCATCTTTGCCTTCGTCCTTCCTTTACCCTCAGCATAATTCATCCACTCACTTTTAAGTCAAACTGTGATAACAATTGCAACTAAAGATCCATTATTTTAATTGACAAGTTCCAACAGCAGATTGCAATGTGCTGCTATTTTCAGTGACTTGTTCAGCAGACAGAAGTGTTTGGGGGCTCTATTAATAGTAGTTTTAGAAATAGCAGGTGAGCACCTCTACTAGTAGTGGGGAAGGAAGGGTGACTTTGGAATGAAACAGGTTGGGGGTGTGGTAGAGTTCAAGGTGAGGAGCCATGACATTTAAAAGTAGAATATGAATTTCAATAGAAATAAAATAAACCCATGCCTTGAAGGGGCTTCACCATTTCTCAATCCCTAACTCTTTCTGTGTGTTCCTCAATGGTTTCTTCTGAGCATTTTCTACCCTGGTTTATTTTTCTTATAACTGACTTTGGACTCTAATCCACCTCTATACAAATCAGTATAGATTCAACAAGAGTGGTCCCTCTACTTGGTGATTTTCATGTTAATGGCAGGACTAGTGTGTCCTTTTGCTCCTGGGAGCTCACATTTTGAATTATAACTTTACCTTTATTTAATAAGGATCCCTGCATTGCTAAATCTTGAACAGAGAAAATTTACTTTGATGTTATATTTCAAACCATAGGAGGTCCGACCCCCACCATCCCCTCTGGCTTTTCCATCTATTTCCCTGTTTCCTCTAGGATCATTAGGACAGAGTGATTGAACTCTGGTTTCACTGGAGCTGGCATCCTGTGAAGTTCTTTGCTATGAGGCTAAACATCTGCCTAGGTATTTCCGTGTTCTCTTCTGGCTGTGATATGGTGCTGTAGAGAATGAATATCCCACTAAATTTCTTGTTAACAAAACAGCAGCTTGACGGCTGGGGGAAGCAGACAATTGGCACCCTCCACGTTCCAATGTATTCTTAGCTCTTCAGTTCTGTGGGAGAAAACTCTGCTGTGCAAATCTGAATGAGGACTAGAAGTGGAATATTAGTACATATTTAGCATCTTTCACTTCAAGGAGCCATTAAAGATTGTATGCTTTGATGTTAAGAACAAGAGAGTAACAGAATACGGCTGTAGTGTGACTTCAGGGACTAAGAACTGAGGCCACCTGAGTCAACATGGTTTGACAATTAACTCAAGGTCAATAAAACCTTAAAACAATGTGTTATTTTATTGCTTGCTGCAAACCAGCTTATCCAGATCATGGGTTTGATTATGCATGCAAATCGTTCTCTTTTAGATACAACAGACTGTTTACTTGATTCTGAGTGTATTGTGAGGCAGACCATTATGATAGTGGCATTTCATAGAGAAAGCGGTTGCTAACTTCATGCTGTGAAGGAAACAGGGAGCAGGGATACATGAAGAGATAAGAGGAAGATATAACCTCACAATATGCCCTAAGTCTATCTCATTCAACTGTGTCCTCCTAGCTACTTTTATCACCTCTTGACAACATCATATTCTAAATCCATCAGAGATTTAATCCATCCATTTCATCATCAGAGCTCTCAAAACAAGCCAGCCTTATCTCTAGAGACACCCTCACAGATATCACACAATTTATTATTCTCCTAAGGTTTTTTCAACCCAATCTATTTGTCAATCAAAATTCATAGGACAATTTCTGAAGCATGTATCTTTTGAATTTTTATTGTTGATTTGCTGAGTCATACCCATCTATCTTTATCTATCTATCTATCTATCTATCTATCTATCTATCTATCTATCTATCTATTTATCTATCATCTATCTATCTATCTACTATCTATCATCTATCTATATCTTATATCATCTAACTAACATCTATATAGCTACCTATTTATCTATCTAATTATTTATCTTCATCATATTTTATCTGTATAGACATGATTGCCAAATAGTGTCATTTTTAAAGAAATTTGACAAATAGCTCTGATAAATAGGTTTTCCTGTTCTTCTATGTAGGAGTCTACAGTCAACAAGTTAGAGTAAGTAATCACAGTACATTATTACTGAGGATGGTTAATGATACAAGTTTGTATTAATTTTAATGAACACTTAATTTATTCCTTTCATAAATTTTCATCTAATTATTCATAAAGTTTCTATTTCTTAGCATTTCTAGGCAAATATGCATACCCATCTTCATTAGGTTTTGTCTAGAATGGAAAAGAATATATTCTTTAGAAAGCAATCAAATCAAAAGCATTGTGAAGGTGGACACTAATTAGCATGGCTAATCAAAGGATAACTATAACTTGGTTCAGTTTTTATTGTACAATGAGATTACAGAAAGCTTGCAAAATTAATTCTTTTAATAAGAAAAAGACAGTTTATCTACCCTCAAGAATAAATGTATTTTTAAACCCACTTATAATTGAGACAAATAAAAGCAATTTACCTGTCAGGAAAAAAAAAATCTAATGGCTTAATTTAACCTCCAAGAAGGTATAAAAACATTGAAATTTATTGTAATCAAAATCATAATTCTGAAACTAACAAGAATTCACATATATTTTACCACATGAATATCCATCCTGAATTGAGTGGATTTTAAAGATGGTGTTTTTAAAAATGAAAAAATTAATGCTTAAATTCATAAAATAATTTCAAGAAGCCTTGGTGTTAAAATAACAGAAAAAGACAAATAACTCCCAATGCCTCATATATACATGAAGATCAGGTGCAGAGATCACAACCTGTCTACACTGGTCAGAATTGGTCAGAACACATCATTACAAATAACTTTTTACCTTAGAATTCATTGTTGACTTGTTTAATATTAGCTTGTTAATAATTTAGCTTACCTTCTTGTTTAGGACTTCTGAGATTATAATTGAATAAAATCTTCATGTTGAAAACACCTACACACAAATATTCTTGGTATGTAAGTGGATTCTGGTTCTGGTGGCATTTCAGGAGTTACAAACCAAACCCTAAGGAAGGGATGTTGGGAAATGAGCAAGGGAGAAGGTTTTAGTGGGTATGAGTGTTTTCTGCACAGGTCTAGTCTGGAATGTGCATACTGTTGTAAATTAGATTTCTCGACTAGGCCCAGACAGACCACACCAAACACGGTTCCACGTGGAGAGGTTTAATAGAACGGGATAGGGCAGGGGTCAAGGCCGGGCGAAGAGAGGAAGAGGAAAAAGAGAGAGGAGGAAGGGTTTCGGTCTTTTGTAGGGGTAGTGACGTCACTTGCTCCCAGGTGAAGATGGGATTTAGAACTGATGTCTTCTGGGAATGCTTTGGCTGTTTCCATGGCAATTGATGTGCTAGGTTCCTGTCACCTGTGGGTGGAGCCATTGCTGGGGGAGGGGGCTATCCTAATGCCAACATTCCTCCCTTTTTTCTTATATAAAAAGAGAGAAAAGGGGAGGGTAGGGAAGCCGATGGTGAAAAGGGAATAGGGGCGTCGGGTCTCTTAAACTGCTTCCTGCTGTCTTGGGGCATCGTAGGGGTGTAGCTGGTTTTCGCCATCGGGTTCCACTTGGTGATCATTAACATCAGGATTTTCTATAGGCAATGGCTTGTAGTCCTGCAACAGGAACTGATTAATGGTTTGGTTAGAAATTTTTTGTATCTGTCGTTGAAGGAATGTAGAGACAAGATTGATAAGGCAGGGAGCAAATAGTAATGCTAGAAAGATGACTAGAAGAGGGGTTACGAAGGGGAGTATCCACTTCCATATAGGGTTTTCGAAGGTCCAGAAACTGGAGGTCTCACGTTCCCTGGAATTTTGTATGTCAGATTGTAGCTCTTGGATCTTATCTCTCACTATCCCGGATTGGTTGACATAGAAGCAGCATTCTTCTTGGAGGAACAGACAAAGGCCACCTTCTTTAGCTGTTAGAAGGTCCATCCCCCGTCGGTTTTGAAGAACCACAGCTGCCAGGGAATCTATCTGTTTTTGGATGGTGAGCAGAGTTTCAGACACTTCTTGAAACCTGTTGTTGAGGGTGGAAGTGATCTCATTATATTTGGTCATGGAAGTAGTTATTCCTGCTATCCCAGTGCTAGTTCCTACTGCTATTCCTGCAGCTACCAAAAGTGGCACGACCTGAACTGCTCTCTTATGTCGGGCGGCTATCATATTGACGACTGGGATTGGCAGGGGCTCGTTTCCCTGGATTACTCCTAGTTCGGGGAAAAGGAGAACCAAAGTGCAGCTTCCTGACCAGCTGCCAGGTAAACGATGATATGCCTGCGTGCCACAGAGGATTGATGTATTTTGGATCACTGGGCACTGTGGCAGAGATGGGGTATCAAGGGTTGTGGTCATATTGCAGTCTAAGGAGCCTAACATTCCTACAGGATGTGTCCCAGATGCCTTAAAACAGTTTGCTGTGCCAAGAAGAGAGATAGGGGAGAGGTAAGGGGTCATGGCAACATCAGAGTCGGGACAGCTGACAAAGGGTGAGGTAAGGTTATTGGGCAACATTACTGGAGAAGCTGTAAGCGGCAATTGTGAGTTTGTTCCAGGAGGAACACATAGCCAGCAGTCTTTAAAACGACCAGGTCGGGTGATATTAAGGAGCTTGTATGCTAATGTCAAAGTCTGAAGCAAAAGGCGGAAGGACAAGCTGGTGCCATTTATGAGGGGGGATGTTAAGGAAGTAAGGACCTCAGAGGAGTGTTTGATTATTTTTCCTACCCCTTCTATATCTAGGGGTTGGGCAATTGAAACATATTTTCTCTGAATTTTGATAGTACTCACTGGGGATCCTGGTTGGTTTTTACGGTAGAGCTTACCGACAACTCCAGTCTCCCACCTGGGATCCCATGGATCTTCTATGTAGAAAAAGAGCTTCTTGTGCTGTTGGTAGAAGAAGTGGTGGGGCCGTGATCCTAGCATGTGTATCTGGCAAGACCAATATGGGCAACCCCCATATTTATCTGGCCATTTCTTACAAACATCTGCTGTCTGGTCAAAGAGAAAGCAGGTAAAGAGATCATAGTACTTGGATGGGATGACCGACACAGGGACGACAGCGATTTGAATCGGTTCTTGACATCCAGCCATAGAGCAGTTTCCTGAACCTATTTGGAAAGACTGTTTGTTATCTGTGAAAGTCTCTTGAACCTCAAATCTCCAGATATATGGGCTTCCCTGGATAAAGACAAACAGTAAAGGGAAGATAAGAAGCCCATGTCTAATCCAGTGGTGTTGAATGTTGCTGGCAGGATGGGGTCTCATTTTCTGGAAGCGAGGGTAAGGTGGGTTGTCTCGACGTCCTCTGGAGCTTGACAGAGCACGGTCCTGTTAGGGTCGATGTGTATGAAGAATGTTTAGGTGGGGGAATAAAAGGTTTGAGATGGGACAGGTGGACCCAGTGAGGGAGTCCGTCCAGTTTGGCTGCTGTAGGTGTCGCGAGAATCACTTTAAAAGGGCCCTGCCATTTAGGGGAGAGTGATGAGGGCCGGTTGTCTGGAGGAGATAGAAGAACTTGGTCTCCAGTGTTTACAGGCAGTGGGCAAGGTTCAGTGTGTGGTCGGGGTAGATGGTGGTCAGCGAAGTTCCACAAGAGAGAGCGAAGGTGGCAAAGTAACGGGGTGAGTAGATGGTCTGGGAGGGGAGAGCATTTAGGTGAGAGGCCAGGAGTTAGGACCGGACGCCCATACATGAGTTCAAATGGTGAGACCTGAAGAGGTCGCTTGGGAAGAGCTCGTAGTCTGAAAAGAGCCAGAGGTAGGAGTTTTACCCAATCAAGGTGAAGTTCCTGTGACAGCTTGACAAGGGTGGTTTTTAAAGAGCGGTTAGTTCTCTCTACCTTCCCTGAAGATTGAGGGTGGTAGGGGATATGAAAATGCCAGGGGATGTCTAGAGCCTTAGACAGGTTTTGAGAGATTTGAGAGGTAAACTCAGGACCATTGTCTGATTGCAAGGAAGCTGGGACACCAAATCGGGGAATTATCTCTCAGAGGAGGAGATCAGAGACTGTCTGAGCCCTCTTGTTGGTTGTGGGAAATGCCTCTACCCACCCTGAGAAAGTATCTACCAAGACCAGGAGGTATCTGACTCATTTGACAGTGGGCATGTGGGTAAAATCAAGTTGCCAGTCAGTTCCAGGAAGAGAACCTCGGGCTTGATGGGTAGGAAAAGGAGTACTACGATATTTTGAGCTAGGGTCTGACGCCTGGCAGATTTTGCAAGAAGCAGTGATAGATTTTAAGAAACTTAAGTCTTCAGGGGTAGGCTGCAAGTGGGTCTTAACAAAATAGGACAAGGCCTGGCTGTTAGGATGGAAGAGTTGATGAAGACAGGACAGAGTTTGGCGAATGTCCGGGGGTGAAGGTGGGATTGTGGGCTGCAGTGTAAGAATGTCTTGGGGAGGGTGAGTCGAGCCTAAGCCCCTAAGGGCTGCAGCCCTAGCTGCCTCATCGGCCCGGTTATTTCCCTTGGAAACAATGGAATCATCGGTCTGGTGGGATCTGCAGTGAATAATCCCAATAGCCGTGGGGAGATGGGAAGCCTTTAGCATGGCCATAATTTGATTTGCATTAGTTACTGATCCTCCTTTTGTTGTAAGTAGCCCACGTTCCTTCCAGATGGCAGTGTGGGACAGGAGGATATGAAAAGCATATTTAGAATCTGTGTAGACATTGAGGGATTGTCCCTGTGCCAGTTGAAAAGCACGGGTAAGGGCTATTAATTCAGCCTGTTGACTGGTGGTATGAGCAGGGAGGGCCTGCGCCTCTACCACCTCTGTGTCTGACACTATGGCATAGCCAGCTCTTCTGTGCCCTTCATGTAGAAAGGAGCTGCCATCTGTATACCAGGTGTGGGTAGCCTGAGGCAGTGTGCCCTCCTGTATGTGTGAGGGATGAGGTAATAGTTCATCTAAAGTTTCAGTGCAAGAGTGAGACAGGGAGTAGTTAGTATCTGGCGGAGGAAGAAGGCTGGAAATGTTAAGAGGTGGACATGATTGGAAGGTGAGCGTAGAGTCTTCGATTAGTGCTACCTGGAGAGAAAGAACCCTGGAAGGGGGCAGGGTCTGTAGGCCTTTGTAAGTCAGGAGCTGCGACAGGTTATGAGAAGAGAAAACAGTTATGGGCGAACCAAAGATTAGCTTTTTTGACTCTCTAATGAGGAGTTCAGCAGCTGCTAAGGTGCGAATACAGGGTGCCCATCCCTGGACGGTTAGATCTAGTCTTTTTGACAAATATGCTACGGGTGCAAAAGATGGCCCCAGTTGGTGACCTAGGACTCCAAGGGCAAATCCCTCCTTTTCAGTTACATAGAGGGAAAAGGGGCGAGTCAGGTCAGGGAGATGTAAGGCCGGAGCCTTAAGGAGGGCCTGTTGGAGCCTTCGAAAGGGCCTGGTAACAGGCTTGAGGGGAGGTTCATGGATGGAACCTGATGCTGCTTCATATAGGGGGCGAGAGAGGAGGGAAAAGGAAGGAACCCAGGAGCGTAGAAAGCTAGCTATCCCTAGGAATGATAAAATTTCTTCCTTTGTAGAAGGAACGGTTAGGGACTGAATTAGGTTTTTTCTATCTAAGGTAATAGCTTTGTGGGTTGGGGTAATTGTTAGTCCCAGATAGGTGACCTGAGAAGTGGACAGTTGGACTTTGGAAGGTGAGACCCTGTAGCCTCGACTGGAAAGAAAGTTTAGGAGAGTGGAGGTGTCATCCTGGCTGATCTCTGAGGAAGGACTACAGAGAAGAAGGTCATCTACATAAAGTATGACCTTAGATCTGAGAGGAGGCAGAGATGACAAATCAGAAGCCAGAGCCTGGCCAAACAAGTGTGGGCTGTCTCGGAACCCCTGAGGTAGAACAGTCCAGGTAAGCTGGGTAGAGAAATGGGTGTCTGGATCTGTCCAGGTAAAGGCAAATATGTCCTGTGACTGTGCGTCTAGAGGGATGGAGAAGAACGCATCTTTGAGATCTAGGACTGAGAAATGGGAGGTCCCTGAGGGGATAGTGGAAAGAAGAGTATAAGGATTAGCCACAACAGGATGAAGGGGAACCACTGCAGAGTTGATGCGCCTGAGGTCTTGAACCAGACGATAGGTTCCGTTGGGCTTTTTAACTGCTAGTATAGGGGTGTTAAAAGGAGAAGAGGTAGGGCGAAGAAGTTTTTTCCTTAAGAGGTCAGAAATGATAGGTTTAAGTCCCCTAAGGCTCTGGAGGGAGAGAGGGTACTGAGCTTGGGTTATGTACCTGGTAGGGTCCAGTAATTGGACGACAACAGGAGAATGATGTTTAGCAACAGAGGGGTTCTGGACGTCCCAGACTTGGGGGTCTACCTGAGAAGCTGGTAAAGGAAGCAGCATGTTTGTGTCAGTAGGTTGGCTAGCTAGGAGGAGAAGCAGAGGGGTTGCTGGCGAGCTTGGGTTTAGGCGAGTGGGGGAAGCAAAGGAAATGGAAGCTCCCAGCTTTACTATAAGGTCTCTTCCCAATAAGGGGACAGGACATGTAGGCACTACCAAAAAGGAATGGGTGAGAGGTATGCCCCTGAAGGTACAATTAAGTGGTGGGGTTTGGTGAGGGAGATAGGGTTGTCCTCCTACCCCGACAATAGGAAAACGGGAGGGAGAAGTGGGTCCCCAAAACTCCGTCAGGACCGAGTAAGTGGCCCCAGTGTCCAAGAGGAAGGAGATGGGCCGCCCACATACCATGATAGCTACCCGTGGCTCCCTGTTTGTAATGGTAGTGGTCGGGTCAAGGGAGCCCAGGCTCCGTCAATCGTCCATAGCCAAGCCTAGGAGATTGGCTGGAGAGTTATTTGGGTGTGATGCCCCCCTGTCTTGCGCGACATAAGGGCAGTCTACAGCCCAGTGTCCCTCTCGATGGCATCTAGGACATGGCCCCTTTGGTTTGCGGGGGCTAGGGCAGGCTTTTGCCCAGTGACCTTTCTGACCACACTTATAGCAGGGAGCCGGTGGTCCCTTTGCCCTCGGAGGCCGGGAGTTTGTAGCAGTGGCTGGTCGGACAGCCTGTGCCAGCATATGGTACTTTTGTTTGCGAGCCTTTTCATCTCTCCCATGGTACACTTTAAAGGCCAGCGCCAAGACTTCTGCCTGTGGAGTTAGGGGCCCCCTCTCCAGCCATTTAAGCTTGTCTCTTATGTCGGGGTAGCTCTGGGAAAAAATATGTCATTAACAGTTGTTTACCTTCTGGGTTTTCAGGATCTAAGTTAGTGTACTGTAACAGGGCCTTTGTGAGGCGCTCTAGGAATTGGGATGGGTTTTCTTGTCTGTCTTGGAAAACCTCTTGTAGCTTTTCAAAATTTACTGGTTTTAAGGCTGCTCTGCGGAGACCGGCCAGGAGGCAGGTTATGAACCTGTCTCTGGCCAAGATACCACTCGTGGAATTGTAATCCCATCGGGGATCTTGGTCAGGTACTGCCTCAGATCCAATTGGGTATGTTGTATCTGTTTGATGGATTTCGTCTGCATGCGTTTTTGCCTGCTCCCAAACTCGCCGGCGTTCCTCAGGAAGTAAATTATTAGTAAGAATCATATGTACATCATGGAATGTCAGACTGTAAGATTGGGTAATGTATTGGAATTCTTTAATAAAAGCAGATGGGTTAGAGGTATAGGAACCCAGCCTGCTTTCTATTTGGGAGAACTCATTTAGCGAGAAAGGAACATGGACACGGACTAGCCCGTCGACGCCAGCCACCTCCCTTAGTGGAAGGACTGATGCTGGGCCTGGCGTCTCTGGTGACGAAGAGTCAGGTGGAAGTTTGGCCATGGCCTTGGAACGAGTAATGGGAGGAGTAAAACTAGGTGCCAAGGCAGAGTGGCCTCTAGCTGGCACCGGCTGTGGAGGAGTGGAAACAGTAGTCTGGGTTTTGCGGCGAAGTGGGGGTGGCTCATTGGCTGGGTCAAGAGCTGTAGTGTCATCTGGTGTTTTCTTCATTGCTAAAAGGAGGTGAGTGGGATTACAGGAAGAACACAGAGAAGGATTAGAACGGAGGTAGGTAAATGCCTGTACATAGGAAACCTCTTTCCATTTACCAGATCGTTGGCAGTATGAGTGGAGGTCTCGTAAAATTAACGAGTCTAGAGTGCCATTTTTCGGCCATTTTGAGTTATTATCTAGTGGATATTGAGTCCAAACATTGTTGCAGAGGTGTATCAATTTTGATGTCTTTAGCTGAGGTGTTAGTTTTAGAGATTTGGAATTTTCCAGGAGACATCCCAGTGGGGAGCCTGGTGACACGTTTTGAGACATTGAGTTGCCCATTGGGAAGGTACAGGGAGGGGGCTACGGAGCCATCCAATCCAGCGTCCCAGTGGATGAAACTCGGTAGAAAAGTTTCGCCTATGCGCAGGGGTCGCGAGTCGTCACTCGGACTCCTGGTGGCTTCGCCAGATCCTGGATCTGGCAGAGAGTGCCCTCGCCAGGCCTGGACTTCGGCTGAGTGAACCGGCTGCTAGAGCCCTGGGGGAAGGGAAAAAGAGTGAAGGGCACTCCCGACGAGCTTCTCAATGGTCAATGTCTGTCTCAAAACTGTGGCTATAGAGAAGTAACCCTCTTTGCCCGAAAAAGCTGGCCAGGCCTTTTTGGGAAATCGAGGATTCTCTCCACCAACTGGAGTGACAATCCCTACCAATTTGCCGATGTTTGTGCGGGAGCCTTAGCCACGATCTGGTATCAGGAAAAGTGAAACTGTGTGGCGTGTGGCTGATCTATCTCAGCAGCCCGCGTGGCAGGAGCTATTGGCACACGTGGCAGAGCAGTGGCCAGCAAGTGTCTAGAGCTTTAGTAATGGCGACAACTCACGTGCTGGAAGTCTGTGAGTCGGGCAGCTGTTGGTAGATCAGCTGTGGCGGCAGACGGGTTGCACATGGCGGCCGTGGCGGCAGTGGCGGCGGCAGCAGCGGCGGGAGACGGTCACTGCGGCAGTCAGCAGAACAAGAGGCAGTATGGTAACTCGAGGCAGTGGCCTCGGTTAAGAGGAATAGGCAACCACAGTGCCCGCCATGCAGCTGCCGCTATGCCGAGCCCGATGGGGTGGGCCAGGGTGTGCTGGAGTGGCCGGCAAGGACTGGTCGCGAGAAAATCTGGCTCCCCGTACGGGCCACCAATGTTGTAAATTAGATTTCTCGCCTAGGCCCAGACAGACCACACCAAACACGGTTCCACGTGGAGAGGTTTAATAGAACGGGATAGGGCAGGGGTCAAGGCCGGGCGAAGAGAGGAAGAGGAAAAAGAGAGAGGAGGAAGGGTTTCGGTCTTTTGTAGGGGTAGTGACGTCACTTGCTCCCAGGTGAAGATGGGATTTAGAACTGATGTCTTCTGGGAATGCTTTGGCTGTTTCCATGGCAATTGATGTGCTAGGTTCCTGTCACCTGTGGGTGGAGCCATTGCTGGGGGAGGGGCCTATCCTAATGCCAACACATACTATGAAGCAACTTGCCACAGCTGCGTACACCTGCTCTCTCAGAGCCCTGAGGATGCAGACAGGTGCATCTTTGGAAATTGTGGACTGCCAACTTACCTCTGGATGCAATGTGAGCTATTCCCTCAGAGGAATAAGGTAGAGAATGGTAGAACAGGATACTCGGTACCTCGTCTGTCCTTCACATGGATATACAGGTATGCACATGAGCAATCAAAACACCAAAAAGAAAACCATCAAAAACTGTAGAACAAATGAGGTGGTGATAAAGTGCGTAGTTGGCTACTCTATCATTTTTTTTCTCTCTTTTTTAATTAGATACTTTGTATTTATATTTGAGATGTTATCCCTTTACCCCACCCACTCCCATCTTCCCTCCCTCTCCAGCTGACTTCACAAAAGTGCACTTCCTTCTGATCTTCCTCTCCACCCCAGTCATTGCCTTGTCATTCCCCTACATTGGGAAAATGTGCTCTCTCTGGAACAAAAGCCTCTTCTCACATTCATGCCAGACACTGCTATCTTCAGCTACATATGCAACTGGATCAATAGGTCTCTCGAGGTGCACACAAAGGTTGGTGTTTTGCTCCATGGGAGTTTTCGAGGGTTTGGTTGGTTGATAATGTTGTTATCTTCCCACGAGGTTGCAACCCCTTTCAGCTCCTTAGGTCCTTTCTTAGCAACCTCATTGGTATCCCTGAGTTCAGACCGATGGTTAGCTGCAACCCTGCTCATCTGTATTTATATGGCTCTAGCATAGTCCCTGAGGGGGTATCTCTGTCTGGTTCCTGCCAGTAAGTACTTTTTCAGATCAGCTATAGTGCTTGGATTTGGTGACTGCAAATGTGGTGGATCCCCAGGTGAGGCGGCTTCTGAGTGATCTTTTCTTCAATCCTTGTTCCTCTATTTGACCTTGCATTTTCACCTATGAGAGCTTTGATCTCTTTTCTAAGAAACTCTGAGGCATCTTCATTGGCCTTCCTTCTTTTTGGGTCTCAAAAGGTCTATGAATTTTTTCTTGGGTATTCAGAGCTTTCTAGGGCTAGTATCCACTTATCAGTAACTGGGTTACCTCACTCAGGATGATAGTCTCTAGTTTCATTCATTTGCCTACAAATTTCATGAACTCATTGTTTTTAATAGCTGAGTAGTACTCCATCGTGTAAATGAACCACACTTTCTGTATCCATTCGTCTGCTGGTGGACATGTGGGTTCTTTCTATTATATATTTATAATATATATATAACATAAATATTATATATTTATAATAGCTTCTGGCTATTATAAATAAGGCTGCTATAAACATGGTGGAGCATGTGTCCTTGTTAGATGTTGAAGCTTCTTTTGGATATGAGCCTAGGAGTGGAATAGCTGGGTTCTCAGGTAGTACTATGTTCAGTTTTCTGGGGAACTGCCAAATTGATTTCCAGAGTGTTTGTACTAGCTTACAACCCCACCAACAGTGGAGAAGTGTTCCTCTTTCTCCACATTCTCACCAGCATCTGCTGTCACCTGAGTTTTTTATCTTAGCCATTCTGACTGGCGTGAGGTGAAATATCAGGGTTGTTTTGATTTGCATTTTCCTGAAAATTAGGGATGTTGAGCATTTCTTTAGGTGCTTCTCAGCCATTTGATGTTCCTCAGCTGAGAATTCTTTGTTTAGCTCTATACCCCAATTCTTAATAGGATTATTTGATTCTCTATAGTCTAGCATTCTGAGTTCTTCGTTTATATTGTATACTAGCCCTCTATTGGATGAAGAATTTTTGAACATCCTTTCCCAATCTGTAGGCTGCCCTTTTGTCTTCTTAACACTGTCCTTAGCTTTACAGAAGCATTGCAATTTCATGAGGTCACTTTTGTTGATTCTTCATCTTAGAGCAAAAGCCATTGGTGTTTTTTTTTTTTTTTTTTTTTAGGAATGTTTCCCCTGTTCCTATGTGTTCTAAGGTCTTCCCCACTTTCTCTTCTAATAGTTTCAGTGTACCTGATTTTATGTGGAGATCTTAGATCCACTTGGACTTGAGCTTTGTATAAGGAGATAGGAAAGGATCGATTTGCATTCTTCTGCATGCTGACTCTTAGTTGAACCAACACCATTTGTTCAAAAGGCTGTCCTTTTTCCATTGAATGTTTTTAGCTCCTTTGTCAACGATCAAGTAACCATAGGTGTGTGGTTTCATTTCTGGGTCCTCAGTTCTGTTCCATTGATTTACCTGCCCATCTCTGTACCAATACCATGCAGTTTTTAATCACAAGTGCTTTGTAATATAGCTTGAGATCCAGGAAGGTGTTTCCCTGAGAAGTATTTTTATTCTTGAGAATAGATTTCATTACTCTAGGGTTTTGTTATTCCAGATGAATCTGCAAATTGCCTTTTCCAACTCTATGAAGAATTGAGTTGGAATTTTGATGGGAATTGCATTGAATTTGTAGATACTTGAAGCAATACCATTAAAATCATGAACTAGACAAGGCTGCCACTGTCCTTTGATTTATTCAATAAAGTACTCGAAGACCTGGCCAGAACAATTAGACAACAAAAAGAAATCAAAGGGATTCATATTGGAAAGGAAGAAGTTAAAATATTGCTATTTGCAGATGATATGATAGTATACTTAAGTGACCCCCAAAACTCTACCAGATAACTCCTAAACCTGAGAAACAACTTCAGCAAAGTGGCTGGCTATAAAATTAACCCAAACAAATCAGCAGCCTTCCTTTACTCAAAGCATAAACAGGCTGAGAAAGAAATTAGGGAATCGACACCCTTCACAATAGTGACAAAGACTATAAAATACCCAGGGGTGACCCTAACCAAGCAAGTAAAGAAACTGTGTGATAAAAATGGTAAGACTCTGAAGAAAGAAACTGAAGATCTCAGAAGATAAAAAGATCTCCCATGCTCATGGATTGGCAGAATCAACGTAAAAATGGCCATCTTGCAAAAGGAATCTACAGATTCACAGTCATTTTTAAATGAAATTAAATGCTTTAAACTTGATTTTCATAGTTCATATTCAAACTGCCCACCATGAGACACACAAGGCCTACAGATGTTTGCCTTTCTTGTTGGCCAGTGTTGGAACAACACTAATGTTCTGGTATTTCCATGCATGTCTAGATTGTTGAGATTAGGTCACAAAAAGCAGAGCAGCATCAATCCCTTCTACCTGGTAATAGTCGAAAGACATGAAAGATGTACCTATGACTCATCTACATGAGTGTTTTCTGTGGATTCTGTCTTTCTTTGTGAAGATATAAGGGTGTGATGTCTGCCCTGGTCTCTGTCATATAGAAGAAACACTTAGAATTGCAGTTTCTCTGATAATTTGCTTACTTGCGGAATTTTTTTCTTTCTCTCTCTTTAACAAAAAGCACTTTAATTATATTTATGTGTATGCGTTTATATGGATACATGTTTAGGTGCCTATGGTGACAAAAGATGGCATCAGATCTTCTAAACCTAGAGTTAGACGAGGCCGTGAACCACCTGTCATTGTGCTAGGAATATAACTTGTTTCCTCTGCAAGATCAGCACATGCTCTTAACATGTGATGCCTCTGTCCTGGTCATAGACTCCCCTTTCTCTGCAAGACAGATGTGCTGTTGTGTGAACATGAGTTGAACACAGACTGATTGTCTGCCATCTTTTTCATTCTCTCTGTCCCACAATTAACCAAGAAAAAAACCAATACGCAAGAACCACTAAATATGTACTATGCATCTTACAGTTTCATTTTTCATAATTATTGGGTTCAGACCCACATCTTTCTCCATTCTTTATGGGGGCTCCCTGAAACAGAGTATTGTTGATCACACATGTCTCTGTTTCTAAGCAGATTTATATTTATATTGGTCTTGGCATTCTTACTCAATATTATCTCACTATTTGCAGTACCTGTTCCATTCTATAGATTGATCTCAAAATCTCTATGTTAATAGCATGCTGTTTGAGTTACTACAGCTTTTTAGTAAATTTTGAAATCAGAAAATGTTCATCCATCAATTTGCTCTCTTCTTTCCAGATCATCTTAGTTATTTAGGACCATTGAGAGTTTGTATGGTGTTACACATGATTTGGCTTTTATCCCCTGGTTGAGTTTCTGAGCTTGGAATTGAATTTCTAGCTCTTCCCATTAGTCTATGGCTTTAAGTTTGTTTAGCAATGTTTGATAGTTTTCAGTGTACAATATTCTGCCTCCTTAGCCAAGTTAATTTCTAAATATTTCATTCTGTTTATGCTATTGTATTTGAAATTGTTTTCTAAGTTTTCTCTTTTGCTTCTTCGCTGTTAGTATAGAAATAAAGATAGACTTGTTTTGGTTTGGAAATCTGCTACTTTGTAAAGTTGTGTATTGTCTCTAACATTCTGTGAAATCTTTAGGGTCTTCTATACATAAGACCATGTCGTCTATCCATGAAAGTCACTCTGCTTCTTTTTCCATGGTGGATATCTCTTATTTCTCCTCCTGCCCAATTGTTCTGGATACAAATTTCAGTACTATTTGGGAAAGAAATAGTAAATTTGACATGCTTGTGTAATTCATGAGTCAAATGAAACAGAGAAATCTTTAGTTTTCCTATAGAATATGAATGAAAAGCATTTTATTATACATAAAAATATATATATTTCATATATATTGAAATGTATGGAAGCCTTTTTATACATAATTAAGTATTTTGGATATATGCACACAACATTAAAGGCATTTCCCCCCCTTGGGTTTTCTTTTTATTTTTCCATACATATTCAGGAGTTGTCTGTAACTCTGAATTTACAATAGATGAAATGCTTAAAAGTTAAAAAAAAAAAACAAACAAACTTACAGTCTGTAGAGAAAGTACTATCAAGAAAGAAAGAAACCAGAAAACTTCCTAGGAACTTCCAATGGCTGATCAAACCAGAACATCACCAACATAAATCTATGGGTTGACATCTATAAAGTTCCAACCACAGCTTAGCCATGCTTTCTATAGCAGAGAGACCACCATCCCCAGTCTGTACTGTACTTCCAATGGGAGAGTACCAAATAGTCCCAATAATGCAGACGTTATGTAATAACATTTTTAGCTATTTGGTCATCTCAGAGGAAACAGAGGGGTAAGGAACATCAGAACAGAAATGTAAGAATTCTACAAAAGTATCTTCATTGGAGCTGTAGCAGAACACTAGGCCTGCATTCACACAATGATCTTAAATCATATGGCTACCTGAGAAAACAAAATATTTAAGTAGAATCAAAAATTGGCAAACATTGAAATCATCTTCAGAGTATAAAGAACATTAATTAAAAGCTAGTTACACCTATGGGTCTTTGGAGGAATGTCCAGTCTTGTTTCCATAGTAGTCATGCTGATTTATGTTTCTTTGAGTAGTCCATGAGGTTTCTCATTCTAGTATACACCCTTGCTAGCCCTTAGAAATTGTTTCTTGCTTTCTAAAGAAAAAAGAAAAGAAAAGAAAAAGATCCACTTCTGATACTGTCACAGCATGGACCTTACCCCGGGAGCTACCTGCTGGACTCCAGGAAGCATTTCTTTAGTTACTTTGGCACCGCTCCCCAATATGGAGTATTGCTTTGTTTCTTTCTTTGCTTGCTTGCTTCTTTCCTTTTTCCTTCTGTTCCACTTTATTAATTTTTTTATGCATTTGGCACTACATACCTCTAACAGATGCGCTTGGCTGATTCTGCACATACACCACTGCCCCCCACAGATCCTAGAATCAGTCATTTCTGCAAGAATATTTGGTTCCATTTTATTGGGGAATGACATTAGAAAGTCATCAAGTGTATGCATTAAAAATAAACCCTCCAGCACCAAAGCCAGGAACTGTATGCATTTTAATCTGTGTAAATACAAACATTTAACATTGTAAGTACCTGTTGATGTCTCTCTTTACCACAGGGGCAACTGATTACTTTTCATTACTGATCCATGTCTCCTTTTGTCATGTCATCTATCCCAAATTCATGAGAGAACCAATTTTGGCTTCTTTCGTGATGTGATGCCTACCAAGACTCTGAATGAAGTTATGATGATTTTTCTCCATCTCTTGGGTGTGTGAGTATATACAGGTGCTGTGTATGAGAGTGTATGTGGAGGCCGGGGGTCAAATTTAGGTATGGTTCTTTAGATGCTGTCTGCTTTGTTTATTTAGAACAGGGCCTGCACAACCAACCCAGGATCCACCAGTTCCCACCTCCACGGTTCTGGAATAATATGCCTTCGTCACTACAACCAGATTTCTCTCCCAATTTATCTGTTAAAGGTAGGGTCCCACTAAGTAGCCCTTTTGCTCAGAACTCACTATGTAGACTAGATTGGCCTGAAACACAGAGAACAAGGCGGGTCTTCACCTCTGGAGAAATGAGATTAAAGGTATGTTCCACCATGCCCAGCCACAACCAACAGTTTTTTGAACATGACTATAAGAATATGACTCTGGTCCCCCTGTATACCTGGCCACTGGTATACAGTTTTGTCAACTGACCCAAACCTCCAAACAAAAATTAGAAGTTTATATTTGGCACAACCATTGGGGTAAGTCAGGACCTTTGGTGCAGCCAACTTAAAATAAAACAAGTCCTTGCTTCCCTGTGGGATACATCTGGTGCTCTCCCAGTCTCTCTAGCTCTGTTTTTACTCATTTCTCCCTACCTGCAGATGCTATTCTCCTGTCAGGAAATACTGATGAGTTCTCTGTTAAAATCTGTGATTCCAGAGTCAGAAGCAGATGACAGAAAGACCATATCATGCCATTTCATACGTGTCTTTAAGCTTCAATCAGACTGAAGTCCATACTTAATTATTTCTCTGCCTTATCTATTATTGTGTTCTATAATGATTTTACTCTATTTCTTCAGATTTAATAAACTTTAAAAGCAAGGATGGCTGTTGCAACCCTGGGGTGTGAGAGTTGTCATCTGGACCACCTGGCCTAGCAGGAAAAGATTTTATGCTCACAGATATTTCTGCTCTGTTGCAAAATACCATGTGGCTTTTGCTAATGTTGAAAGTAACAATGTGTTTTTTATCTAATTTACTAATGTGGAACAGCTTTCTTCTGAATCACAGTGGTGTAACCATTGACAACCAGAGCTTTGGCTCCTATTGAGTGTGAGTGCGTAGGATCAGGAAATAAAATTTTCTATCTAGTAGCTCACTATCCCAATTTAATCCTCATCAATCTTAGTGAATTAATTAGCAAGTAGTAAAACGATGCCATATCAGTAAATGTTTATGAACATTTATCTGTTCTCTTTTAATGCTTTTTTTTTGCAGAAAACCATGCATTGGTGTTCAGTATGCCTTTCTCGCACACCCCCATTCCTTTTGCTGGGACATTTTTGATGTGGTTATGCACAGAATAGATGGTAGTTTCAATCTTTGTTCTCTTATTCTTCTGCTGTCCACTTTTCTCTCTAGAGCTTTCTCTTAGACTTTGTACCTGGGAAAGAAGTTTGGCCCTGTAGAAGTCACTCTCCCTTTGCTTTCTTTGTTATAGATACACCCACTGATTCTCCCTCTCCCTCTGTCTCTCTCTCTCTGTCTCTCTCTGTCTCTGTCTCTCTCTGTCTCTGTCTGTCTCTGTCTCTGTCTCTCTCTCTCACACACATACACACACACACAAACACACATACACACACAGCCTTTCCAGCTCCACTTTTCTACATTGAAATAAGCTTAAACACCACAATTTTGAACTTTCAGGTTTTGTGTTTTCTTCCAAGTTTGTTAGTAGTATAAGTTTGCATTCCTGCTCTTCCCACAAAGTCTCTTACTGTGTGGCCTCCTGTGATCCACCCTTCCTGCTCATAGCTGAACTAGATAGAATTTTGCTCATGGTCACCAATGGCCTTGTCATCAGTGCAGGAAAGAAAGCAAAAAAGCAAAGTTCTTGGATTAATGTTTGATTAAGAATATTTGTGTATTGGGTCTTCTTTGAAGGTCTGACACAATTCTGCACTAAACCTATCTGGTTCTCGGCTTTTGTGGTTGGGAGGCTTTTGATGAGTGCTTCTATTTCTTTAGAGGTTATGAGACTGTTTAGGTGGTTTACCTGATCCTGATTTAACTTTGGTACCTGGTGTCTGTCTAGAAAATTTCCCTTTCATCTGGATTTTCCAGTTTTGTTGAGTGTAGGCTTTCGTAGTAGGATCTGATTTTTCCCCCCTTTGTTTCTGTTGTTATCTCTCCCTTTTTGATCTCAAAATTTTAGTCCCGAATTGCTCCTGTCTAAAAGAAATAGTAGGACAAAATGTGGACCAAAGACTGAAGGAAAGGCCACCCAGAGACTGCCCCACCTGGGGATCCATCCCGCATGCAGCCACCAAACCCAGTCACTATTGCTGATGCTAAGAAGTATTGCTGACAGAAGCCTGATAAGGATGTCTCCTGAGAGGCTCTGCCAGAGTCTTACTGATACAGATGAGAATGCTTGCTGATAACCATCGGACTGAGCACGGGGACCCCAGTGGAGGAGTTAGAGAAAGGTCTGAAGGAGCTGAAGGGGTTTGCAAAGTCATAGAAAGAATAACAATATCAACCAACTAGACTCCCCAGAGCTCCTAGGAACTAAACTACCAACCGAAGAATACACATGGAGGGACCCATGGTTCTAGCCACATATTTAGGAGAGGATGGCCTTGTCCGGCATCAATGGGAGGAGAGGCCATAGGTCCTGGGAAGGCTCAAGGTCCCAGTGTAGAGAAATGCTAGGGCAGGGAGGTAACAATGTGTAGGGTGGGTAGGAGAGCACCCTCATAGAAGCAGGGGCAAAGGGATGGGAGAGGGGGGACCAGGGAAGGGGAGAACATTTGAAATGTAAATACATAAACTATCCAATAAAAGGGCAAGAAGAATAAATATGTATACATGAACATTCCTAATAAATAGTGGAATTCTATTTTGCTTTCTATAACTGGTGATGAAATTAAAGCTGGGATTTAAGGTACCCTTTTCTACTGCTCAGTCTAACGCCATCGCTTGCTACGATTGTTCACCTGGTGGAGCGACCTAAAACTCCTGTCCTGAAGTGTTGGAGCTATTGGTAAGAATGCACAAGTTGGGACTTTGCAGTTTTCAAGTGGTCCTGATGATCAGGAAGGGATGGTGGTAATGAGAGATGCCCTAAGGCTCTTCTGGACTTCGTTCATGTTCTTGGCCTTCACTATGATGCCTTGTGCAATTTTCTTATTCTAGTCTAGATCAGACACCCCAAGAACTTTGTTCTTTCCCTTTTAACCCGCTGTCTCTGAGTAATGAGGAGCCAAGTGGTAATGTGGAATTCTAGCTCCACAAAATGTAGGCATGTCTTCTGGCAGAAGCACTCTTCATTCAGAACCATAAAAATTTTATCCGAGCAGAGAGTCATGGGAACAAGCATACATTTTGTTAGGGGATATTACTGAACAGCTCAATTTTCATTTCCATTCCTGGATTCCAGGACTATGAATCAAGCCCTTGTGAGACCTTGCCCCAGCCTTGCAAAGTATTGCTACTTAGTTGTCAGAGTGAGTATGGCTTCAAATTGCCATTTAATTAACCAAACAAACCAGCTGTTTCATTGCAAAGGGAGTATGGTGTCACCAGTGAATTCCATGGGAATGGGTCTATTGCTGTACTTCTATTGTGAACCCTGCCACTTGACTCAAGCCATACTCTATGTAACAAGCAATGCAATAGTGATTTACAGTGTAAGAGTAAATAAGGAATCAGAATCTCACCAATAGTAGCTTTTGCAGAGTAAATGTCTATTTGTGAAAGGACAAAACATGTTCCCTTCCGTTTTGGAAGTGATCTAGTGCAGTGGTTCTCAACCTTTCTAATGCTGTGACCCTTTAAAATAGTTCGTCATGTTGTGGTGACCCCCAACAATAAAATTATTTTGTTGCTACTTTATAACTAAAATTTCGTTACTGTTGTGAATGGGAATGCAATTATCTGATATGAGGGATATCTGATATGGGACTGTTGTGAAAGGGTCATTTGACACCACCCCCAAATGATCATGACTTGCTTGTTGAGAACTACTACTCTAGTGGATTAGATAATCCCCACTGAGCTAAAAAAGAAAAATCCCCATGGGCCATGGTGCCATAGTGGGCACATATTGTTAGTGTCTGCGGCATCCATGCTGTGAGCTCATCAACGACCTTCACATCTATTTTTTCCACCTTTCATCTCCTCCTTTCAGCCCTTCCTATATTCCCCCTCCTCGAAAATAAATGCCATCTTTGTCTTTGACTGTTATGTCTACATATGTATGCATAGATGTGTAATTAAAGCAGGTTGAGTCCATTTTGTTGCTTGTATGTATATGAATTCACAGTTGAATAATCAGTTTGAGGTAATCATCCCAGAGAGAGACAAATTCTCCCTTTCTTAGCCACCCTTAGTTATTATAGTTCTTGGCTTAGGGAACAGGGCTCTGTGAGACTTCCCTCTTCATTACCATCATGTCTTTTGAGGCTGACATTTTACAGTTCTTATTTAGGCAACCCTTTTGTTGAGTTATCATGGGTGTAACTTCCCTGTCATTCCTAGGAGAAATAATTTCGTTGCAGACTTCCTGGTCCCCTGGCCCTTACATATTTTTTTTCTGCCTCCTCTTCCATGATATTCTGAGCCCTAGGTGAAGGAGCTGTGTCATGGATTCAGGCATTGGTGCCGACATCCCCACACAGTCCTTTGATCTCTGCACTATAACCAGTCATGGTCCTCTGTAATGATGTCCCTATGCTACAAAGAGATAGTTTTTTGATTAGAGGTGAACTGTACTTAACTGTAGGTGTAAAGATAGGTTTTAGGATTGCAGTCAGGAACTAGCAGTGAGGACATTCTGTATGGACACTGAAAGGAAAAGATGATTCCATCCATGCAGCGTACATTTTACTTTGTCTATTGATTATACTGTTCACTGTCTCCAGAAACAAAACAAAACAAACCCAAATATTTGTTTTTGCCTAACTGTCTAGGAATCTCTAGGCTCTTTCAAGTTTATCCATCAGAATTAGCCATATTCTCCAGTGAGTGTGTGCTTCCTGTGTGCATATGCAGTATCATTTGCTTGTCTCAAGTAGTAGCCTTACTTCTCCATCCCTCTACCATGTATTTTCCTTCCACTTGTGGAAATTAAATTCTTTTATGTCTTCTCATACACAAAGGATAAAGACTAAAAAAAATATTATGTCTCAACATCACACTTAAATCTGTATATATTTGTACAAATGTCCAAAGGATAAAGTTCTGTAACTGCAACCAAAATCATTTTTAGGAATGAGACACAATTGCTTTGGCTCTGTCTCTAACTAAACTGATAGTGATGGATCCTTTGAAGCTCCTCCCAAATGCTGTTCTTTCTCCAGCTTGCCTGTTTTGGTATGTGTGTCTGTGTGTGTGTGTGTGTGTGTGTGTGTGTGTGTGTGTGTGTGCCATTTCTTGCATTCTAACTAGCTGAACAGTTGAATTATAAGATATTGATTGCTGTTATTTTATTTCTCTCAAATTTTTTTCCTATTTTTTCTTTTCTATTTTTGGAGGAGGGTAGCTAGGAAACAGGGCCTCACTGAGTACCCCAGGCCTGGCTGGCCCTGAACTCCACACATAGGGCAGGCTGCCCTCTAGCTCATGTTGCTTCTGCCTCAGCCTCCTCAAGACTGGGATTAGAGGCACACACACTGTGCTTGACTTTGTGTTTTTCATTTCTAATAAGAGTTATTAATTAGTAAGATGAGTAATAGAGTTGTGTGTGTAATTGGATAAGATGAATTGACACAAGGGCCTTCAATCCATTTCCAAAACTCGAATGCATCTAACATATCACTCTACCGATGTTATCGGCATCTCAAAGACTGGTCTTTTGGAGTCATTGATTTCTCTCTTTATTTTTTTCTATTTTCTCTTTTATTGGCGTATGCTCTGCTCCCTAAATAAAACTGACCCCTCTGCCTCGAAGAAAGGTCTTGCATTTGAAATTCAGTACTTGCCTTAGATTGTCCTCTGTGCTCATATTTGAGTACATAGCTCACACTCGCACCACCCAAATACCTACCCATCTCTCCAGCATCTAAAATAGAATAAAAATATAAATACGGATTACATAGATGAAACTGTGTCTAAACAAAGAAGCTCTCCAGCCTTCACATACCTCCCTATCTACTTAAGTCACTTTACCCTCCTACCATATCTCGCCTTCAGACAGCCAACAAGATTTCAAACCACAGCAAGTTCTTTGCTGGGAAGGGGCAGAGCTAGCCACCATTTCCCATCTAACTGCAAATGTTCTTCCCTTAGAGCGGAGGGAACAAAAATAATGTCAAATTCAGGTTATTGTTCAGCAGCTTTTTATGAAAATCAAACGTGTGAGAGTGTGTGTGTACATGTTGGGGGGTGGCTACCTACTAATGTGCCTCATTTCCTTCAGCATTTATAGTGATGGGGGACTGAGTCATCCAAAGTCATTTTTTCATTGTCAAGGCACTTTTGAGATCTCTGAGTAATCCAGAAGAAAAGGGTCCATGTACCTGGAAATAACTTGGGACGTTTTCTTTTCTCTGAATAGCTGAAGAACTACATGGGTGGCTGTCAGTGCAGGATGTAAGACTCACACAGGCCACAAAAGTCCCTTCCTGTAGCATGGCATTACTCAGACCAGTTCTGTGTTTCACTCCCTTGCCTAGATAGCATCTTCCTCACCTCTAGCATTTGACAGCCTAAAGGGACTAAGAGAGCTAAATCATTTGCCACGGCCTATTTGTATAGTAACGGAAATGCTAGATCCTGTCTCCTGATTCCTTCACAGCTTGTGACAGTCCTTCTTATAACTTTGTGCTCATGACCTTCCTCTAGTGACAGATACCTGTAAGTACTAGGTCTTACCATGCACATAGATGAAAGACTGATGGGATTTGGTGATCAATGGGAGTGAAGGTACCAAACAAGGCTGTGATAGGATGAATAAGCAAAGGCAGCAGAGCGCACCATTGCTGGAGCCAGAAAGACTCCTGTTGGAACAGCAGCTATTGCAGTCCCTCACTACCTATGATGAAGAGGCAACTCCATTTGTCATTAACACAGAACAAAACACATTTTAAAATTCAAAACATGTAGTTCCTTAACTTTCTAAAACTTTTTGTTCTGTTTTGGTTTTTATAAAGAGGGTATCTTCCAACCAAACACCCAACTCATCAATTTTCCCTCCCTCCAGGCTTCCCTCCCTCCCTCTTTTCCTCCTTCCTCCCTCCCTCCCATTTCCTTCCTTTGCTCTTCTGTTACTTTCCCTCTTACTTTCTAAGGCAAGATCTCTTACCAAACCTGGAGTTGGTTATTTCGGCTGGACTGGCTGCCAATATCAGGCCCTGGATATGTCTGTCTCAGCACAGGGCTGTGGTTACAGATATGAGCTGGTCTGGCAATCACATGATATTGAGAATCCTAAGTTAGGTCCTCCTTGTTGTCTAACAAAAGATATACATATAGCATATCCCCAGCCATGTAAGATATGATTTAGAACAGGGCTGTTCAATAAGATAAATTCAGTATAAAAACTTCCAAGTCATAGAATATGAACATCTTTGGAAGTACTAACTAATGACAAATAACTCAGTGACGTGTTGAGAAAAATTAATATTGTTTTGTCAATTGTAGATTATAGACATTATATAGATGCATAGAAATAGGGAAAGGAAGGAGAAGTTGAAAGAGTGTGGTCAAAGTGTAAGATGCACTAGTATAAAAATGCCTTTATTAAGTACATCACTGTACCATGAACACTGATGAAAGAGTTTCTTATTGGAAGCCACTTTCTCTTATATTTAAATCATCACAGTTTTATTTTTCTATAATAATAGATGTGACTGAATGACTGAGCAACATTTCACGGTTTTGGGATCCATAGTGTTTCTTTTGTTTAGTTTTATTAAAATTTTGGCATTCCTTAAATATACCTCCCCAAAATCTCCTATGGTTCTTGCTAATCACTTGATGCCTATAGACTTTGTAAATTCTAAGCTCTCTCTAATGTGTGTAGCTTATGAAATTTTTAATGAGCAATTTTTGCTTGAATAAAAGAAGTTAATAATTTAATATAGTCATACATATCATTTCTTTTTGGAATGTGATTTTATTCCTTAATAAAAGAATTTGTTCTTGCATCAAGGTAACGAGATATTTTCATGTGAAAATTTAAGAATCGCTATTTAACATGAAGATTTGAATCCATATGGAAGTTATTGTATATCACATTAGGTAAGGATTTCATCTTCCTTCCTACCATCTGGATAGCTAATTGTCCAAATATCACGTACTGAATAATCCATGTTTTGCACTTTGATATGCAATGCTAACTCTGTGGCTTACCTAATCCTGCATCTTTGTAGACCACTGTATGAGCTATCTGTTCTGACAAGATAGTTTATCTTTTTGTTTCTCTTATAACAAAATGTCTTATTTCTTCTGTTCTCTAGAAGTTTGGGTATCTCATGTGAGGTTCTCTCACTGTTTTTCTTCAAAATTGTTCCAGTATTTATTACTCCAGTATTTAATACTCTGTTTTCCTATATGAATTTTATAATCTATTGATATATTTCAATGAAATAAAGACGAGGATACAAAATGATACCACATATATCCATCATAATTCATAGAAGTTTTGAATATTCCCATATTTAGAAAAAATACTATGCAGATGTATTTGGATAGTTTTGTGAGATGAAGATATGAACCCAGAACATCTGGAAGAGCCCTTAATGGAATTATGTATATATTATAGGAGGAATGGGAGAGTATATATAAATATGTATGTACATGCATATACATGTGTGCACACACACAGAGAAACATACATGAAGTGAAAAGAAGCAGAGATTAGAGTAACATGCCAATAAATTGGAGTAGGCTAAAAAAGTAGATTCTTTTCTATAGCTTCATGAGAGCTTGGCGTTGTTAGCATCATGCTTTTATCTGAAGGATGCTGGCTTTTGGCTTTTGGCCCCCTAGAATTGTGAACGAATGTTTCTTCTGTTTGCTATTACCAAAGCCATGGTGACTTTTTACAAATAATGTGTATTTTCTCATTACTATAGCAGAATTACTTGACTTAAGCAGCTTAAGGGAAAGGAGGTACATTTTGGCTCATGGTTTCAGTGGATATAGGCCATCATGGAACAGAAAGTATGGTGAGAGACTCAACTCTAACCAGGGCAGCAGGTGTCTAGGGTTCCTGTACATCATGATTAGCTAGAAGGCAGAAAAAAAGAGCAGAACCTTTTTTTGAAGTTCATAAACCTTTCTGAAACTTTTTCCAGCCAGTCTCTTCCACAAGCAGCTCTCTAACCCCTTAAAACAGCACTCCCAGATACAGAGAAAATGAAGAACATATTTCAGACCAAAACAACATTCCTGTTCCCCCACAGACTCATAGACACTCATAGGGCAGAATGCATTTAGTTCACCTTCAGGAGTCCCATTAGAACAGTCAGTACCAAGCCCAAACTCTAAAGTCTCTTTGAGACTTAAGACAAACTTTAACTGTAAGCTCTTGAACTATAAAAAATATGTTACAATATTTCTGTATACAATGGCTCAGAACACACCTTCTCATTCCAAAGGGGAGGAATGTGAAGTTAGCAAGGAAACTAAGCAGAAACATTGAACAGTGTAGTCGGTGACACATAGTGGCATTGCCCAAGTTACAAAGGACTTGGCAGAATACTCAATGCCTCACTGGGCCACCTTTCCATGTTGGCAGCTTTTCTCAGCCTATATTCCATGTTCCCAGCATCTTTGGCACCCTGAGATAGACCCTTAAGTTTCTCCTTCACACCTACCTGCACAGTGCACCAAGAAGTTCCATACAGGCAACCTGACTTCTTTAGATATGCATTTCCTGCCTCACTGCCTTTTCTCTACAACACTGGTGCCAACCCCATTGACCCCCATCACTCTTGCATTCGGCATGCTTGCAAAATCAGCACCACAGGGTTCTAATGGCACCAAGTTCTGGCGCCCTTGTGGATGGAGCCGGGTCTCTTTAGCACACAGCTGCTGGACTGGTCACCTGTGTGGTTAAATCTGCAAAAGTGAAATTGATTGTTAGGGAAACACACTCTAAAAAGAAGACCAAAGGTGTTGTAGATAAACTTTGGATAAAGGTAAAGTGATGGGGCATGTAACTCACTCTTTAGACATCTCAGAAAAGACTTGGGCTCAGGATTGCATTAACCAGGAAAGATGTTGCCTGATTGCCTCGTTCCCCATAACAGATGTAAAAGACCCACAAAAATGCTCAGAATGTTGTATCAGAAGAAACACTATCAACTTAAAATGAAAAAGACGGTGTGAAATCGAAGACAACTTAAGATTTTCAAAATGCTATAGGATGGGCACAAGCTAATAATATCACATAGACACAAGCATGTACTAACTTCAAGGAAGAACAATTTCATGGGAAGAATTGAGGTCCAAACATCGACTTTGAAACCACAAATTTCCTGTGGTCACATTAACAACTTTGACTTTTGAATTTCATTTTACTCAAAAGATTAACTCGTGACTGATAACCATCTTTATTATATTTGGCATCTTATAGGTAAGCATGACTGTATCAATCATTTTAATTAAATTTCTTTGGGCAGGTTTTTAATATCTTTTGTAAAGGTCATGTACAGGCATTGTTATATTATTTCTGAGGGACTTCTAACACCCACTGCTATTAGAAACTTAATCGTTCCACATCTTTATTATGTTACTTTGTTGCTTTTGAACTTAACAGTTTTAGAATATTCATATTCTATTTGATATGCATTTGAATAATAGTTTTTAGCACTGTATACACGTACACACTTTTCTCCATTTTCTTTTGGACAAGCATTGTGTTCACAAAAGATAAGACATTTTCTCCTTTTTCTCTTCTTTCTCCTCTTCCTCTTCTTTCTCCTCCTCCTCTTCTTTAGGATTCTACCCAATGACTTTATTTTAATGATAGTGTTTTCTGATGAAAATGATTGCTTTTGTGAGCTCTTAATAGATAATCTAAATTCAATTTTAAAAATTGCTTTTACTCATAATGTGCTAAAATATATCACAATAAGGTTGAAATAATCAAATAATTTTTTTCAAATTGAGTTTATGTTTATAAAACACCACATGGTTGTTAACTAGCTGTTTGATTCTGTGGTGTGATGTTCCTATCAACTTAAGAAGATTTTCAGTTATTCTATCTTTAAATCTCCTTTCCATCCTTTTCTCTCCTGGAAATGTATATATATGCTACTCTCTTTGGGAACCCTATATATGCACAGTATGTTAATATCCATCCTCTTGTCTCCCTAGTATTTATTATTAATATATTCTTTTGGTCCATTATCCAATTCTTCATTTGTCTATTCTACCATTGTACCTACTTAGATCCATCAACTTAGTCCATAATTATGGTTACTGCTAATTTTTCTAAAAATACATTTTAATTGAAATACAAGTTACATCACTTTTCCTCCTCTCTTTCCTCCCTACAGCCTCTCTTATTCCTCCTCTCAAGTCGATAGCCCTTTTTTCTTGATGATGATGATGATGATTATATAAATATTTATGTAGGCATGTGTGTGTTTGTGTGTGTGTTTTATTTTTATAAAAATATTATTTTGTGTATTTTATTAATATAATTACATCAGTTTTTTCTTTATTTTATTTTTCCCAATAATTTTAATTTTATAGTATGTAGCTGCTGTTACTCAGACTTGTTCCATTTCTATGTGTTTTAGAAAAAGAGCACAATAGGTATTGTCTCACCAACTTTAATTTATTAGTTTTTAACAGACAGTAATAAAGGGCTGGAAGCATGGCTCAGTAGGTAGGAGTTGCTGGCTGTGAAGGCAAGAGGACCTGAATTCAAATTTTCAATGGTTACATAAAAACCAGGCTTAGCCATGCATGCCTAGAATTCCGTGATTGAAGACAGAGTTAGGGAGGTAGATTCTGGGAGTTTGTTGGTCAAGCCACATAGACAGAAAAGAATGAGTCAGGTTCAGTGAGAGTCCTTGTTTGAAAGGTAATGTAGAACATGACAGAAGAAGATCCCTAACCTTCATATGTTTGCCCATGGGTACACACCTGAGACACAGATGTAGATGCACACATACCACACCATACACAAATCATATAAGACTTTCAGTTTTATCTCTACCTTATAATTAACCTCACGATTATGCTGTATCATGGCTATAACTTGGTGTATTTTAGTTGTTCCATAGTTTTCCAGTACAACGATACAGAGCATTTCATGTAATCAGATACTATTTCCAACCACATTTTAAACTATAAGTGGTATGTTTTTTTTCTTTTAGAGACTGGTGTCGCGATTTAGAGGACCTGTCTAACAGCCATGAAGACCTGGGTTCAATTCCCTGGTACTTCCAACAACAAAAACCAAACAATTGTTTTATTAAATAAAGGATGGGACAATGCTTATTTCTTTGTGTCTGGTACTTTTTTCATTTCCTTCCTGTAATACTGACATTATATTTGGCACAAAATGAGATAATAAATGGTACCTGTCTACTTTTGCTTGCTATCATTTTCTCAATACTGGTCCATATTATTAAAGATATAAATTCTTTAAAGACTCTGTGTATGTACATATAAATACACGCATGTATGCATGCACCTGTCTATCTGTGTGAAATATCTCACTGTCCATATATTTAGTTTTTCCTTATTTACAAATTTTAATGAATATTTAGGTTTTTCCCCACAGCTTGGTTATTTTAAATAGTGCTTACATAAATGTGGATATCTCTTATTCATATCAATTTTATGCCTCTGATTATATATCCAGAAGTAGGAGTTTTGAGTGTTATAGTAATATTATTTTTAAGTTATTTTAAAGAGAAACCTTTGCACTATTTAATTGTTTTATATGTTTGAGCATTTATGTTGTATTTATAAGTATTTATATAAATACTAAGATGACAGATCCTCTTAAACAAATCTTGTTGTAGCTCTTACTGCTGTTGCTGATTTAGAATTGACCTACAGAAAAGGGGACACTCAGTTCAAAGTTGTAAACAAAATGGATATCATTAGGTACATATTGTCAATGACATTGCTTCCTGAACTTAGACTCCAAACGCCAACAATTTCTCCCAAAGAGCACAAAAGGCTATCTTTTTAAATATCTAAAACATTTCCTCATTTTTCAAGTTTTATGGAAATGGTGGGCAAAATGTCAGACCTGGGCGCTTGAGATTGCATTTCTTTAGTAAAATGTGTCCTCGCCTGATATGCTCCTTCTCCCCGGTCTGTGTATGTTGTGCCTCATGTCCATTTCACTGTTGGCTAGTTCTGCTATACTCTCTATTTGAGAAAAAATACTTTGAAAACTCGCGTGATCAAAATGGATGATATTCTAAGTTATGAGTGTTCTTCTTTTACTTTTGTTGAGATGAGATCTTAGGTAGAGAGTTGGCCTTGAACAAGCTATGTAGCTAACCCAAGTCCTGGACGTTCAATTCTTCACACTGCTCAAGTAGTGTGCTTTATTGATGTAGAATCTGTGCAAATTCACATTGACGGAGGCTTTCCCACACACCAGGTAAGTAAGTGTGTGCTGACTTCTTTCTGCTCACACTTAACCAACAGACTATATGTCAATGGATGAATCCTATAAGCTCCATGCCAAAAAGTAGAATCCACACTGGTTTTTCTTCACGGTTGTTAGCAAGCCAACTAGGCTGCTATGGCACTTGCTGCCTGGACCTCTGTGTTTTATTTCTTCCACCTGGTTTTTCAGATAGCTCTATCAAGCACAACTGACATTCTTTGAGCTGTCACTATGGAAACCCAAGGATTCCTATGCATATTCTGTAGAATCTAGCCTATCTAACCTAGAGGATGAAATTCCACTTCTCATGCCTTATGGCTCTCAGTAACTTTGACTGTCATGTCAGTGGGAATGAGGATTTGAAGTCCCTTTCTGCTGTAGAGAAAAAAAATCCACCTGCCTATTAGGAAGCCCTCCACAGTCTTACTGTTTGTGGTTTTGTGCTGTTGGTACTGGGGACTGAACCAACAGCTTTGCAAACTCCCGACAAACACTTTCCCACTGAGATACACTACCAATCTTTTCATGTACCTGTGTGTGTGTGTGTGTGTGTGTGTGTGTGTGTGTGTGTGTGTGTGTGTGTGTGTGTGTGTGTAGGTTCTTGGATGTCCCTGGAGCTGGAGTTAAAGGTGTTTGTGAGATTCCTGACATGAGGGTTAGAAACCAAACTTGAGCTCTCTGCAAGAGTCTTTGCGCCATCCACCAGTGAGTCATTTATCTGGACACTACATTGTGTATTTTGAGGCAAGGTTTTATTAAGTCTCTCAGGCTTGCTTTGAACTTGTAACCCTCAATCCTTTGCTTTTCAAGTAGTAGAGAGTGCAGGCCTGTGTACTGTACTATACCAAGTGACCTTCAGAGACTTTGAAAATTGTGGAGTGATTCAGACACCTCAGCTTCTAATCTGAGTTCTTACTCTAATTCAACAACCAGAGGAAAGTTGTCTGCTCTCTGGACCTCAACTTCCCTGTTTACAATGTGAATATCAGAGGCTAGAGAATCTCCAAAATGATTTCAGGCTCAGCCCAAATTATTTTGTGATGGGTTTCAAGTTATTTTTTAATTTGTTAGGAAAAATAAACTGTTGGCCGTAGGAGGGCTCCGACCCCCAACAGCATGTTCTTCAGTAGACTCAATCGATGGAACAAGGAGCAATCAAAAACAAGTGCAAAAATGCTGGAGCTATCCAAAGATGACTGAGTGCAGGTAAACCCTGCAATGTGTCTATGGGCAAAGACTTGAGATTTCCTTTTCTTCTGTGTGTGCCGTCTGCCTGTCTGCCATCTGTCTGTCTGTCTGTCTGTCTTGCCCTGTTTCAAGATGAAGTGACTGGGTGTCTGCCTGCATGTGGTTCTCTCAGCCCCTTTTCTTCCTCTGGCTCGTTTGATCCTAATTACCGGGGCTGCTTCTTGCATTGCAGCAGCTTGTTTAAGGAACATATGGCAGGAGGTTCTGATCACAGGCAGCAGACAATGTGTTACTAAAAGGAGAAGAAATTTTCCTTTACATAAGAAGCCATATGTGGTCCAAATTTATCTATACTGTATTACCGCTCTGTGTATTTAAAAACTTCTCTGATGTTTCACAGGTATTGGTTTCAAACTCTTGTATATTTGATAAAAGACCTGCAAAACATTGGCTGGGATTATTTTGTTTAGCTTGTCTTATAATACTCTTAGGTCCTTTGTTCATATCAGCAACAGTAGGTGATTGCCTCCTCTTGAATCACCCTCTCAGAGCAACCTCAGATCTTGGGTCTCAGTGGGCGTCGTCAAGGTGCTCTTTCCTTGAAAGCAGCAGTCACTGCCAAAGTCCCCACACTTCTGCTTCACAAGGTGGGAGAGCAGACTGTTCCTTCCCCAGGCCCTGACTCCCTGTCTCTCTCAATGAGACAGCGCGTCTCCGGAGCTTTCCTCTTCAACACCTCAGAAAACACCTGCAAAGCATCAAAGCTACAGATCGTGGCAGACCGCCAGCCATCTGGATATGGCCCTCTTCCTTCGATACACCTCCCCTTTAAAACCCCCTTTCACTCTCACCAGCAACATTTGCTTCCCACCTTCTCCAGCCATTGGGCCTTTCAGAGAAAGCATTAGACACACGGACTGCTGTGTTCTTCCTTTTGGCTGACAGCAGCTCTGCCTTGCCATCATCCTCCGAGCTGAGTATTTCCTACTGTGGCACCTTACACGATCTAATTGCTTGGCACGCTGCTTCTGACATCACGGTCTGTTACCATGGAAAGTGCCTCCGATTCAGGAGGATGACTTATCTGCCAGAAGGAGAGGATGCTTAGGAGGAAGACATTTGTTTAAGCATAAATATCTTTGATATTTAGCAAAGAGGCAGGAGATACTGTGGAAGCCGACAGAGGAAGCAAGAATTCCCATTCTCATGCTTCTTGGCTCTCAGGGCTCCTCTTTGGTACAAGCCAGGTGTTCAACATTCTTTCGGTCTTTGCATCATGTAAGAATGTCAAGGTGATTGTTACTTTAGCTGTGGGGTTCACTGGGAATAGGATCAGTGTTTGGAAGCACTCGGAGTTCAAAAGGCAGAGCATCATTTAAAATATTACATCTGCTTCTTGATGTTTCTGTCAAATGATCCTCTGGGTACAAAGATGAGCACTCGTCATTCTAAACAGAATTACTCATTTCAGAGAAGCCATATCAATGAAGATGGTTTACAGATAATTCAAGCTAGTTTTCCCCTCTTATATTACTGCTAAGGTCCACATCCCCCTATTTGTTCCTTCAAATTCTTCTAATGATGTCTACTATTGAACTGATGGGCTCTCCATGAACAGCCTTGCCAAAACTCCAAATCCATTCTCATTACCTAGATGCAACAATATCATGGCAGTTGACAACATTGTATTTGGAGAATTATAAAAGTTATGGTTTTCTCCATTTGGTAGCTTGTAATTTGGTACTTAGAATTCCGGGTAAGACAGCAACTTTGAATAAATGTGTCTACATCTCCTAGACACCACTTTTCTCAAATTATCTTAAAATGGAATGTTTAAAAAGAAGACAAAACTATCTTATATGCTTGGTCCTGGACACTCTAGATCTGCAAAGAAAGTTCGAGAAACTTATGCAAATAGAGCAGTATGGGGGCCTGGGGCCATCTGGTCACAGATTGCTTATGTGCAAAGTTAGAAGCCCTTAAGTTGGTCAGACAGAAGAAACTATGCAAGCAAATTCTGATCCTTCTTTTGGTGTCTTAGGGTTTCTGCTGCTTTGATGAAACGCTGCTACCGAAAGCTACATGGAAAGGAAAGTGTATATTTGGCCTAAGTATCCAGATTCATGGTTAAGAGTCAAGGCAAGATCCCACTGGGTAGGAATCTGGAGGTAGGACCTGATGCAGAAGCCATGAAAGAATGCTTCTTGCTGTCTTGTTCTTTGTGGCTTGCTTAGTCTGCTTTATTAAAAACCCAGGATCACTAGTCTAGGAGTGTCCCCATTTACAATGAGTTAGGCCCTCCCACATAAGTTGCTAATTAAGAAAATGCCCTTCAGACTTGCCTATATCTCAATCTTTATTTTTTTTTTCCATCTGGGGCTTCCTTCTGTAGTTTATATAAAGTTGATATAAACTAACCAACACCCTTAGTCTTGTCAGACTTGAGAAATAGGTACCAGGCCCCAGAATATACATTGCTCTTAGAGACTAGGAGTGATGAGCACTTAATTCTTATTGGCAATAATGGCTCCTCCTAGGAGCTTAGAGGCCTGAATGAATTAAGCAAAATGGACAAAGACTGACAGCTACTATGTTGAAAATAGAAAAGAATAAAATATTTCATGAGAGAGAACTGCTGTTGAGACCTCATGGTCTTACTCACATTCCTACAATGGAAATTATTTGGAACATGTTAATATCAGAAGATCCAGGCTCCTTATGCTATACTTGGTGGACTATGTCTGGAGTATTTGAACAACAGGCTCTGTATTTGAAAGTAAATTCAACTTGGTTCATAACATGAACTGTGGCTAAAATGATTGCTGGGGTTGGGCAAGCTTCATGGAAAAGTATGAACATTCAATAGGAAGAGTATATCCAAGGAAGCTACATAAATGTCTATACTAGCATCCACTTTTTATATGTGGTGGCCATTGCAGGAAAAAAGAGGACAATTTAGTCATTTTCTTTTCTTTACTTTTTTTCTTTTCTTCGCTTTTTATCTTCCTTTATCACCCTTGGAAAACCCAAAGAAACTCTTCATCTATTCATAGGCAATCCAATGTAGTGGTTAAGGGTTTGAGATTCACTACTTTAAGCCACAGCTTCCCTGTCTACAAGCTGTCATTATCAGCAATAAGTTAATAAAACTATGTTGTTATGACTTCTCTCTTTGTCAAATGGGGTGATACCTGTATTTACCTCATAGGGTTTTTGTGCATTTTCCATTAAGTGTTCACTTTAACACAGGAGACAATTTGCATATGTTAATAAGTCAATAGAATGATTGCAAGGTAACTATGCAAATATCCTAAAATAAGGAACAATACAAAATAAGGAAAGACACAATTGCTGTGTTTTTAAAAACTCAGAAGTTGAATGTGGTCGTCCATGCCTTTAATCCCAGCACTCTAGAGGCTGAGGCAAGAAAATCTCTAAAAGTCCAAAACCCCATCAAGTCTACATAATAAAACCCTGTCTAAAGGAAACAATCAACCAAACAAATATAATTAGAAAAAAAAAAAAGCAAGAAACAGAAGATTGGGTAATACTGAAACAACATTGTAAGTTAAATAAAGTGGCAGGTTTTTATTTTCATAAGCCAGAAAAAAATGTCAGCAAAAGTGAGTGTTGTGCGTATAAGTACATCAATCTGATGCAAGTATCTGGGATTCTAATGTATTACAACAGCCATCTTTCAGCTGAGAGAAAGAGCAACAGAAAAACCAAACCAATGAAATGACAATGATTTCCCCTCTGATGGTGGGGTGATTTTATAGCTAACATATGATGTAACAATCCCTGATGTTAAAACCCAGCACATAGGCTCCAATACCTGTCAACATGGGAACAGAGACCTACTCCATAGTTTTGGGTAGTTCCCAAATAAGGAGTCCTAAAAGGACCAACTTTGCTTTATTGGCTTCTGCAGTTCTACTTTTTGCTGACTGAAGAGTGCCAATCAGGATTGGTTTGGATGCATGAAAGACAAAGAGCTACAAGACACAAGGCTTGAGCTTTGGGGCTGCATTACTTGGGCAAGTTTCCTGTGCAGCTACTGATCAGCAGTGAAGACTTTCTTTGACTTTAAAAGTATGGAGTGAGAATTGGGTTTTTTTAAAAATCCCAGTTATGTTATATGAATATGTTTTTGTTTTAATGCCAGGGGTAGGATAAAAGGCTACTTCACAGCAGATAATTATGATTTGCCTTGTGCTCTATCAGGAGCATGATTTTTTTGCCAGCTACAGATAGTTTAATTCTGGGGACTCTTGGAGATATTAGATATAGGTAATCCCTGAGAGTGTTCTTTGTGGCTGCTACCTCCATGGCTGCTGATACCTGTTACTGGTCCCTACTGGTTCCTGCTGAATTCACATTTGTTGGATTGCTGGATATTCTGACAACAGAGATTGGACTTGCCCTTAGGAAACCCTTCACACCTAATCAGCAGTCTAAAGAGGTCCATACCCTCTTTCCCCTCTAACCTCCTTTCTTTTCTACCCACTCTTGGAGTGTTGGAAGAAATTAGGGTAAAATAAGGGTTAGACATGTGGTACATCTAAGAACACAGTGAAATAGCAAAATAAATTATACCAACAAGATTGTTCATGTGATGGTCTCTGGTGGGCTTACCTCACAACAAATATTTTATCTCCAACTGCTAACAGTTGATGAGTGTAATCCAAGAACTTACACATGAAACTAAGTTGATAAAAAAATTAAGTGGCCTATGTATAGGCTAGAAATCCTGGATGGTGAAGAGGTTAGAATCAGGCAGTAGATGCTGAGGAGTTAGAGGAAACTTATTCTATCCAACATCCAGGACATCTGCTGCTGTTTCAACTCATGTTCCTTGAGCTTAGTGGCACTGCAATAATTGGGAACATGGTAAAAATCAGACATACTTCTCTTTTGAATTTCATGATCTTATATTCTCAATGAGCACAAGACACTTTCTTAAGGTGTTCAGCCCTATATGGGATGTCCACATCATACCCTACTCTCCTAAGGTTCAAGGACCAACATGGATAAGGTGGTAAAAATATCGTAAGAGCCAAAAGTTCAGGAGGACTGCTGAAAAGAGTCCTTGGGGCATGAATGGATATGAAACTTATTACATCACAGTAGCTGTGCAGACAACCATTTAATGCTAATATAAACCGGAGAGGGATTCATGAAGCCCCAGCCTTAGCTGAGCAGGTACTGAAAGTTGGTGACTACCAAGGGAAATAAAATAAGTTTCCTTCAAGGATAGCTCTTGGAAGAATAACATGCTCCCGTGGATGGCCCCACATCTAAGGGTGCATGGGAAGAACTGATTGGACTCAATCAGTAATTTTTATACAAAAAATAAAAGAACATAACATTGGGCATAGTAAGTTTTGACCCCAGGAGACGCAGAGCAGAAGGAGTTGTGTTGGGGCACAGCCTAGCATCACAGGAGAAACTGAGGCAGGTAACAAAGGGTGTGTTGATGATCTAGAGCCAAAAGCTGATGACTTAAACTCTTTGCTATTTGATGGCCCAAAGCAGCTACTTGCTTCTAGTAATTGACTCCTGCTGATAACAGCAGGGGATTAAGGAAAAAAGCTGAGTTTCTTGAGTCCTTTTTTCTTTGACTTCAGGCCTCTTGAAGACCAGGTAAGAGGCTTAGAGTTCCTTAACTTATTGAGAGCCAGAGAGAAAAGGAAAGGAAAGGAAAGGAAACAGGAAATTCGGCCACATACACAGAGACACACACACACAAACTGGATGAAGCTTAAGAAGGCTGAACAACCACTTTATTGTTAACAACTTTCATACTTTCTCAGGATAACTGATCACATGGTTTTATAAGCACTCTTACGTTCTACAAGTTCATAGTAAGTTTAAGACAAATTGATAAGACTTAGAAATTACAGCAATATAGTTTACAGGACTTTCTGTTAAAACTAATGTTTGACTAAGCATTTATTATCTGTTACTAGCTTCATAAAGCACTAATTTTTAATGTCATAAGTTAGCATGCTTTCATAAAGAGACAAATCATGTGTTTTGTGTCTCATTATTTTGAAGTCTTGTATAGACAGATTAGTTCATCATTTATCTTCTGCCCTTGCACCTGCAATAAATTGTCGGAACCAAGTTTATGACATTTAGTTACCAGCTTGTATCCTTGTTTCTAACCTAGAAGGAATATTTTTTTCCTTGCTCATGAATTTGTTTCTAGCCTGATTTCCTTTTCAAGTGCAATTAGCCCATGAACTATAAAGGTTTATGGAGCTCTATTTGTAACTTTTGTTCTATAGGAGGCTTGAGATTACTTGTATCAAATTAGGAATTCTATAAAGTCATTATCAGGAATTAGACAATCATCAGTTCATCCACATAGCATTACTACATGAAAGTACATCTTCATATCGATTTTGCAGAAAATCTGCCCAAATGATGCCCAGGAATCATTAGGCTATGTAAGTAACAGAAAAGTTATATAAGCAGCAAGAAGCAATCCTGAGACAAAGTCTCTGAGTTCCCTACATCTCAGGGTATACCAATTATAGCCATGCAAAATGGTGGGCCATCTCCAGAAACTCACTTGTATGCCATAGCCTCTCCTAAATGACTTCTGACAGAGGTGGGGTAGGGAACAGGGGCTGGAGGGTGATCAATATACTATTGTGCATAGATATAAAGTTCTCAAATAAATGAAAAATATATTTAACAAAATAAAATTATTCTCAAAGCAAAGATGGTTCCTTTGAGAATTTGAGTTTTTTATGTACATGCCCTTGGTCATTGATGATTCAAAAGCCCTGGATCTCAAAGAAGGGCTGAAAATAGTGTTTCTCATGAGACATTTGGCTATCTCAGTGAAACTCAAGCTACAGCCACTTTGAGGACATCCTGGATTTCTCATGCCATTGGCAGACAGAGAAGTTATAATCTCAGCAGAAGTGACTAACCAGAATCAGCAAACGATGCAGGGCAGAGACTGTTTAAACAAAGGGAGAGGTCCATGTATTGTAGTGATAAAAAGACTGTCAATGAATTGATCAGTCCAAAAATGGATGTTTCAAGTTCCTGTCATCAGTGGTGTATTCACCAGCAATAAATGATTAATCACACAGATTAAGTTCACTGGGCCACACAACATCCGGAGACATCAAAGTTGGAGACAGAATTTTTGAAAATAGGGGAGTTTCAACAGAGAGAAGGACGTTAGAAAAGGCAATGGGATGGGATGCATTAAAGTAAAGTGTGCATTTGTATTAAACTGTTAAAAAATCTAGTGTTCTATGGAGTTACCTATTAAAATTAAGCCATAAAAATCAATAAGCAAGAACAAATGTGTTTTCCAGATTGGTGGTTTAAATCTTCTCAAAAAGGTACCCAAATGAAAACCAACAAAATGGCTAACATCTGGGAAAGACCTGTAAACTGCCTGTTGCAATGCTAATGATTCAAGGGGAAAATAATTCAAGGATTAAAAAACAATCTCCTTCTATCAGTTTGTGGAGAGTGATGTAAGTAATTAGATCAGAGTTAACAAAGGTCATCAGAAATCAGTCTCAAGCAACAACAAAACAAAACAAAAAAGAAACAACAATAACAACAAGTACTCATGGGGGCCATGGCTCCAGCTGCATATGTAACCAAGGATGACATTGTCTGGAATCAAAAGGAAGAAAAACCTTGGTCCTGTGAGGACTCATTTCCCCAGTATGAGGTGGAAGTGGGTGGGAGAGGGAGTATTCTCATGGAAGCAGGGGGAGGGTGGATTGGAGTGAAAACGGGGGGAACAGGGAAAGAAGATAACATTTGAAATGTAAAATTTATTTTAATTAAAATTTAAAAAAGAAGAAGGTTGCAGTGGTGGTTAAAGTTGCCACTGGACACTTAGAGGCCAGAAACCTGCACCTTATGTCCCATGTATTACTGGGCACCATGAAAAGCTTTTACTTTCAGGAAAATTACATTCATTGTGAAACCAGAAACCTGTTCCTTACAGTGACTCAAGAAGAAAAAGCTGCAATCATTGCTGTGCTCAAAAGAGCCTATCTTCAGACTTGTGTTTCCCAGAAGATCCAGGAAGTTCCAAGAAGAAAAAATCTAAAATGATACTGGATATTTTAAAATCAATATTTTTCCATCATGTTTTCAGATTAAACAAAAAGAAGACTATATCAAAGAATGCAAGAGGGACATTTAGACATGATAAAAATCAACATCCTTTAAGTAATAATAATGATAAGTCTCCTGCAACATAAGAATAGAAATTACTTAACCTGATAAGAAGTGTTTAAAACAGAGACTATTTCCATGTTACATTTTGTTTTACATGTACTTTAGCTCATTGTAACTATTAAGTTTTCAAGGCATACAATCAAACCTTGAAAAAAAATCAAGTACTGACTAAAAAATATATTCATATAGTTTTATGTAAAAATTATGTTAAAATCTGAAAAAAAAGTACTGACAAAAAATGTATAATTTTAAGCAAAAAATGTTTAAAATCTGTACATTTATCTTTGTTTTGTAAAATAAAGTTGTTTAAAAAAAAGAATGTAAGTATTTTATTACTATGTCATAATATTGTATCTTTGTGATAAAAAATGGCATCATAAAAAATGTAAAAGTCCTATTTAAATGTCAGCAAAAAAAAAATCCAGGTATAAATATGATGAATTATGTGTAGGGTATATATATCGTTACAACTGTAAACAGTAAAAGAAATCAAGGGCCTAAGTAAAGGTTTACAGCTTCCTTCCTTCCTTCTTTCCTTCCTTCCTTCCTTCCTTCTTTCCTTTCTTTCTTCCTTCCTTCCTTCCTTCATTTTTTCTACCTTTTATTCTTTCCTTCTTTCTTTCTTTTTTCTCTCTTCCTTTATTTATAATTAATGAATTATCAATATTGTTAAGAAGTAAAACCTCCCAAAATAGATCACAGGTTTAATGTGATCCCTCTGAAACAAGTGACTATTGCATAGACAAGACAGGATTCCAAAGTTTCTATTAAAAGGAAAGTAGACATGTCTAACAGTTTAGAAATATAAAGTGATCTGCCACCTGGGCCAGCAGTTCCCAGAGATAAAGGCCTGGTGAGAAGGGGATCCAAGTAGCTAGGGGGCAGAGAGATGCGCACAGAAAGTACACCTCTGCCCTGCCTGACCCAGGGACCAGAAACCCAGCATTGGGACCTCTGTTTCCACTAGGTGGCCTTGGGACTCAGAACAGGGCTCGGCCCACTTGCCATCTGGACCAGAAGTTCCCAGAGATAAAGGCCTGGTGAGAAGGGCATCCAAGTAGCCAGGGAGCAGAGAGATATCTGCCAAGTGTGCAAGGAAAGCACGCCCCTGCCCTGCCTGATCCAGGGACCAGGAATCCAGCATTGGGACCTCTGTTCCCACCCGGCTCTTTGGGGCATAGAACAGGGCTCGGACCATCTGCCACCTGGACCAGCGGAGATCCAGAGACACAGGCCAGGTACAAGGGAAAGGCAAGAACATATCACTGACAGCAAGATGGCAAGAGGAAAGCAAAAGAGCATATCCCAGGAAAACCAAGACAACCGGGCAAGACCAGTGCCCAGCTCTCCCATCACAGCAAACAGCAGAATGCCAAACACTCCAGAAAAAGAAGACGCAGACCTAAAATCATACCTCAAGATGATGATAGAGATCCTTAAACAAGAACGGGAGGAAAAGCAAAAAGAATCAGAAGTTTTTTAAGAGGAAAGAAGAAAAACACTCAAAGAACTCAAAGAACTAGAGGAAAACAGAACCAAAAAGTTGAAGTAATGGAAGAAGGAATTTAAAATGGAAATTGACACAATAAAAAAAACACTAAAAGAGATGACCCTAAAGGTAGAACACATAAAAAAAAAAAATCAGGAGTTACAGATGCAAGCATTTCCAATAGACTACAAGAGATGGAAGAGAGAATCTCAGGGGCCGAAGACAACATTGAAAACATAGACAAAACAGTCAGAAAAGATGCAAAAACCAAAAAGCTCCTAACCCAAAATGTCCAGGAGATCCAGGACACAATGAGAAGACCAAACCTAAGGATAATAGGAATAGAAGAAGGAGAAGAATATCAACTAAGAGGCACAGTAAATATCTTCAACAAAATTGTAGAAGAAAACTTCCCTACCCTTAAGAACGAGATAACCATGAGCATAAAAGAAGCATTCAGAACTCCAAATAGGTTGGACCAAAAAAAAAATTTCTCCCAACACATAATAGTCAAAACACCAAATGCCCAAAGCAAAGAAAGACTAATAAAAGCAGTAAGGGAAAAAGGTCGGGTAACATATAAAGGCAGACCAATCAGAATCACACCCGATTTCTCAACAGAGACTATGAAAGCTAGAAGAGCCTGGACAGACATCATGCAGAGCCTAAGAGAGCACAAGTGCCAGCACAAGCTGCTATACCCAGCAAACCTATCAGTCACCATAGATGGAGAGATGAAGATATTTCAAGACAAATCTAAATTTAAACAATATCTGACCACAAACGCAGGACTACAACGAAATAAAGGTGGAAAACCCAATACAATGAGGGGAACTAAATCCTAGTAAAAACAAGAAAACTCCTAACCAAGAAAACCAAAAGAAGAAAGAGACACAGACACAACTCAACCTCCAAAAGCAATAATAGCAGGAAACAGAAAACACTATTCCTTGATATCTATTAACATAAATGGACTCAACTCCCCAATAAAAAGACATAGGATATCAGACTGGATACAAAAACACAATCCAGCATTTTTCTGCATACAGAAAACTCATCTCAGACACAAACACAGACACTATCTCAGAGTAAAAGGTTGGGAAAAAAACTTCCAAGCAAACAGCCCCAAGAAACAAGCTGGAGTGGCTACTCTAATATTGAACAAAGTAGATTTTCAACCAAAAGTTTTCAAAAAAAGATAAGGAAGGACACTTTTTACTCATTACAGGGGAAATCTGTCAGGAGGAACTCTCAATCCTTGACATATATGCTCCAAATACAAAAGCACACACATTCATAAAAGAAACCCTACTAAAGCTCAAAAAATATATTTCACCCCACACAATAATAGTGGGAGATTTTAATACCCCTCCCTCACCAATGGACTGAACATGGAAACAGAAACTGAAACATGACACTGTAAAACTAGCAGAGACTATGAACCAACTGGAATAAATAGATATCTACAGAACATATCATCCTAAAGTAAAAGAATACACTTTTGTCTCAGCACCTCAAGGCACTTTCTTGAAAATTGAGCACATAATTTTACACAGAACAAGCCTCAATCGATATAAGAATATTGAAATACTGCCATGCATCCTCTCAGACCACCATGGTCTAAGGCTAGTCTTTAACAACAACAAAGACAACGAAAAGCCCACATACACATGGAAACTAAACAACGCTCTCTTAAATGATAGCAGGGTCAAAGAAGAAATAAAGAAAGAAATTAAGGATTTTCTAGAAATCAATGAAAATGAAAACACAATACACCCAAACCTATGGGATGCAATGAAAGCAGTACTGAGAGGAAAACTAATAGCTCTGAGCGCTTTCAAAAAGATACTGGAGAAAGCATACACTAGCAACTTGACAGCACAGCTAAAAGCTCTAGAACAAAAGGAAGCAGATACACCCAAGAGGAGTGGACAGCAAGAAATAATCAAACTTAGGGCAGAAATAGACCAAATAGAAACAAAAAGAACCATTGAAAGAATCAACAAAACCAAGAGCTTGTTCTTTGAGAAAATCAACAAGATTGATAAACCCTTAGCCAGACAAACTAGAGGGCAAAGAGAGAGTATCTAAATTAACAAAATCAGAAAGGAAAGTGGAGACATAACAACTGAAACTGAGGAAATTCAAGAAATCATCAGGTCCTACTACAAAAGCCTATACTCTACAAAGTTGGAAAATTTGGAGGAAATGGATGAATTCCTAGACAGATACAAGATCCTAAAGTTAAACCAGGACCAAGTAAACCATCTATATAATCCCATAACACCTAAAGAAATAGAAGAAGTCATCAAAAGCCTCCCAAGCAAAAAAAGCTCAGGTCCAGACAGGTTCAGAGCAGAATTTTATCAGACATTTATTGCTGACATGAAACCAATACTCTCCAAACTATTCCACAAGATAGAATCAGATTGAATACTACCTTACTCATTTTTTTGAGGCTACAATAACCCTCATTCCTAAACCACACAAAGACCTTACAAGGAACGAGAACTTTAGACCAATCTCACTTATGAACACTGATGCAAAAATACTCAACAAAATCCTTGCAAACCAAATCCAGGAACACATCAAATCAATCATTCACCATGACCAAGTAGGCTTCATCCCTGGGATGCAGAGATGGTTTAATATAAGGAAATCCATCAATGTAATCCACCATATAAACAAACTTTAAGAACAAAATCACATGGTTATCTCACTAGATGCTGAGAAAGCATTTGACAAAATTCAACACCCCTTCATGTTAAAATTCCTGGAAAGAACAGAAATCCAAGGTCCATACCTAAACATAATAAAAGCAATATACAGAAAACCAGCAGCCATCATCAAACTTAACGGTGGAAAACTTGAAGCAATTTCACTAAAATCAGGGACTCGACCAGGCTGCCCACTCTCCCCCTACCTATTCAACATAGTACTGGAAGTCCTGGCTGGAACAATTAGACAGCAAAAGGTAATCAAAGGGATACAAATCGGAAAGGAAGAAGTAAAAAAAATCACTTTTTGCAGATGACATGATAGTTTACTTAAGGGACCCCACAAATTCCACCAGAGAACTCCTACAGCTGATAAACAAGTTCAGCAAAGTGGCTGGATAAAAAATTAACTCAATCAAATCAGTAGCCTTCCTATATTCAAAGGACAAACATGTGGAGCAAGAAATTAGGGAGATGATACCCTTCACAATAGTCACAAAAACTATGAAATATCTTGGCGTGACTCTAACTAAGCAAGTGAAGGACCTGTATGACAAAAACTTCAAACCTCTGAAGAAGGAAATCGAGGAAGATCTCAGAAAATGGAAAGATCTCCCATGCTCATGGATTGGAAAAATCAACATTTTAAAAATGGCTATCTTACCAAAAGCAATCTACAGATTAAATGCAATCCCCATCAAAATTTCAACCCAGTTCTTCATTGAGTTGGAAAGATCAATGTGCAATTTCATCAGAATAACAAAAGACCTAGAAAAGTGAAATCCATCCTCAACAACAAGAAAACATCTGCAGGAATCACTATCCCTGACCTCAAGCTATATTACAAGGCAATTGAGCTGAAAATTGAATGGTACTGGTACAGAAATAGGCACGTGGATCAATGGAAAAGAATAGAAGATCCAGAAATGAGCCCTCATGTATATGGTCACCTGATTTTAGACAAAGGATCTGTAAACATTCAATGGAAAAAAAACAGCCTATTCAACAAATGGTGTTGGTCCAACTGGCTCTCAGCATACAGAAAAATGAAAATAGACCCTTTTTTATCTCCTTGTACAAAGCTCAAGTGCAAGTGGATCAAAGTTCTCCACATTAAACCAGGTACACTGAAACTATTAGATGAGAAAGTAGGGAAAACCTTAGAACACATAGGCACAGGAGAAAATTTTCTGAACAAAACGCCAATGGCTCAAGTTCTAAGTTCAAAGATTAACAAATGGGACTTAATGAGATTGCAAAGTTTCTGTAAGGCTAAGAACATTGTCAAGATAACAAAATGGCAGCTAACAGAATGGGAAAAGATATTTACCAACTCCAGATCAGATAAAGGCCTAATTTCCAAGGTATACAAAGAACTCAAAAAGCTAGACACCAGAGAATCAAACAAGCCTATAAAAAATGGGGTACAGAGCTAAACAAAACATTCTCAATTGAGGAATATGAAAAGGCTCCGAAACATCTAAGGAAGTGCTCAACATCCTTAGCCATCAGGGAAATGCAAATCAAAACAACCCTGAGATTCCACCTCACACCAGTCAGATTGGCCAAGATCCAAAACTCAGATGACTGCAGATGCTGGCGAGGTTGTGGAGAAAGAGTAACACTTCTCTACTGTTGGTGGGGTTGTAAACTGATACAACCACTCTGGAAATAAGTCTGGCAATTCCTCAGAAAATTGGACATAGTACTACCTGAAGATCCAGCTATTCTACTTCTGGGCATATACCTCAGAGACACTCCAATATACAACAAAGATACATGCACCACAATGTTCATAGCAGCTCTTTTTATAATAGCCAGAAGCTGGAAAGAACCCAGATGTCCTTCAGTAGATGAATGGATACAAAAATTGTGGTACATTTACACAATGGAGTACTACTCAGCTATCAGAAACAATGACCTAACGAAATTCTTTAAAAAATGGTGTCATCTAGAGAATATCATCCCAAGTGAGATAACCCAGTCACAAAAGAACAGACATAATATGCAGTCACTGATAGTGGGATGCTAACCCCAGAGGCTTGGACTGCCCCAGAAATAACTCACAGACTGTGTGAAGTTCAAGAAAAAAAGAAAAGAAAACAAAACAAAACAAAAAACATTATGCTCAATCCTTACACACCAAGAAAATGTTGACTAATTCCAGGTTACACCCTTTTCTACATGTACTTTTTGCTCATTGTAACTAGTAAGACCTTAATGCAGAGTATCAAACCTTACAAAAAGGAAAAAAAAAAAAGCCAAGCAGTGACAAAAATGTATTTGTATACATTTATGCAAAAATGTTTAAAATTTTTTCTTTTATGTTTGTTTTTTAAAATAAAGTTAAAATAAATAAAAAGATGTTTACTAAGGAAAAGAAAAAAAATATAAAGTGAGAGACCCCACTAGCTGATTTAAGACTTACTAGAAAAGCTCTACATTGCTGCATAAAGCACGGTAGACTGACCACTGAGGCAGTGCAGTATCAGAGGGACCATCAGGTTAGTGAATCCTGAAATAGACCAAACAATACCGCAAAATGATTTTTGACAGAGAGGAGAAAGAAATTTGATGAAGTGATACTAGACTTTTGAACACATGACAGCAAAAATTTAATGTTTAAGAATTACATGCTGCCGTGCATTGCATGATAATTAACTTTAAATTGGTCAATTATAAAACATAGAATTAACACTTCTGCCAGAAATTTTCAGAGAAAATATTTATGCCTTTGAGTTTAGCAAAGGATTTTCAACATAGACATAGAGCTGTCTTTATTACATAGAGCAGACTGAGTGATTTGGACTTTATTATTTAAAGCCTTCCTCTAAAGGTTAAAAGAATGAAAAGATGATCTAGCATCAGAGAAAATATTTGCAGATTACAGTTGCAATTAAAGAACTTTACCCAGAATACATAAAGAACTGTCAAATGTCAACAATAAGGACATAATCAATTTTTTTTAAGTTCAAGGGACAGCTCGTAGTTCAATCCAAAACAAAATCATGAGAACCGATTCTGCATCCCCTAGAAAATAACAATTGTGTATAAACCAAATAATTCTGGATGTGCTGGATACAAGTCGGTTGAGGACCGATCCCTATACAATAGGAAACAAAGGAAGCAAGCCCTTCTATTGTTCCAGCTCTTACGCTAAGATCTCTAAAGAAAACCACAAAGGTACAGCAACCAACCCCAGTATAGCCCATCAGATATGATACATGATAGCTGAAATCCCAAGGAAATTGAGGCAAGCCACATTTGTAGGGCAGATTAAAAGGGAAAAAAAGACTTAGGAACAAGGACAGGAGGCCTGCCCTCAGGTTGCTGGGCACCTGGAAGAGCCCCAGGAGGGCTCTCACTCCTGAGCACAGGGGTGAATCCACATTCCCTTCCCACTGTCTATCCTGGGAGAGACCCCATGCCCTGGAACTCTGGGACCCAGGTGGCAGTGCTGTCTAGAAATAGACACTTCTGGTCCAATGTCAGAGTCAACCAAGTTGCATCAGGAGTGGGCACTGCCATCAGAACTCACAGCCTACCCAGAGATTCAAACACCCAGGAACAATCTCCCTCTGGAAACCAGAGGCCCACAGACCCACAGGAGAGACAAGCTTCAGGCAGAGACATTAAGATCACCTAGCATGAGCAAGAAGCAAGTCCAAAAGTCTTAAGAAACAGAAACCAAGACAACCTGGAAACATCAGAACCCAGTTCTCCCAACAAGGCAAATAGTGGATATAGCAACATACCAGAAAAACAAGATTTAGCCTTAAAATCATACTTCATGATGATGATGAAGATCCTTGAGAAGCACATAAATAACACACTTTAAAAATTGCAGGAAAGCAAGAAGAACACACACAAACAAGTTGAAGCCCTTAAGGAGGAAACACACAAAATAAATCACTTAAAGAGCTAAAGAAAAGCAAAAACAAACAGATAAAGGAACTGAAAACAGAGATGAAACAATAAGGAAATCACAAAAGAAAACAACCCTATAGTTGGAAAACCTAGGAAAAACTTCAGGAGTCATAGACACAAGCATCACCAACAGAATACAAGAGATGGAAGAGAGCATCTCAGGAAAACATACTATAGAAATCACGGACACAACAATCAGAGAAAATGCAAAAATCAAAAAGATTCTAACCCAAAACATTCAGGAAATTCAGGACACAATGAAAAGACTAAACATAAGGATAATAGGTGTAGAAGAGAGCTAATACTCCCAACTAAAAGGCCCAGTAAATATCTTCAACAAAATTATAGAAGAAAACTTCCTAACCTAAAGAAAGCGATGACCATGAACATATAAGAAGCCTACAAAACCCCAAAAAGATTGTACTAGAAAAGAAAATCTTCCCGACACATAATAGTCAAAACAAGTGTTCAAAAAAAAAAAAAAAAAAAGAATACTAAAAGCAGTAATGGAAAAGGGACAGGTAACATATAAAAGCAGACCGATCAGAATTACACCAGATTTTTCAACAGAGACTATGAAAGCTAGAAGATCCTGGAGTGACATAATACAGATGCAAAAAGAGCACAAATGCCAGCCCAGGTTACTATATCCAATAAAACTCTCAGTTACCACAGATGGAGAAACCAAGATATTTCAGGATAAAAGCAAATTTACACAATGTCTGTCTGCAAATCTAGCACTACAAAAAAATAACAGATGGAAAACTCCACCATAAAGAAGGAAACTTCACCAAAGGAAAATCAAGAAACTAATCTTCTTGCAACAAACACCAAAGAAGAAAAACACACAAACATAATTCTATGTCTAACAACAAAAATAGCAGAAAACAATAATAACTATTAATATCTCTTAACATCAATGGACTCAATTTCCCAATAAAAAGACATAGAATATCAGACTGGATATGTAAACAGGATCCAGCAATATGTTGCATACAGGAAACTAATCTCAGCAACAAAGACAGGCACTACCACAGAGTAAAAGGTTGTGAAAAAACTTTTCCAACAAATGGTCCCAAGAAGCAAGCTGGAGTCGCTAGCCTAATATTGAATTTAAAAAGATTTTCAACCAAAATTCATCAAAAAAGACAAGAAAATACACTTTTTACTCATCAAAAGAAAAATCTATGAAGATGAACTTTCAATCCTGAACATCTATACTCCAAATAAAAGGGCACCCACATTCATAAAAGAAACTCTACAAAAGCTCAAAGTATATATTACACCCTACACAATAATAGTGGGAGACTTCAACACCCCACACTCATCAGTGGGCAGATCATGAACGCAGAAACTGAACAGAAACAAAGAGAAACTAACATAAGTTATGAACCAAATTGATATAATAGACATCTATAGAATATGTCTTCCTAAAACAAAAGAATGTACCTTCTTCTCAGCAACTCATGGCACCTTCTTCAAAATTGACAATAGAGTCTGTCACAAAACAGGTCTCAATAGATAGAAGAATATCGAAATAATCTCACTCACCCTATCAGATCACCATGGACTAATGTCTTCAATAAAACAAAAACAACAAAATGCCCACATACATATGGAAGTTAAACAATGCTCTACTCAATGTTGGCTTGGTCAAGGAAGAAATAAAGAAATAAATAAAAGACATTTTAGATTTTAACAATAATGAAGGCACAACATATCTAAATTTATGGGATTCAATGAAAGCAGTGCTAAGAGAAAAACTCATAGTTCTAGGTGCCTCCAAATAAAAACTGGAGATAGCATACACTAACAGAATGACAGCACACCTGAAAGCTCTAGAACAAAAAGAAGCAGATACAACCAAGAGGAGTAGATGGCAGGAAATAATCAAACTCTGAGTTTACATTAACCAAGTAGAAACAAAGAGAACTATAGAAAAAATCAACAACTCCAGGAGCTGTTTCTTTGAGAAAATCAACAAGATTGATAAAGCCAGACTAACTAGAGGGCACAGAGAGAGTATCCAAATTAAAGAATCAGAAATGAAAGGGAGACATAACAAAAGAAATTGAGGAAGTTCAAGAACTCATCAGACCCTATTACAAAAGGCAATACTTAACAAAACTGGTAAATCTAGAAGAAATAGACAATTTTCTATAAAGATACCTGGTACCAAAGTTAAATCAGGATCAGATAAATCATCTAAACTGCACCATAACCCCTAAAGAAATAGAAGCAGTCATTAAAAGTCTCCCAACCAAAAAAAGCCCAGGACCAGATGGGTTTAGTGCAGAATTCTATCAGAGCTTCATGGAAGACCTATAGCAATACTCTCCAAACTATTTCATAAAATAGAAAGTGAGGGAATACTATCCAACTCATTCTTCAAAGCTACAATTATACTCATATCTAAATCACACTAAGATACTACCAAAAAAGAGAACTTTAGACAAATTTTCCCATGAACATTGATGCAAAACTGCTCATTAAAATACTTGCAAACTGAATCCAAGTACACATCAAAATGATCATTCAGGATGATCAAGTAGGCTTCATCCCAGGGATGCCAGGATGGTTCAATATACAAAAATCTATCAATGTTATCTACTATATAAACAAACTCAAAGAAAAAAAATCACACGATCATCTCTGTAGATGCTGTAAAAGCATTTGACAAAATTCAACACCCTTTGATGTTAAAATTCTTGGAAAGGTCAGGAATTCAAGGCTCATAGTTAAACATAGTAAAAGCAATATACAGCAAATCACTAGCCACCATCAAACTGAATGGAGAGAAACTTGAAGCAATCCCACAAAAATAAGGGACTAGACAAGGCTGCCTACTCTGTCCTTACTTATTCAATATACTACTGGAAGTACTAACCAGACCAATCAGACAGCAAAAAATAAAGGGATATAAACTAAAAAAAAAGAAGTCAAAATATCACTATTTGCAGATGATATGATAGTATACTTATGTGACCCCAAAACTTCCACCAGAGAATTTTACAGCTGATAAATAACTTCAGCAATGTGGCTGGATATAAAATTAACTCAAACAAGTCAGTAGCCTTCCTCTAATCAGAGAACAAACAGGCCGAGAAAGAAATTAGAGAAAAGACAACCTTCACAATAGTCACAAAGAATGTGAAATACCTTGGTGTGACCATAACCAAGGAAGTAAAAGATCTGTATGACAAGAACTTGAAGTCTCTGAAGAAGGAAAATAAAGGTCTCAGAAGATGTAAAGATCTCCCATGCTCATAGATTGGAAGGATCAACATATTAAAAATTGTCATCTTGCCTAAGGTAATGTAAAAGTTCAATGCAATCCCCATCAAAATTCCAACTCAATTATTTATAGACTTATAAAGAGCAATTTTCAAATTTATTCGGAATTATAAAAAAAAAACAGAACAGCAAAAATTATTCTCAACAATTAAATTTTTGGAGGGAACACTATCCCTGACCTCAAGCTGTATTACAGATCAACTGTGAAAAAAACTGCATGTTATTGGTACAGAGACAGGCAGATAGATCAAGGAAATAGAATCAAAGACCCAGAAATGAACCCACATACCTATGGTCACTTGATCTTTGACAAAGGAGTTAAAAACATTCATTGGGAAAAAAAACAGCCTCTTCAACAAACAGTGCTGGTTCAACTTGCCAGTCAGCGTAAAGAAGAATGCAAATTGATCCTTTCTTATCTCCTTGTACAAATCTCAATTCCAAGTGGATCAAAAACTTTCCCATAAAACCAGGTACACTGAAACTAATAGAACAGAAAGTGGGGAAGAGCTTAGAACACATAGGCCCAGGGGAAATTTTCCTGACCAGAACACCAATGGCTTATGTTCTAAGAGCAAGAATCCATAAATGGGACCTCATAAAATTGCAAAGCTTCTGTAAGGCAAAGGATACTGTCAAAAAGACAAAACAGCAACCAATGGATTGCTAAAGGATCTTTACCAATTCTAAATCTGATAGAGTATATCAATAAGTGCAAAGAACTCAAAAAGTTAGACTCTAGAAAATCACATAATCCTTTAAAAAATGAGGTATAGAGCTAACCAAAGACTTCTCAACTGAGGAATATTGAATGACTGAGAAGCACCTAAAGAAATGCTCAACAACCCTAGTAATCAGGGAAATGCAAGTCAAAACAATCCTTAAATTCTGCCTCACACCAGTCAGAATGACTAAGATCAAAAACTCATGTGACAGCAGATACTGGAGAGGATGTGGAGAAAGAGGAACATGCCTTCACTGCTAATAGTGTTACAAGCTGGTACAACCACTCTGAAAATTAGTCTGGCGATTCCTCAGAAAATTGGACATAGTACTACCTGAGGACCCAGCTATACTACGCCTGCACGTATACCCATAGAATATAACAAGGACACATACTCAACCATGTTCATAGCAGCCTTATTTATAATGACCATAAGCTGGGAAGAACTCAGATGTCTTTCAACAGAGGAATGGATAGAGAAATTGTGGTACATTTACACAGTGGAGTACTACTCATCTATCAAAAACAATGAGTTCATAAAATTCCTAGACAAATGGATGGAACTAGAAACTATTATGGTCTGTGAGAAGAAATGTTAGTAAATAGAAAATGACCCAAAACTGACATGAGAAACCAGATTAAAACATAAGATTGCTAATGAGTTGTGTTCAAAGTAGAGAAAATCAACAACACGTGATTCAATTGCAAAAGAGAAGCATGGATGCAGACACCTCATGTGATATTTCTTAATGAAAATGTAATGAGAAGATTTACTTGACCAATTCAAAAACTTGGACAAAACAAATAAAATAATTAAAGTAAATAAATTAAAAGGGTTTGGGTGTTATACGCAAAATCTATGGGAGAGAAGGTAGCATCTAGACATATGTAGATATAGTTTTTTAAAAATTTAAGATAATAAAATTAGAACTATCCAGATATTACTTACAAAGTATGACAAATTTTATGGAGCTGTAAGTTTTTTGCGTACTAGATTGCCAAGTTCAAAAAGGCAAAGTTCACAGAATCCTTAAGAGAAACGGAATACAAGAATTTTAGCAAATTATCAGTTGGTAAATGCATGTGAAAGCTCTGTGGTTATTTTCAGTCATCCAAGAACTTAAGAACTTAAGAATTAAGTTTAACATGATTTTTTTCCTGAATATGTAGACAGATATATTTCAGCTGTCTGAGACATCAATCCAAATAGACTCAGTAAGTCACTGCATCAAAGACAAGGTAGATGATACAATGTGTAAAACTTAAGAGTTGTGTCCAAACATTTGTGACTAACAGTGCAATTTGACAAGCAGATTTGGGTCCAAAATAATACAACAGTGCTAAGCTCACAATGTGAATCAATAAAAAATGCAAAATCAGAAAAGAAATAAAGAGGTATTTGGAATCCCCCCCCCCCTCTCTCTCTCTCTCTCTCTCTCTCTCTCTCTATCTTTCCCTCCCTCCCTCCCTCCTTCCCTCACCCTCCCACACACACATGCAGAGGGAGGGGAAGGGAAAGGGACCAAGAGGGAGAAGGATGAAAGAGATCTATTTGTAGTGGTTGTAGATGTGTATATTTAAAATTTTGAGATTTATTTTTATTTTATGTATATGAGTGTTTGCCTGCATGCATGTCTGTGCATTGCATACATGCAATCCCTATGGAAGGCAGGAGAGGGAGGGGTCCTTGGGACTGGAATGGCAGGTGATTTTTAGCAGCCATGGGAGTGCTGAGAACAGGACCCAGATTCTGTGGAAGGGTAGCCAGTGAGCCAGTGCCCTTAGCTGTTGAGCCCTCTCTCCAGCCCCTGTATGTTTTTTAATTCTATATAAAGAAAATGACTTACGAATATGGGCTGGGTGCCCACGTTCACCTCTAAGATGTGTAGAGCTGTATTAGGGTCCTCCATAGAAGTAGCACTACCCATGTGTGAGCATGTGGCATGTGTGTAAGCATGTGGGTGTTCCTGTGTGTGAGGAAAAGAGAGATTCAGATGAGAGAGAATGAGTGATATGTATTATAAAAAGTTGGTTTATATAGTAATACATACTAAGAAATTGATTTGCTGTGTGACTTGTTAAGGTGGGACCCAGGAGCAGTACCATTTCATGGGCTGAGCCCTGGATTGAGATGGTGACAAAGGCACCTCCCATGAACGTTTTGTTCTTCCTTCTAAGGACAGACTGAGGCATCCACTTACTGGCCTTTCTTTTCGTTGAGCTTCCTAAGTTCTCTGGATGGTTTCTTGGTTATTCAGAGCTTTTGGGGCTAGTGTCCACTTAAAAATGAGTACATACCATGAGTGTTCTTTTGTGACTGGGTTACCTCACTCAGAATCATAGCTTCAAGTTCCATTCATTTGCCTAGGAATTTCATGAACTCATTGTTTTTAATATGAGTAGTACTCCATTGTGTTTATGTACCACAATGTCTCTATCCATTCCTTTGTTTAAGAATATCTGGGGTTTTTTCTAGCTTCTGGCTATTATCCGCATCCTTTCCAGCATCTGCTGTCACCTGAGTTTTTGATCTTAGTTATTCTGACTGGTGTGAGGCAGAATTTTAGGGTTGTTTTGATTTGCATTTCCCTGATGACTAGGGATGTTGAACATTTCTTTAGGTGCTTCTCAGCCATTCAATATTTCTCAGTTGAGAATTCTTTGTTTAGCTCTGCATCCCAATTTTAATAGGATTATTTGATTCTCTAGAGTCTAACTTCTTGAGTATTTTATATATATTGGATAGTAGCCCTCTATCAGATGCAGGATTGTTAAAGAGACAGAGATTTTAAGTAGTTAATTTAAAACAAGCTCATTAACTTAAGCTCTAACCAAAAATCACTTTTATTTCTTGGAAGAAACTATCTCTTTTCCTCTCCGTCTTTCTCATTCCACCTCAACCCCCTCTCTCACACACAAACACACATGTATGCACACACACACACACACACACACACCCAAGACATTTGTAAGGCAAGAAACAGACTTTACAATGAAGCTACCCTTGCAAATACCTAGTTCTCAACTATCTCTGTTGCATTTCGCTATATAACCAAGCAAAAATACCATTTGTGTAGCCCAAATCAAAGACATCAGTTTACTGTAATAGTGATATTTAATGAAAATATTATAGAATAACCCTTCTAGCTCCACGGTTTCCAACAACAATCAAGTTCAAGTCCAGTACTGGTGTGTTGGAGATGCAAGAGTTACAGGATACAAATTTATTTTTATGAGAAGTGGTCAGGAATGCTCAATGCTCAGAAAACAGAGGAATTTACTGTATCTGGTAAGACAGCTAGAG
>NC_137975.1:48692577-49077577 GCF_963924665.1 Micromys minutus | reverse complement strand
GTGGCCAGTTTCAAGGATATTTGATGATCCCCTTCCAGAGCATACAACAAGCCTGCTTAATCAAGCATCTTAACTAGAGTCTCTGCTGGGTGCAGTCCTAGATGCTTTGATTATATTTTAATGCCAGAAATATTTGCATTGATTGAAAAAAGGAATAGCATAAAATCATAAATAGCCCATGTCATGACTTTAGCCCAAGGACTTAGACACTATAGTGTCCCTCTGCTGTTGTGGGTCTGAAGTTCAATGAACAGAATTAAGAAGTATGTCTCTGTCTTGTAGGAACGTAGTAGTTTATGTTTTGGGGTGTAATGCTATATTAGTAACAACAGAGGCCAGAGGCATTGTCAAATGATAACCACAAGCCAAATGAAACTTAAATAATTAAACTTCAGAACTCTAGCTGCAGTAGCCATACTTCCTGTGCATTGGTGGCAGAGCATGGAATGTCTCCATAGGCACGAGGGAGGCTATTGGTCACTCTTTCTCCAGCTATAGGCTCTCATAAACACATGAGGCCAACATTCCAGTGGTGGTGCTGAATCTATGATGCCTTTACATAGAATATACTACTGGTATCTGATGGAGGTGTTAGGTCTGACTTCAAATCCTATGATACTCAGCTCTGAGTGAGGAACAGTTCCTAGCTACCACTGCATCAACAAGATAATTTGTACCATCCCACCCAAAACATGACCCATGGGAAATTCTGAGAAACTTACCCATTAAAGCATCTCTCCCTTCTCTTTTTCTCACTCTTTTGTCTGAGCTCCTCTCTTTGTCATCCTCCTGTTTTAATAAGCTTCTCTTTTTTACTTGCTCACTAATGAAAAAATTCTGTTCTCATTTAAGACCTGTAAGCAAATGACCCAATATGAGAAAACGTGTTGCTAGGATTGAAGACAAAAGTTTCGATATTGTGAGCCTGCTCCTGAATAGCTTCTTTAAATATTATTATAAAAACATGTATCTTCCCCCTTCTGGGAACTCATGGTTTCTACTAAGGTACAGAGAATTCTTTGCCTGTGAGGCAATGTTTTGCCAGACTTTGGAGCTGGTTACAGTCCAAGCTTATCAAAATGCTATTGTGATGTCAAGACAGCAGCAAGATGTTTTTGGAAAGCCTAATTACAGTGGCTAGGAGAAGAGCTTGAAAGGAGAAAATGCTGTCCCTAAGTAAGATAAATAATGGAACTTTACAAATGTATATTCCTGTCCTCCTATTCTCCTCTGTTGCCAACAGGAAGCCAAGAAATCAGCAGGGTTCTCTCAAAGGCTGTCTTTCCATTAGGACAGCAATAGCATTGGCAATGGAAGGGGAGACAGAAGGGCAAGCAAAATGGAGCCCAACACTGCCCCGGAACCAAGTTTATTATGCGAAGAACATACTTGTTGCTGTGCTAATGGTGCAGGGTTATTTTTCTCTATTTAAAAAATTCCAGCACAAATGAGGCGGTGTAGAGGGGCTGTTACATCATGTAGCTTTCTGAAAATGCTGGTGGCTGCTCTCCATTGACACCTCCTCCTCTTGCACATGGTGACAGGCTGCTTTTGCTTTTTACAAAGTGGTCCCATTTGCTTGGAAAACATCATGGCACTCAATCAGGATTTATAATAGCCAAACTTCATCAGGACTCAATAAAGATAAAGATGTCTGGAATGTGTTCCAAATGTGTTCTTTAGCTTCTCATCTCTCCACATGTCACAGCTCTGAAGAGCCTCTATGAGCACCTGGGGGAGAAAATGGACCATTTAAATGGAAGGAAGCATCATAATTGAAATATTTTGTTTAGGCTATTTCCCCCAAGTTGAGTTCCACTATAAAGCAAAACATAATAAAGCTAGAGAAAATGAAAAAGAAAAGCAGAAACTTGATTGAGAAACTTTTTAGTCACGAATAAGGTTACATATAAGTGGTGGATATAATAAGCCAAAAACATAATATCCAATACCAGTACATATGTTCTCAAATCTATCCACTTCTTCTCCTTCTCTTATTTTTTTTTTTTTGATAGTGCTTCACTTTGTCGGTATGTATCCAAGTTACTATGCATCCCAGACTGACCTTAAACTCATAACTCTATTGTGTCTACTCCTCAAGTTAGCTCCTTCTCCAATCACCACTACCGTAATGGATGCAGCATTTTCTTACAACTGGATTCTATAGTCTTTGGCTTTCTGATCAAACTATTATTGCTCTCATTCAGCACAAACTCTCTATTTGTGCTGGTTAGTTTTATGTCAGGTTGATATTAGCTAGAGTCATTTTGGAAAAGGGAATCTCAATCAATTGGGCAAGGCTGTGGTAGATTGATTGATTGATTGATTGATTGATTGATTGATTGATTAATTGATGTTGATTAGTGAAGCATGACAAGAGGAGCCAGTTCACCATTGGCAGTGACACACTGGACTGGTGGTCCTGAGTGCTATAGGAAAACGGTTCAAGCCAGCCATGAGGAGCAAGCCAGTAAGCAGCAGTCCTTCATTGCCGGTGTATCAGATCCTGCCTTTGGGTTCCTCTCCTGCCTGAGTTTGTGCCCTGACTTCCCTCAGTGATAGACTGTTTACTGTCAGTATGAGATAAAATAAAGCCTTTCCTCCTCAAGTTGCTTTTGGTCATGGTATTTTATCATAGCAATAGAAACCCTCACTAATATAACTTTGCAGAGGACAATGAATTTTGCTTGCTTGTACCATTAACATTAAAACAATTATTTCAAAAATTGTATGCACATTGACCACCTTCTAGACCTGTTCAGAGAATCTTCAGTTCACCCCTTAGGTTTCTGTGTACCTGACCAGCTATACAGATCCAACTCTTCTGCCCCAAACCTCTTCTTTTTGACATCCTTCATTTTTCACTTCAATTCAACATTAAATATCAGTCCAAGAGATAAGTCATCGAAGAGCTATCTCCATCACAAATGTACATGTTTTCTGTGTGTTCTGTTTTCTTCCCATCTTGACCAGAATCTTCTCAAAGTTATATTTTTCACCTTCATTGTGTAAATTTTGATTGTGCTTATCCCCCAACAGACATGTACTAGCTACGTGTGAGAGGATAGACTCCCATTGTTTATCATACCTTCTTGGGGCCTAGAAAACACTTGGTTCCATCTCAAAATTATTTAAGGAAGGCAAAGGGCTTTTTGATAAGGAGTTGTTGCTTCACACACAGATCATGGAAAGAAGGCAGTAGTAGGTGCATGGCAGAGGGGCATGGTGACCATAGTAACGAAAGGAACATCAGAAAGATACAGGAGCACATATATGACACAGCAGTGATTCTCAAAGCTGGCTGTGGCTTTCATGGTTTGGTGGGCTTAGCAGACATCTTCCAAACACAATGTGTTCTAAGAAACATGGTCAGAGGCCATTGTTCAACCCTCCCTTTGAGGAAACAGAAATTGTTGGGCTTATGTTCATCATATGTTAAAAATAAAGGGTGGGGGAACCTAGTTGGCCTCTGCTAAGCCCTCTGGTTTCCAATTAAATTATGCAAATGTTTCCAGTGAACTCACAGAAAGGACCCTTTAGAGAGCATCAAAAGGAATACCTTCTGAAATTAAACAAAATGATGTCATAGTTGTTTTACAGTTATCACCTCAAATTAGTCAACTTCTAGTTCTCTGAATAAGGAGTCTGTAAGAACACTAAAGCTTCACCTGCTATGCTACTCCATAAAAACGACCCAATCAATGTTCACGCTTCCTCATTTTGTTTGATATTTGCCGAACCAAAACACTCTCTCCTGGGACATTGATGTAAGCCCTGTCTAGCTCTGCATCTAAAACAATGTTCACTTTGTAATGCTCCACTTCTACTGTGGGATTTCTGTTCCTGTTTGTAACTTCTTGGCAGATCCAGTGACATTAGGATCCTAATAAGATGGATGTTAGTTTGTCTTATCTAAATACTGTGCTAGGCATTACATCTCTACACTGTCAACTGGCTGTTCCTAGATTGTATGAGCACTGCAAAGATCAATAAGGTTTTAACTCACAGTATTAAAAAATATATTAATCATCCTTACTACAGCTCATTGCTATAACAAAAAAATCCAGGAATTTTTATTTTAAAAATTTGTCTGAATGTTCCAATTGAAAGCCCACATTCAAATGAAGCATGAACTTGGATTAAATGAACAATTTTATGAGCAATCTTATCTCAGTTAAGAATTCTAATTGATTGTGTGATTACTTTTTAGTTAGCAATTTTATTTAAAACACATTTAGAAAACAAAGAGACTTCCTATTCATTTCTATGAATCTTAAATGGTTAATTATAGTATAAATTCTATATAATTTTGTATACTAAAATAGAAAAAATCTTTAGAGACATGTTTAATCACTTGAATCTAGTAGTACTGTGTTTATTCATTCATTTTTAGTCTATTAGCGTGTAAATTAGATTTGATTTGGTTGCTCTGATTGGCTTAATTGCCCCAGTTACAGCTGAAGTACAAATAAAATTGTAATAAATTGAGCAGATGCTTAACCTACTCTACCAAGATCTTTAATAGTCAATTCCAATTGTAATTTACATTCAACAATTTAACAAGACCCTTGGGAAACATATTTGATTATTAAAACAAGCTGTTTGTTTCTGTATATGATAGAAACAAGACCGTTGTCTCACATTCTCTGTCCTGGTGTGATTTTTTCTTGTATTTAATTTTATTTTCTTTTAGAACACAAAATTATATATATATATGTATATATATATATATACATATATATATATATAGAGAGAGAGAGAGAGAGAGAGAGACGAATAGATAGATAGATAGATAGATAGATAGATAGATAGATAGATAGATAGATAGGTAAATGTTTATAGTATTTAGTCAAGCTCCTTAAAATGTATTATATCCAAATAGAAGCCAGAAAGCAACAAATCCTGTTACATTTTTCCATGAGAATATTTAGTGATAGTTGTCTTTTGGCTGTATTAATAACTGTTCTATTGCTGTGAAGAAATTTCTATGATTAAAGAAACATAAAAGAAACCAGTTTTTTGTAAGCTTGCTTAAAGTTTCAGAGGATGAGTCCATAATCATCATGGCGGAGCATGGCAGCAAGCAAGCAGACATAGTTCTGGAGCAGTAGCTGAGCTCTAAACCCACAATCCTTAAACTGGAGGCAGAAAGAAAGAGTGAATGGGCCTAGTGTGGGCTTTTTAAACCTCCAAGTCAATCCCCAGTGATATAATTCCTCTAACAAGACCACACCACTCCTAATCCTTTCTAAAAGTCCCACCAGCTGAGAACCAAACATTGAAATACATGAGCCTAGGGAGGCCATTCTCATTCAAGCCAACACAGTGGACAATGAGAAAAACAGAATGACCATAGCAATTGGAAAACAACTTGTCCCACCATTCAGTATTTGCATGTGACTTTACACCTTGCTTATGTTGAAATTTAAGTATTACAATTACAAGAAGGTATGTGTCAGCGTTCTAATGTCTTCTGCAGTCTCTTCACTTTGACTTGAACAACTAGGAGGACCCAGTCTAAAACTATGAGGCCCTCTTAATAGCATAGATCAGAGACCAGCACACAGTCACTCTCCATTTCCTCTGTGGATGGATTTTATGTCTAGGTATAATGAGTAAAAGTCCACAGGGACTATCAGTCATTTTGCATTAAAGTTTGAATTTAGGGAATAGGAAATTTAATTTACAAATAGGTTAAGATTGCAGTTTGTGTGAAAATGGAATCATTGGAATAAAAAGCAAATTCATTGGGAAGCTGCTAATCCTGAAGCTAAAAATCAAGTGCATATAGGAATCCACAAACTTCAACACAAGGAGGAAAATACATCCCAGAGAAAGCAAGAAAGTAATCTTTTTGCAACAAACCCAAAATAAGATAAGCACACAAACATAATTCTACCTCTAACAACAAAAATAACAGAAAACAACAATCACCATACCTTAATATCTCTTAACATTAATAAACTCAATCCCCCCCAAAAAAAACCATGAGTCTGAATATGTAATCAGGCCAGCATTTTGCTGCATACAAGAAACTCATCTCAGTGACAAAGATAGACAATACCCTAGAGTAAAAGGCTGGGAAATTTTTTCCAAGCAAATAGTCCAAAGAAACAACCTAGGGTACCCGTTCTAATAACAAATAAAATAGATTTTCAATTAAAAGTTATCAGAAAAGATAAAAAAAAATACTTTTTACTAATCAAAGAAAAATCTATCAAGATGAACGCTCAATGCTGTACATCTATGCTCCAAATACACGGGCACTCACATTCATAAAAGAAACTCAACTAAATCTCAAAGCATATATTGCACCACACACAATAAGAGTGAGAAACTTCAACACTCCACTCTCATCAGTTGACAGATCATGGATGCAGAAACTTAGCAGAGACATGGTGAAACTAACAGAAGTTATGAGCCAAATAGATTTAATCTTAAAACATAAGAATATACCTTTTTTTTCAGCACCTCATGGTACCGTCTCCAAAACTGACCATATAACAGTCACAAAACCAGCATCAACAGTTACAAGAAGATTGAAATAATCCCATTCATCCTATCACATCACCACGGACTAAGGCTCGTCTTCAATAACAAGAAAAGTGACTGAAAGCACACACACACACACACACACACACACACACACACACACACGGAAGCTAAGCAATTCTCTACTCAATGATAACTTGGTCAAGAAAGAAATTAAGGACGTTTTAGAATTTAATGAAAATAAAGGCACAGCATAACCAAACTTATGGGACGCAATGAAAGGAGTGCTAAGAGAAAAACTTATAGCTCTGAGTGCCTCCAAAAAGAAACTAGAGAGAACGTACACTAGGAGCTTGACAGCACACCTAAAAACTCTAGAACAAAGAGATCAGATATACCCAAGAGGAGTAGATGGCAAAAAATAATCAAACTCTGAGTTTAAATTAACCAAGTAGAAACAAAGAGAACTATAAAAAGAATCAACAAACCCAGGAACTGGTTCTTTGAGAAAATCAACAAGATGGATAAACCCTTAGCCAGACTAACTAGAGGGCACAGAGAGAGTATCCAAATAAACAAAATCAGAAATGAAAGGGGAGATATAACCAAAGAAATTGAGGAAGTTCAAAAAACCACCAGATCCTACTATAAAAGCCTATACTCAAAAAATGGTAAATCTAGAGGAAATGGACAATTTTCTATGAAGATACCTGGTACCAAAGTTAAATCAGGATCAGATAAACCATCTAAATTGCCCCATAACTCCTAAAGAAATAGAAGCAGTTATCAAAAGCCTCCCAACCCCACCCACAAAAAAGACCAGGACCAGATGGGATTAGTGTAGAATTCTATCAGACCTTTATAGAAGACCTAATACCAATTCTCCAAACTGTTTCGCAAAATAGAAACAGAAGGAACACTACCCAACTCATTCTTTGAAGCCAAAGTTATGCTCATACCTAAACCACACAAAGACCCTACAAAGAAAGAGAACTATAGACCAATTTTCTCATGAAAATCATTAATGCAAAAATATGCCATAAGTTTTTTGCAAACTGAATCCAATAACACATCAAAATTATCATTCACCATGATCAAGTAGGGATCCAGGGATCCAGGAATGGTTCAATACATAGAAATCCATCAATGTAATTCACTATATTAACTCAAAGAAAAAGCCCACATGATCATCTCATTATTTGCTGAGAAAGCAATTAACAAATTCAACACCCCTTCATGTTAAAAGTCTTGGAAAGATTAAGAATTCAAGGCCTAAACATCAAAGCCAACATTAAACTAAATGGTGAGAAACTTGAAGCAATCCCACTAAAACTAAGGACCAGACAAGGCAGCCCACTCTCCCCCTACCTATTCGATATAGTACTAGAAACCCTGGCCAGGGCAATTAGACAGTAAAAGGCAGTCAAAGGGATTCAAATTGGGAAGGAAGAAGTCAAAATATCACTATTTGCAGATGATATGATAGTATACTTAAGTGACATAAAAATTTCCAACTGAGAACTCCTACAGTTGATAAACAACATCAGCAAAGTGTCTTGATATAAAATCCACTCAAACAAATCAGTAGCCTTCTTCTCTCAATGTATAAATAGACTGAGAACAAAGATAGGGAAAAGATACCCTTCACAATAGTCACAAACAATATGAAATACCTTGGTGTTACCCTTAACCAAGCAGGTGAAAGATCTGTATGACAAGAACTTCAGGTCTCTGAAGGAGAAAATTGAAGAACATCTCAGAAGATGGAAAGATCTCCCATGCTCATGGATTGGCAGGATTAATATAGTAAAAATGGCGATCTTGCCAAAAGCAATCTATAGATTGAATGCAATCTCCATCAAAATTCCAACTCAAATCTTCATAGAATTAGAAAGTGAAATTTGCAAACTCATTTGGAATAACAAAAAACTCAGAATATCGAAAACTATTCTCAACAATAAAGACCTTCTGGTGGAATCACCATCCCTAATGTTAAGCTATATTACAGATCAATCATGGTAAAAAATAGCATGGCATTGGTACAGAGACAGGCAGGTAGATCAATGAAACAGAATTGAAGATGCAGAAATAAACCCACACACTTGATTTTTGGTAACTTGATCTTTGACAAAGAAGCCAAAAATATTCAATAGAAAAAGCACAGCATCTTCAACAAATGGTGTTGGTTTAACTGGCAGTCAGCATGCAGAAGAATGCAAATTGATCCATTTCATGGCCTTGTATAAAACTCAAGTTTAAGTGTATCAAAACCTCCACATAAAACCAGGTACGCTAAAACTAATAGAAGAGAAAGTAGGGAATATCTTAAAACACATAAGCACAGGAAAAAATCTCCTGAATAAACAGCCCTCTTAAGTCAAACTCCTAGGCAGGAGTAATGCTGACCTAGGGATTCTCTAGTGCTCTTAAAAAAGACAGCATCATTCCGCAGTCAGAGAATGTGAGCACAGAAAGACTCAGACTCTGGGTTTTAAGTGGATTTCAGAGACAATTTCTTTCAAAGTAATACATTGCATGTGATACGACAAGAACAAAAATCTGTGAGTCCGGCTTATTCTCAGGCTGCGTGATGCAGTTTATTTCCCTGTACAACCTCAGCAATGTACTGTGGATGACCACACAGGTTGAAAGAACTGAAGGCAGTGTCATACCTTAGTGGTCACTCAGAAACTGGGACCTCTGCTTCTAGATAGCTAAGCCCAACTAGCTTTGGTTAGAAACACGGTGATGACCCAACATAGTCATACCACGACAAGTGAGTTTTTGGCTATCAGAGACTCTGATCTCAATCTGTAGAGACAAGTAGGCATCGTGCCTGACTCCTGAGCTTGCTGATGGGATACCATGTGGAGATCAGAATACCAGAATGTGTTCAAGGGATGGAAATGGTGGTTGTCATCATCTAGATCTTTCCAGATTTTTCTGAGAGAGAGGAAACTTTCCAGTGAAACTTGTGTTTGATTTCCAATGTATTCATGTGTGCACTTTTTTTTATTACCCTTATAGTTTGTTGGGGAATTATCACTTTTTACACTTAGGGTGATAAATGAAGAAAAACAATGTAAACAGAGATAGAGGAGAAACTGGACGACCATGGGGTTCTCCTTAAGGGGTGTTGAGGTCCTACAGAACTACCTTATAAATCTCATCTCTTGTATATTGACCTTCATTCAACAGAATCTCTCCCCAATCCTATCTCTGCACACATTTGAAAGAGATGATGGAGAAAAGCTACTAATTTAGGAAGAAAACATTATTTTATATTGCTAGATGTTTGTAGTCATAGGAGACAACCATTCTTGTGTGCACAATAAAAAAATAAAAGAAAAAATAGAAGTACGGTGAAAAGTTTTAAGCCAACTGTTCATTTGGAAACTGTTTCATTCCATCATGTTCTATTCTATCGGCATCCATGGCGACATAACCCTCTGCAACCCACCATTGCTGTTTTGATATTTGTTATGTAAGCATGACACACATTCTCTCCCTAGATAATCTATGCAAGGCTCCAAATTCATTTAACAATTATGCCATGCCGTTATAAAAGAAGAAAGAAAATATTTAATTTATAATTTGAATCTATCTATGTGATGCTTAAATGATAAAAAGAGGCTTGACTTGATGTGAACAATGCTTGCAAAAAGAAAAACAAAATGTTAACACACTAGACAGGAAAAAAATTAATCATTAGATGATCATTCAGCACAAATAATGTTCACCATAGATAAGTTGAACAAAAATCTTGAACACAGAAAATTATGTAATTTAAAATTATAAAAAATATGGTGCTTGTTACTTTAAAAATAAGTTTTTATTCTAGAGAAAATTATATATATCTGTAACCTCCCTCCTATATCTCTGTAACCTCCCTCCACTTGGGATGATATAGGAGGGTCCCTAGAATTCAGGACATAGAAAGCAGCCGGATCAATACAGAGAGACTGTCTGAAACCTAAAGAGCATATCATTCTAAAAAGTCAAAACGTATTGCAAATGATATCATATAATTTTATTTAAAATATTTTCTACAATTATGCAAGCAATTTTTTCTTTGAGTGTATGGCATAGTCAAGTGAACAGAAAACATCAGGTGCTGGGTTCTATGTGTGATGAGGAATGTGAAGAAGATTCTGTTGACTCCTTTGGAGGGAGACTCCTCTTCTAATTACCCATTATGAAGTGTCTGAGTGTAGTGAAGGGGAAGAGCTAAGTCACATCCTGAGAAAATGTCCTAAAAGCTCCTAAGACTTCTTATCCCTCACATACAAGTTTCCTACAGGTTTCATTGTTAATACCACAGTTACATTCTGATGTCAAGAGGATATATTTTAGTGAGGTGATTTTATTGGCCCCCTTTCAGATAACTAAATCTAATTCACAACTGATTTTTTGTCAGTGAAAAGTATGCTAAGCACCGTCTCATTGTGCTTTATATTTTATCCAGGTTTTGCTTATAAAATACACCCCCCCACACACACAGCAGATTTGTGAGAAGTAAGGATCATTTTTTTTTTTTTCTTGTTAATGGGAGACTCTGGAGAATATCGCCTTTAAACTCAGTACAAAGAACTTTAGCATTCTGTAGCATTCCCCTGCTTCCTAACTGGAGTTCATGACTATCAGCTTATTGTCAAGACTCCGTTATTTATCTGTATCCAAAACAGCTGATAAGTCCTTTGCAGGTAGTCTACATAGTTTTTTAAATGAACTCTTATCCAGTCTATTTTTTCCTCCATTTTGGATACCTTCTTCTATTTCTGGAAATACGAGCAAAAATAAAATATTTTGCTTCTGCTACTATGGAATTCATCTGAAGATTCACAGGTGTCCCTCATTTCTCCACCTGGAGAAATGCTACTTTTGTTCCTCCTGAGCCCTACCTGACAGTCACAAGAATTTGGCGTGCTGTAGATATCATTAGGCAAAGCTTCTGAGAATTAAAATTCAACAGAAAGACCAATGCAGTTGGAGGAAACATTGTGACGGCTTAGAGGTATGAGTACTTTTTCATCCTGTACACAGCCTTAAATTTTAATGCCTCTTAAGTTATGTGCTATCTATAAATTGCTCCCAACTGAGAAGAGCATCCCACATATAAAATAAATGGTGACTTGCAAGATTCCTGGAATCACTTTAACCTGCAAAATCTTCAGAGATGAGCATGTGTGCTTGTGTATGTGTGCATGTGCATATGTGTCCCAGAGAAGGAACGCCTTCCTGAACACATGACACTTCTTCAGTCAAATTTAACTATTATAAGCCTCTTACAGCTAATGGTGTTGTCCTATTGACATTTTCCTGAAACTATGGATTACCACCATATAGTAGCTTATAACAATATAAACTTATTATTATAAATGTAATTTTAAAAGATTCATTCATTTTATTTATGTGTCTGAGTGTTGGACCTGAATGCTTGCATGTGTACCACATGTGTTCTTGTTGCCCACGATGGTCAAAAGAAGGCAAAATCTCCTGACAGTAGAATTATAGATGGTTGTGAGCCACCACATGGGTGTTTTTAACCACTCATCCACCTCCTTTTTCTTCTTAATGTATTGTTTTTCATCAACTATACCCAGAAATTCCTGAAGTACAACCAAAGTATATCTTCCTCACCCATTGTTCAGAAGTTGAAAATTTAAATTGAATTGTTTTCCTATTTGTGATATTGTGGTACAGACATGAATGTTATGTGTATAAATTTTTTAACTTTGACATGTCTTTATTTCCAGTAGGTACACAATGGAACAGCCAGATCACTATGTAAATTTATTTTTAACCTTTTGAGAAATTGTCAAAATGTTTCCCAAAGTGGATACATCATCTTCTATTCCCGTCAGCAATAGAGGAGGGTGTTGTGTCTTGCCAGCATTCATTATTGTCTGCACTTTTATCATATTTATCCCAATGGGCGTGAGTGATGTCTCCCTGTGGTTTGGATCTACACTCACCTAATGAGTAATGGTGTGCCTTTCATAGCTCTGATTTGGAAAATTTTTATTTATCTTCTATTCTTTTTCAAGCCCAACACATTCCAAGTCAATTATTTACTGCACATCATCTATCTAAATCAGGTCTGAGCCAAAATTAAGAGCATAGAGCATCGTTGAACATGGCAGTGCTCTGGCCATCCATTCTACACTTCATAGGATGAGTATGGAAAGATTTGTCCTTAGCTCTGTGGGTCAAAGTTCATTTTTAGGTTTTATTTAATAAGTACAAAACTTAACACATTAATGAAGTTGTATGTCTTCTAGGAAGTTTTACTTTCATAAATTACTCTAGTGCTGCACACACAGTAACACACACACACACACACACATGCACAATCTATGTTGTCAATGTATTGGTATTTAAACAATAGAAATCTGTTTTGAATCAATGTAAAATGCTACCAAAAGCAGTTTATAGAATATTCTTGCTATTTCATAAACACTCAAGAAGGCCCTAAATTCATATTCTTGTTTCTTTTACTTCTCTTATAAACAAAATTGCTGAGCTAAATTATTTCTTAATCATTCCTTATTCGAAGGTGGGCTTATTTAAAACAATTCTCTTTGGTTTCAAAGCCATAGGAAAGTAGACCTAAAGCTAACTAGAAATTGGCATGCTTGGTTGCCTTTTTAAATGTTCCAGTTTACTCTGAAGTCTTTTAGATAACACATAATGAGTCTTTAAAAGTAGCCACCGTTTTATTAAGGCAAGATTCCCACACGGGGAAGAACATACAGAGCTGTGATCAGAGGCGACAGTTGGTTTACTCTTAACCATTTGATCACGCAATTCCTCTACCATCTGTGGGAAGCCACACAGGCAAACGTGTCATCACATCTAATAATGAAAAGAAAAAAAAAAACAGACAGAACATGCTGGAGAAACAGTCTGGTTTAATTACCCTATGATGATGTTCCTGGAGAATTCTGAGGAAAACTTAGTGTATGCAAGTTATTTATACTGAGGTAGCCAGAGATGTGGATTGCTTAAAAACAAACTGACAACAAGACAACAGCCAAAAGGATGCACACACTCAGGATTTCCAGTTGGGAGTGAATAGGGTAGAAAGGTCAGGTTGTGGGAAACATTCTAAAAATAGAATTCTAGATTTGTTCAGCAAACAAATGATCTGGCCATTGTCTATAGTAAGCTAGAAAGAAGCTCAAATTTTATTTCCAGATCAATCTATAGTTTTGCTGGGGATGGAGACGATGTGGTCTCAGGAGTGTGGAAAGAATCAGGATTGACCCATAGTCTCCTGATAAAACTGTCATTGGCTTCCACTCTCATTTTTTTCTTCTTTTAATTCTGCAATGAAGACCAGAATGAAATGCATTACGAGCTCCAGCTCAGGTGTTTTCACAAGGCCTTTCCCCTTCCCTAGAGCAATAGGAATTATGTTTTGGGCAGCTTAGAACAGATAACAAGGATGCAGTGATATCTAACATTATCCTTATCAGTGCTAACTTCTGTGACTCAGGATGAGTGTCACCCTCCTCCCCTCATGCTGGAATCTGTAGATGCCTGTATGTGCTTCTCTGTATCTGGGGCACTGTGCACGTGCCCCTATGCACATACTTCATGTACATGCCCATCTGTATTTGATTGTAGGAAGAGAGTTATGTTATGTGCATGTTTTTGTCTCAATCCCAGATGTGGGATATGGGGCTGCTTCAGTTTGCCCATGGTCATTAACTATGGATAGCTCTTGCTCTAGGAGGGGCATGATTTTTGCCATATTGGATAGTTTAATTCTGGGGACCCTGGAGAGGTAATAATACATGCCAGCAGGGTTCCCAAAGAAGAAGATGGCTGTTCCCTTCTCTTATTCCTGGCTGTTGTTGTGGTTCAGCAAGTGGTCCTGAGCAAAGAGACAAGAAGTTGGAAATATCCTGGAGAAGGTTGGACTTGCCTCAAGGAACCAGATACCCCTAGTCAGTATGCAGTAGTCTAAAAAGATCTATGCCCCGTCTCCCCTCTTTCTTTCCTAACTAGTGTTGGGGAGTTGCAAGGGATTAGGGTATAATAAGGGATGGAGGGCGGTAGAGATATAAGAACCCGATAAAATAGTAAAAATGATATGCTAGCATACGCCCTTCTGTACATCACCTATGTACATGCTTCTGTGCAAAGCATCTGTGCGCATGTCCCTAGGCTCATGCCCCGGGAGACAAGGAGCTGTTCCATCTGTTTGCACTTACGCTTGCTTGTGTCGTTGATACTTCCAGTGATCTCCAGTATGGCTACCTCCAAGAAGTCCCAGAGCTCTACCCTCTACAACGGGCAATGCTCCTGTCTCTAAACAACATTAGGATTATCATGTCAAAATGAATGAGGACAGGGAGGAATACCGAGGGAGTGATGGCTAGCTGGTTGCTATCTGTAGTAACATCAAAATAATCCACAAATATATTTTAAATTTGTAATAAGTATCAAAATTGCCATTTTAATTAAGATCTGTTTCTCCTTGGATGTCTTGTCTTTTAATAATTATTTTGGATGGAGTATATTTGTAGAGAATGAGTTTGTGTCCCGAGAGTTCATTCTCACACTATCTGTGTCTGCTGCCCTCTGGAATATTTCATTTATTCATTCAATAACTCTTTCAAGCTGTGTGCTAGCTTCACGAGGATAAAAAAGAGAAAAAAGAAAAATTCAAATGTACAATAATAAAAGCACGGTGCAACTATTCTTCCTAATTCATATACTATGAAAATAATGCCTCATTTCTCATTATATAATATTACAAGGTAAGAGAAATTCAAACTATTCATGATAATATGTATGGTGTGCCTCTATGTACATGTGTCATAGTGTCATAGATTTCCCATGCAAATGGAACTGTGCACATGAATGTATACGGGTATAAAACGTCTTCACCTAGGTCAGAACAATTGAAATATTTATTATAAGATTATCTTATTCCTTTTCAGAAATATTTTAGTGAACCTCTCTCTTTCAAGGTTTAGAGACTATTCCAAATAATGTTATTATAATAGCCCTTAAGACAGACTATACCTCTGTTCTCATCATGATAATGAATACAATTTGTAAAAGTACATTCACTATGTGAAAAAAAGGAGGCAGTTCAAGAAACCAAAGCATGGAAAGAAGATAAATTGAAATGATGCTAGAATTCTTTTCGTTTTTTGTTTGTTTGTTTTTTTAGTTGAACAGTGAGAGTCTTGCAGAGAATGTGATGTTTGGGTGAAGACCAAAAGCAAATGATTGTATGAATCACGAAAATATCTAGAAGAGCATTAGTAATATTCAAAATAAGTACAAATTATTTTTTACTTGTTTTTCTTCCAATACAAGCCAAGGGTGACTCATTTTACTTTTAAATTTCATAAGAGAAACATGAGCTATCCACATAGGAAATTAAGCGTGGTATATTTGGTTTAAGGAGTAAGTATATATTAAAATATACATTACATTTAACAACCCATTAAACACTGTTTTACAAGATGATACTTCACCATCCGATATTTGGTAGTTTTGCATTTTGGTCTTTAAACTATCAACAGGTTTCAGATTCCTTTTACAGGAACGTCCAGTAAGTCACGTATTCTGAGGGGACAATTTAGTTTTCAATAAGCAAAAACCTAAGCTGGAAACAGTCACCAGCACGATTGCTTTGTAATATTGGAGTTTGAAGTGGTTTTATGCTAAAGCCAAAAATGAGATACATAATCACAAGCATGATTGACAGCTCTTCAGAGTTTCTGTAGAGATGAGTTAGTAGGCCTGCCATCCATACCTTACTATTAATTAACCGAATTTCAGAATCAGGTTTTCTTATATTTATAAAAATTCATCAAAGCCTATTATGGGTTAAAATGTAAGAATATGTAGCATATAATAAATATAAATACACAGAAGCTACAGAATGGTCACTGACTGCCCACAGTAGGTCACAGGGTTTAATGAATACCTAGACGTTGGCATTATTCACTCCGAGTCACAGTTACCAATCTTTAATAACACCCTCTCACGACCATCAGCCCACACATGGAAACTCCCCAGTGAATCTATTTAAAGGGAAGGTAATGGTTTAGGGAATGATTCTTCTCTTCAGCAGTGTAAAGTAGATAATGAAGGCATTGCTGAGCAAAAACCATTGCTGTCTTCAAAACACTGGGAGCCACCTTTGGAAAACTCAAGTTTGGATGTAGTGCAGTTTCATTTGACTTCAAGACCAACTCCTTAGTAGAGAAATATGGGGGTTGTATGATTTTTAGAACAACAGAATTATGGTGGGAATTGATCATAGTTTTGATCTCTTCTAACACTTGTATTATTATTGGCTCAGAAAGTAGGCAGAGAAAGCCCCATGGTGAAGAGGAAGAAAGGCTCTTGAGTTTCTTGTGTATAGCTTATTTCTCAGAGGATCTGGAGCTAAGGTTTGTGTCTTAAAGCTCTGGGATCGTGTTACTTCTTGATAAAGCATTGACTCTAGCTTATGTGTTCTTGCTGGTCCCTCCTGCTGAGTCAAGTGAGGTTGAGGCCTCGCTGTCTCTGCCAGGTTGTGCCTCCTCTGTTGTGTACCCAACTCTATCAGATGGACTGCTGTGTATTCTTGAATTTTTTGTGAGTGGGTCGAGCTTCTGCTGCTGCTGTTGACATGTGAGCTGAACTGTCAGTATCCAGACAACACAGATGGGAGTGGCTCCTAAGAACCTTCCTAAACAGGTCCACTCCCCACCCCCCACCCCCATATCCTTTCATTCCCACTACCTCTGGTGGGTGATGGGCTAAAATGGAGGTTAAAGCATTTAAGAATCATCATTAAAAATAAAGTTTGAAAGAAATTAAAATTGCAAGTTTCAGCAAAGGTATAATAATGCCAGGGACATAGGATTGCGGGTTCTTCACTAGCTGAGATTAAATAAAACCCATGTCACTACTTTCCCATCCTAATAGGCAGACTGTTTTGAAGGCTGAGGTAGGATGACTGGAAGACACATCACTTTGCCCCTTACTGACATTCTGACTGTAGCTTGGCCTCATAGTGGTTGTGCAAATTAAATGTTCATATGAGTCAAGGATTTAGGCGATCACTTAGAATGTAGAGAAAATTCTGAGTGGCACTTGGCTCTCTTAGTCACAATTGACATTTATAGTGATCTTTACGTGAAGACTACCATAGTCAGTGTGGAGCATCAGTGTTCATGATGGGGAGGGGGCAAGATTCCCAAGAGCCTTCAGTCTAAGAATTGATATCAATTAGACCCTGGACATACTGTGTTGTTGCTCACTTATCAGATCAAGACATTGTCCTATGAGTCTGAACATCTTAAGGATAAGCTGCAATATAGAAAATTGAAAAGCAATATAATGATTTACAAACTGTCTCTTGTAAACAGACTAGCATTCGGGTGGTGATTTTTTTTGAGAGAAGGAGAAAGCATTAAAAGGGATACAGCATAATTTAGTATGTCTGTCGTTTCAAAGATTAGGAATCATCAACTGAGCTGTTGGGCAAACATGTTGCTAATGTCATCTGTGACTCTGTGGACTGCTTAGAAAAACGAGAGTCTTAGGTGGTTTGAGGATGATCCATTCATTCCTGTGATCAGTTTACTTAATGAACCACTTGGATCTTCAGTGTGCTTTGACAGCAACAGGAAAAAATTAAATTTAATCTTCTCTATAATTTCTGTGAAGGTCTTATTGACTAATACTTAATCTTACAACAGTGGTTCCTGAGAACCCTGTTCTAAGAAACAGGAGATAAGATCCTTCCAGAAAAAAAACAAGTCATGGTTGATTCACAGAAAAAAATAAAAAGAAAAATGTGAGTGATTTGTGTGCAGAATATTTTTTGTTTAACTTTTCCATAAGTAAATTGTCTTCAGAATTTGGTGCATATTATCAATAGACCCATATCAAGTGGGGACAATGAAGTCAAAAAAAGAAGTGAATGAAAGTTAACAAGAGCCCTGGAACTCGGCCAGGCTCGGCATGTTTATGTTCACGGACAGGTGGGCTGTGATTTTCAAGAGCACATATGTTATATATGTCTAATTTTGTAACTAGTCCATTTAGCAGTATTTTGCATGCCAACATTTGATAGGATTCTACCCACGTCACATTCAGAAAGCCAAGATACGCGAACAATTCTGAAACCTGTTCAGCATAGGACCTTAGAGCTTTAAGACGATTTAACAGACAGCCTATGCTTCCAAGCCCACGAGTTCGCCTGCCAACTTTGCAGGCTGTCTCAGAAGCTGCAGGGCAGTAAGCAACTGTTAACATCGGCTGTGCTATTTGTGATCTTTGGAGACTCATCCACCGGGAGCAGGACCGAGAACACTGTCTCCCAGAACATTACATCCATAGTCTCAAAATGAACAGCAGCTTGATTTGATTGCAAGGCACAGTGGGGAAATTATAAAAAGCATATTGGAGCTTCAGTTTCATGGGACCTGTCTACCTTCCCAACACCCCTTTCTTTCATTATGAAGGGCTTACCGAAGATATGGGAGGGATCCTGTGGCATTGGGCGACAGGTAGCAGTTTACCTTCCACATCATGGTGACCTTGGGGGAAGCTGTGAGGCTGTGCTGGCTGAAAGGCAAGAGGGGTTTGATAACCACCATGTGTGTTGCAGGGACATTTAGAGAAAGAGAATGAAGTAGAGGCATGCTTAAACAATCCCTTAACTCAAGAGACAGTGTGGGGGAGGAGGCAAGCAAACAAACAAAACCCCAACATTTTAGAGAAACTTGTTCTCTGCAGAACAGCTTCCCTGATCTTTTGAATATTTCTCAAAGATTTCCCTCTGATTGTTCTAGGAAATAATCCAGACAAGCTTCCATTTTTTGTTTGTTTGTCATTGTTGCTTGGTGTGTTTTATTTGTTTGTTTGAGACATGGTCTCTGTACATAGCGTAGCTATCCTGAAACATACACAGTAGACAAGACTGGCTGCAAAGTCCCAGAGACCTACAGGCCTCTGGTCCTAGAGGACTAAAATGAATGGGCATGTGTCACCGTTACCATGCTGCTAAGGCAAACTCTGTATGCTGGTGGCTCTGACACTGCTGGCCTGACAGAGACTTTTCCCACACTGCAATGTAGCTGGCTGTTGAGAATCATGCCCAGGCTCAGACTCCTGAAAGACTTAAGAGTGATCAAAAGTATCCCGAGAGCTCTACAAGAGCCACCTGCTGAAGGTACCAATGTCCCAATGTCCGCTGGACCCAACAGCTGCTGGGAGTCCTCTCCGGATTCATATGCTTCCCGATTTCCCCTCCTCTTTTTTTTTCTCATCATTTTCCTTAACTGGGGATCAGTAACGGGTCTTAGGTTCCAATTTCTAACTTATTTCTCGGAGGTTCCAGTGTCCTGAGGCTATGAGAGTATGGAATTAGAAAGATAAAATAAGAAGAAAATGTTATTCATGAATGTGCTTCGAAGTATATAAATGTGCATGCATGCACTCAAACCTGCAGGGTTGCAGGTCTGTGCCTGTTTATGAGCCGCAGCCACTCATGTCGTGCTTTCAGACTTAAGTAAAGCCCCAGTACCTCTCAGCTTTCGTATCAGTTTCTGATCTTGAAGAGGTTTTCAAAGGCCATGGCTGTGTGAAGGTCAATTCTGCCGTCTCAAGGTGGTTTTGCTATCTGGCTCTCAAATCCAAGGTCGATTTCCTCTTTGCTCAGAGGAAGATGGCGATAGGAATGGTTTCTAATGCATTCCTTCCGTCGGTAGCAGTTTGTCATGGTTTCATTTTCTACCCCTTCCCTGTCTGCCTCACTCACGGTGACCAATAAGCCTTAGGAAGATGGAAAATATAACAGTTTGCTTATTGCGTTGTTCCCAGAAAGTGAAGCTAGTGTATAGTTAACATGTAAAGGATGCTCCATGGTAGGGAGCTTGCATTCAGACCAGATAGCCTGATTTAGGTCCCCAGATCCCACAAGGTGGCAGAAGAGAATCAAATCCTAAGAGTGTCCCTCTGACCTCTGCATGCATGGCCTGGCATGTGTATACCGAAACACCGCAAACACACACATAAAAAGATATGTGAGTAAATAAATATTTAATAGGTGATATTGAAAAGACTGACTAAATGTTGTGAGAAGAGTAAAACACACACACACACACATACACACACACACACACACACACACACACACACACACACACACACACACACCTGAAAAATTAGTAGATGGATAAACCAGTTGGTTCATTAGTGATTGATTTTCCAGCCCTCCCCTGACTCATGAAGAGGTTCCATTGCTTCCTGGTCCAAGACTCAAATTCAAAGACAAACACAGAACTCAGAGAACTGAACAAAGAGGTAGGGGAAAGAGGAAGGAGGCCAGGGAGTTAGAAAAGAGGCAGCTTACAGAAACCATTGGTTTTGAGGGTTGGCAGAGAGGAAGGTGAGAGAAGGTTCTGGGCTTTGGAAAAAAAGAACTATGCTAGGTGGGTACTGTGTCAGCTGAGGAGAGTGGGAGGCTTGTAAAGAGGCCACAGAGAGAGAAGGAGGGGGCAGATGGGGTGGAAACAGAGGCTTCTAGTGCGCAAGAGAGTAGCTATGAGTCCTGGGTCCCCCACAAGCCTTTATTGTGGGAACTGGCTTCTTTAGTACCACACTGGCTTCTTCCCTGCTATTTCAAGCCAGTTTGCTCTCTTGGCTCCTGTGCTCTCATGTCATCATCTAGCCATGGTCTCCTACGGTCACTTTTCCTGAACAATAGCAAACGGGGGGGGGGGACTGTCTACTATTCTTCTCTGTATTCTGACTTCTTTTCACGCTCTGAGAACCAAGGCATGAAGTGTGGTGCCAAGTACGGTTTAGGTCTAACTTTTGGAGCTACTGTCTGAGGGTCGGCTGGCTCAATGTCAAAACAAACAAACACCAACAGCAAAAACGTAAGTTCCACGGTGTCCCCCACATTGCCTGGCCCGATTTTTTAAAGTATGATTTAAAATTACGTGATGGGAAATACTGTTCCCAACAGACTAATGTTCTCTTTCCTTTCTTCACATTCATTACAAATAGGCAACAAGAATTCATGTTTTTTTATACCTAATGGTTTTTTCCATTGCTATTCGTAAGCTACATTTAACTTTTATATGAGCACTGTTTCTTTTTCCTAATACACAGGTCATATAGATTCTTTGCATTCATTAAAAATATGCCGACATCTTGTACATGAGGCCCGTGTTCAAGTCCGGTTATACAATGGCTGTCAAAACCATTTCGCTTTCTGTTGCCACTTGGGAGACTGATCTATGAGTCATGCTTTTAAATCTAACCCTGCAGACAAGGAAAGAACTCACTGTCTTTAATTACAGGACAACGGGACAGTGACTAACATGGAAGAGACAGAAATCAGAGAACATTTCACCACAAAATAGCTAGTCATCATAAATACACATAAGAAAGGAGGCATTTGGATAGAGGCCTTCGAGGGAAGAGGTCTAACAGAAAGACCTGTGTGCATCAACAAAACCCTGGCCTTTACACAACACCAAAGAAGATCACTGAGAGTAGACATGTGGAGGAGAGTGTTCAAGCCAGTCAGGCAATCTATGAAGGCACATGGAAGGGGTATTTTTTTAATTGATAGGGACAAAGGTTCCAGTGTTTTTTACTGATGCTATCAGAGTTTACGTAGATAAGATCAAGTCCTATTTTTTTATTCTTCTCTCATACAATGTCTCCCAACTAAAGCCTCCACTCCATCTAAGTTGACAATCAAGAATAACTGTCAAGATGTGCTTTGTTGAATTATTAAACAGATAAATACATGAATGCCATCAGTTATTATAGAGGTAAGATATGAGCTATGCTATCACTTAATGTCTTAAATGATACCATTAGGCAGAGAAATGTCAGGTATCAATTGAACTCATGAAAGAATAAGTGTGCATGGCATTAATTCGCTAAGAATCAAATAATAAATTCAAAGACAAAGACCTTTAAGCTGATAACCATTTCCAGTTTTCTGACTATATCAAGATAAGAATTTAACTGAAAAAAGTTATTTTAAGAACGTCTTCAAAAACAAATTCATTAAAAAGAGCATTACAAAGTATTAGTGATAATAGTGTCCACAGGAAATATATTACCAATAATATTGCATACTATATAGTTTAAAAAATAAAAATGTTGATATATAGTTTTTACTTAATTTTAGTTGATAAATGTAGATAGTTGTAATGTAATGTCTTCATATAAATTATAACATAAATGATTAAATCAAGTCAATGACCATAATTATAATCTCATATGTTTATTTTTGCATATGTTGAGGACAATGACATTCTGAGATCTCAGCAGACTTCTGACAGATTCAGCCTGTTACTGTTCACCCTAGTCTATACCTGTGCAGAAGAGTTCTAAGACTTATGCCTACTGTTTACTCAAAACTATTAAAGTGTTTATGGGCATCCAATTTTCCTTCACTTTCCATTCTCCTAAACATTCTATAAAGTATAACTCTACCATCTTTATATATGTCTAATCTTTTAATATTCCATGTAATTGTAGATCACACAATTAAGCAAACATCTTAAAACTATGAACACGTATCAAAAAAAGAGATCACATGTCAATAAAGAATTCAGTTATATATTAAATAAGAATTATGAAAAAATATTTAAAGACCAACAAGAATATATCTATATATGTATATATATACAATTTCTTATATGTTTGTAATTGAATATTTATAGTTGAAACTTCATGCAAAAGTCATAAATGCTGCAAGCAGAAGAGGAGGATCTTTGTTTCATAGTTTGCATGCAAAATGGAGAAGATTCTAAAACAAGAAATTTCAAACAAGTGCATGGTTCTGTTTCTCTTAAAGCAGCTGTAATGACGTTTTGTCAAGAAATTTAAACAAAAACATAATGATATTAAGGGCGTTTTAAGGCCCAACATATATTGTCAAGATGTATCCAAGATAGAGTTACTAATATGCATGGGAAGTTCTTCACAATCAGAAAAATATACAAAGAAGAAATCATGCATAATGATGTCATTGAAATGTGGAATCCTGCATACAACTTCATGAAAAACAAATACTAATGACAAATATATATATATATATATATATATATATATATATATGTATGTATATGAGAATGTGTGTGTGTAAATATATAGATAGACATAACTTTTTACACACATATATAAGTTTTCCTTCTTTATGATAATTACAATCTTTGAAGTTCAGAAAAAAATCTTAAAATTGAACATGCACATATAGACACACGTTTATACACATACATGCACACATACACATGCACATATATACACATACAGCATGCAATCTGTATCACTGAGAAGAAAATAATTCAAAATAGATTCTTCTTCAAATTGTGTAAGACTAGGAAATTTTTTGATGGTCTTGGCCAGGCAACTATATTGTTGAATACTCATGGATGTATCCTCCATGTTGTATCGAAGGGACACTTTCTTTTTTTTTTTTTTTTTTTTTTTGCAAAATATTGTACCTTTTATCAAGGTATGTAAGGAGAAATATTATATATGGAACACTGTTATATATTAATCATATGGGGTTTTTTAGGAATACATTTTAAGGTTGTAATTAAGTATTTGTGGGTACATATATATATACATATGTATATATGTAACAATAATATAAGAAAAGAGGGTATTAGTTTGAGGAGAGGGGGGAGAGAAACTGGGAGGGGTTGTAGAAAGGAAAGGTGGATGTGATACAGTTCTATTTTAATTAAAATATATTCTTTTTTTTTGTGAGCTTGACACAGTCTGTGAGTTGTTTCTGGGGTGTTCAGAGCTTTCTGGGGTTAGTATCCCATTATCAGTGACTGCATATTATGTCTGTTCTTTTGTGACTGGGTTATCTCACTCAGGATGATATTCTCTAGATGCAGCCATTTTCTTAAGAATTTTGTTAAGTCATTGTTTCTGAAAGCTGAGTAGTACTCCATTGTGTAAATGTACCACAATTTTTGTATCCATTCATCTACTGAAAAAAATCTGGGTTCTTTCCAGCTTCTGGATATTATGAATAGAGTTGCAATGAACATTGTGGTGCATGTATCTTTGTTGTAAGTTCGAGCGTCTCTGGGGTAAATGCCCAGAAGTGAAGTAACTGGGTCTTCATGTAGTACTATGTCCATTTTTCTGAGAAACTCCCAGACTGATTTCCAGAGTGGTTGTATCAGTTTACCACCCCACCAAAAGTAGAGAAGTGTTCCTCTTTCTCCACATTTTTGCCAGCATCTGTTGTCATCTGTGTTTTGGATCTTGGCCAATCTGACTGGTGTGAGGTGGAATCTCAGGGTTGCTTTGTTTTGCATTTCCCTGATGGCTAAGGATGTTGAGCACTTCCTTAGATGTTTCTCAGCCATTCGATATTCCTCGATTGAGAAATTTTTGTTTAAGTCTGTACCCCATTTTTAATAGGGTTGTTTGATTCTCTGGTGTCTCACTTTTTGAGTTCTCTGTATACCTTGGATATTAGGCCTCTATCTGATGTGGGGTTAGTAAATATCTTTGCCCACTCTGTTGGTTGCCATTTTGTTTTCTTGACAGTGTCTTTAGCCTTACAGAAACTTTGCAATCTCATTAAGTCTCATTTGTCAATCTTTGACCTTAGAGCCATTGGTGTTCTGTTCAGGAAATTTTCTCCTGTGCCTATGTGTTCTAAGGTTTTCCCTACTTTCTCATCTAATAGTTTCAGTGTACCTGGTTTAAAGTGGAGATTTTTGATCCACTTGCACTTGAGCTTTGTACAAGGAGATAAGAAAGGGTCTATTTTCATTCGTCCGCATGCTGAGTGCCAGTTGGATCACCACCATTTGTTGAATAGGCTGTTCTTTTTTCATTGAATGTTTACAGCTCCTTTGTCAAAAATCAGGTGACCATATATGTGAGGGCTCATTTCTGGATCTTCTATTCTATTCCATTGCTCCACGTGCCTATTTCTGTACCAGTACCATGCAGTTTTCAGCACAATTGCCTTGTAATATAGCTTGAGGACAGGGATAGTGATTCCCGCAGATGCTTTCTTGTTGTTGAGGATGGATTTCGCTATTCTATGTATTTTGTTATTCCAGATGAAATTGCACATTGCTCTTTCCAACTCAATGAAGAGCTGGGTTGGAATTTTGATGGGGATTGCATTGAATCTGTAGATTGCTTTTGGTAAGATGGCCATTTTTAAAATGTTGATTCTTCCAATCCATGAGCATGGGAGATCTTTCCATTTTCTGAGATCTTCCTCAATTTCCTTCTTTAGAGGTTTGAAGTTCTTGTCATACAGGTCCTTTACTTGCTTAGTTAGAGTCACACCAAGGTATTTCATGGTTTTTGTGACTATTGTGAAGTGTATCTTTTCCATAATTTCTTTCTCCACATGTTTGTCCTTTGAGTATAGGAAGACTACTGATTTGTTTGAGTTAATTTTATATCCAGCCACTTTGCTGAACTTGTTTATCAGCTGTAGGAGTTCTCTGGTGGAATTTGTGGGGTTGCTTAAGTACACTATCATGTCATCTGCAAATAGTGATGTTTTTACTTCTTCCTTTCCAATTTGTATCCTTTTGATTTCCTTTTGCTGTCTAATTGCTTCAGCCAGGACTTCCAGTACTATGATGAATAGGTAGGGGGAGAGTGGGCAGCCTTGTCAAGTCCCTGATTTTAGTGGGATTGCCTCAAGTTTCCCACCATTAAGTTTGATGTTGGCTGTTAGTTTGCTGTATATTGCTTTTATTATGTTTAGGTATGGGCCTTGGATTCCTGTTCTTTAAAGGGACACTTTTTAACAGGCATCTTGAACCTCTGGCTCGTACAATATTTCTTCTTCTTCTTCTTCTTCTTCTTCTTCTTCTTCTTCTTCTTCTTCTTCTTCTTCTTCTTCTTCTTCTTCTTCTTCTTCTTTTTCTATTTTTAATACAATCATTTTTGTTGGATATTTTCTTTAGTTATATTTCAAATTTTATCCCATTTCCAGGATTCCCCTCTGGAATCTCCCTCTCCCATCCTCCCTCCCTCTTCCTCTATGAGAGTGTCCCCACCAACCTGCTCTCTCCAACCTCCTTACCCTGGCATTCCCCTATATTGCAGTATTGAGTCTTCACAGGGCTTATGGCCTCTCCTCTCTTTGATGCCTGATAAGGCCATCCTCTACTACATATGCAACTGGAGCAATGGGTCCCTCCTTATGTAGTCTTTGACTGGTGTTTTAGTCTCTGGGAGTTCTGGGGTGTCTGGTTTGTTCATATTGTTGTTCTTCCTGTGGAATTAAAAACCCCTCAGATCCTTCAGTTTTTGTTTTGTTCCTAAATTCTCCATTGTGGACCTTGTTTTCAGTCCAATGATTGGATGAGAGCATCCAACTCTGTATTTATCAGGCTCTAGCAGAGCCTCTCAGGAGACAGCCATATTAGGCTCCTGTCAGCATGCACTTCTTGTCATCCACAATATTGTCTGTGTTTGGTGACTATATATGGGATGGTTCCCTGGATGGGGCAGTCTCTGGATGGCTTTTCCTTCTGTCTCTGCTCCACACTTTGCCCTGTGAATATTTTTGTTCCTCCTTCTAAGAAGGACTGAATCTTCTCCATCTTCTATTTTACTCGACTTGTTTGTAAGGATTGCTGTATAGATGTGTCACTTGCACTTGGGTAGACCACAGTTCATGCAGTGGTTTGAATATGCACGGCTCAAGGAGTGGCATCATTAGAAGATGTGGCCTTCTTAGAGTAGATGTGTACCACTGAGCCTAGATTTGGAACTTTCTCTGTTCCAGGCTGGTTTGAATTCAGAGATCTGCTTGCCTAGTCTACTAGGAGTAGAGACTTATAATACCTTGCCTGCATCTAAACATTTCTTGCCCAGTATGCATGAAAAACTGGATCAAAAGCATGTGTTAACCAGTGTCAAGATCTGGTTCAGGCTGATCTTCAAGCTTCAACATCGGGATCACAGGTGTGACCTCCCCTTTTAGTATTGTCATTCATTTCCTATGTGGCCAAGTTGATAACCAGGAATAGCCACCACAGTTCCTGTGTCTCTGTATTTTGGCCACGTGGGGTCTCTGTAATAGTCTCCTTCTGCTGTTGCATAAAAGGAATCTTCTCAAATGAGGAGTTAAAGCTACACTTCCCTGTGGGGATAAAGATAAGTATTTAGAATAAAGCCAAAAATTATATTCTCCATTCCGGTCCATGACCTCACTAGCCATAGGTAGTTGGCTAGGGTTAGAATACCAGGCAGGAATTTTCCTCTTCTGAGCAGCTCTTAAGTCCAATCAGACAGTTGCTGGTTATCCCTTGGAGGAAAGTACACCACTGAGGATTTTGTTCTGGTACCATCACTACTGTGGTTTGTAGGCTTAGAAATCCAGAGAATCAAATAACCCTATTTAAAAATATGGTACAGAGCTAAACAAAAGTTCTCAACTGGGGAATACTGACATGCTCAACATACCTAGTCATCAGGAAAATGGAAATCAAAACAAACCTGAGATTCTACCTCACACCACTTAGGATGGCTAAGATCAAAACCTTAGATGACAGCAGATGCTAGCGAGGATGTAGGGAAAGAGGAACACTTCTCCACTGTTTGTGGGTTGTAAGCTGGTACAACCACTCTGAAAATCAGTCAGGTGGTTCCTTGGGAAATTGGACATAATACTACCTGAAAATCCAGCTATTCCACTCCTGGGCATATACCCCAAAGATGCTCCAACATCTAACAAGGACACATGTTCCATTATGTTCATAGCAGCCTTATTTATAATAGCCAGAAGCTGGAAAGAACCCATATGTCCTTCAACAGAGGAATGGATACAGAAATTGTGATATATTTACACAATGAAGTACTAATCAGCTATTAGAAACAATGATTTTATTAAATTCCTAGGCAAATGGATGGAACTAGAAGCTATCATCCTGAGTGAGGTAACCCAGTCACAAAGAAACACACATGGTATTCAGTCACTGATAAGTGCATACTAGCCCCAAAAAACTCTGAATACCCAAAAAACAATTACAGTTATTATGAAGACCACAAAGAAGGAAAGCCAGAATGTGGATGCCTCTGCCTTTCTTAGAAGGGAGAACAAAACATGCATAAGAGGAATACAAGGCCAAATAGAAGAGCAGGGATTGAATAAAAGATCAGACAGAGACTGCCTCATATAGGTATCCCCTCCATATGCAGCCACCAAACCCAAGCACTATTGCTGATGCTAAGAAGTGCTTATTGGCAGGAACCAGATATGGATGCCTCCTCAGAGGCTCTGCCAGAGTCATGCAGATACAGTTGAGGATGCATACAGCTAACTACTAGACTGAACACAAGGACCACAATGTAAGAACTAGAGAAATGACTGAAGGAGCTGAAAGGGTTTGCAACCTCATGGGAAGAACAACATTATCAACCAACCAAACCCTCCAGAACTACCAGGGACTAAAACCAACCATTGAGTTTCCACCCCATTTCTATCAGACTGTGTTCTCATTTTCTATAATAAATATTTTATATTCCCTCCTTTGTCATGAAACTAACTGAGAATTATACTTGCATATATATATATATATGCCTGAAAAAACACATGGAGAGACCCATGGCTCCAGTTGCATATGTAAAGAAGGATAGCATTGTCTGGTATCAATGGGAAAAAAGGCCTTTGGTCCAATGAAGGCAGATTTTCCCAGTGTAGGAGAATGCCAAGACACTGAGATGAAGAGGGTGATTGGGAGAGGGAGCACCTTCATGGAAAGAAGTGGAGGGTGAGGAGGGATGGGAGGAAAGAAGGGGAAAATGTTTTAAATGTAAATACAGAGAATATCCAATAAAAATTTAAATTAAAAAAGACTAGGTAGAGCAACTAACCATCCCTCTTCCCTTGGAAGCTTTACACAGTGCCTTCTGGTACTGAGTTCTAGTTCTCTGGGACAGTACCTGCTTCACAAACCTATTTTCAGGCAGACAAACTGTAACATACTTTTAACTGAATACCATGGGAAGTGATTGAAACAATAGAAGCAAGAGAAAAACATTATGTTTCTCCTCTCTGCTTGAGGGAATCTTCCTAGAAGCCAAACCTCTATTATCAATTTTTTATTACTGCAGTGATTTGAATACTGGATTCTAAATTAATTGATGTTTGCCGCTTGCTCAAAGTAAGTGACCCATAAGTATTTGTCAGATGAATGAATGAAGCTAGAATGCATTGAGAAATATGCTCTGTGTGAGGACCCTTCACAGTGGCTACTAACAGCTGCTTGTATTCCTGATTTGCACATAAGGAAAGGTGGTTCGACAAACTGTCAAATAACACAGAAGTATCTAGAATCTCATCCTCATCTCAAAGCTCATGTTCTTTCCATCCCATTCCTATCAGACAGTGACCTTGCTTTCTATAATAAATATACTATACCCCTTTCTTTGAAACCACCTGAGAATTATACTTGTAAATATGTGTGTGTGTATGTGTGTGTGTGTGTGAAAAATCAATACAAGAATCCCAAGTGTAAAATAATTAAGAGATAAATGAAAACCGACTTATTATGATATAATGCACAGAATACCTAGATCCTACTGTAGCAGAGGTTATAATGAAACTCTCTTCCCTTTACAAACAGACTTGCCACAACTCTAAGCTGCACAGTGCTTCAGGAGACAGGCTCTGGTGGCTCAGATACATGAGTCCCACTGTAGTGGACTACAGGCTATTCTCCAAAAGCCAGTCTTCAATTAGATCTTAACTGGACTTCCAGGAAGTCATTATACATTAAATAAATTAGTGTAAATATGCTGTAAACAGAATACAATTGACTAACACTTTCTTCTCCCCGTTAAATGTGCCTATTACCACTTTAATAGCTTTTCCAAAAATGCCCTAAAAGGGACAACTGTGGTTTTAGGGACCCTTTGTCCTCCTGACCCTTAATAGCTTCAAGGGAAAGGAGGGAGATTTTAAAGTGGCTTAACATTGTAGGGATCAGATTACTACATTGGTGACTAAAGTTAGCTAGGTCTACCCAGTGAAGGAAATGTAAACGAAAGTTTCTGAATCAAGCTCCTCTCCATCTTTCATGCTTGAGGTCCTTCCAGACTGGCCTCATTACAGTCCTAACCTTGTCAATGTAGAACTTAAGTACAATAGAAAACCCCAGATCACTGACCAATTTATGTGAGAAAGGTATAGTTGTTGACTTGAGCTTACCAGAGTAAGGCGTATCCTACCCCAGAACACTGTATGTTCCACACTGACTGACTGCTCTCTCCAGGGATGCTGTGTCTCATTTTGAGCATCAAATCTATTGAGCTACCAGTCCGAAAGAGAACCATCTTTGGCTGTCAGTGCTAGATGCAATGAGTGCCTCTCATATTTCTGAAACATATTTGGCTCTTGTGTACCTTAAGCATATCTTAACTGTGATAGTGCACTTAATAAACACCCCATTTGATTTGAAGTCCCATAGACTGCATTGACTCAGCAGAGCCCTGCATTTGCATCAGCACATGTTGGAGATGCTATTTAAGCAGCTGTCCAAATTAGTGCACTTAGCCTCATTTCCTTCCTTGGGGGAAATCCTATAATTTTTCTTACTATGAAATTGTTGTAAGAGGCCTTAATTGTTTGTATTCCCTGTTGCGAATGAGTCCCCTGGAGCTGTTAACAAATGACTCATCATGAGCCAGCCTAGATGGTCTCCAACATCCCTTCTCAGCTCCAACATTCTATGATTTTATCAGCAGAGTGCTAATTTGCTTCATTTCTACACAGCTAAAATGTCACAGGCAGATAGCGAGGAGAAAGTGGAGCTCACTGGACTGTCAACCACTTCTGTATGCAGAATAGAAGGGAAATGGAGAAGGGTATCTAGGTACCATCCCACTGGTCATGGTGATGAGATTAGAGTGTATCTTCTAGATTTCTCAGAATACTGTTTGCTTTTATAAATGGTTGGAGCAAGGAAGAAAGTCATGTATTAGAAAAGATGCTTTGAGAAAACGCTCCTGGAAATGCAGGGTTATTAAAAACAAGAAAAGGGCCACAGAACAAACATTGATGAGAGAGGAAGTTGCAGGTTTAGATGGTAGTTGTGAAAAGATTTTTTAAAAAATAAGATATTACCACCACTTTGCTAGACCATCATAATCCCTAGTTATATTCTAAATCTTAACACTACCCCTACTGATAAGTGTGGCTTCCAACCCTCTTCAAAGAAGTCTCTCTTTGCAGAGAATGAAAACCTCCCAGAAAAGTCACAAACTGGACTCAGTGCAGAGATTAAGAGACTGTAGGACTCTCAGTCTTCATGGACAGATACCCTGCATTTCTGGATCATGGAAGTGGAGACGGAAAGATTGCAAGAGTCAGCTTACTAGGAGATCTACTGTGAAATCATCTCTCCTAGAAATAGCTACCTAAAACCAGAACAGTTGAAGCATCATTCGACAGGTTAACATGGAAGAGGAAGAGCTTTGTCCCACCCTACAGGTAACTAGTGACTGCTAGGAAGGCAGTTGGCCTCTCTCAGGAATGAGCCTTTTTATTAGTTGTCCAATGCAAAGTGGTCAACACTGGAACCATACATATGCAAATGATAAAAACAACTCAACAAGTTGTGCCTGTATAAATAGATGTGCATAAACACACACACACACACACACACACACACATATACATACATGCATGTATATGTATAGCAGTGACAATTAGGAGACCATGAGCTTGAGGGTGGGTATGGGAGAGGCTGGAGGAAGAAAGGAAGTGATGTAATTCTATTTCAACTTAAAAAAAAGACACACACACAGATTTGTTTTCTGATCCCGATAATCTTTTTTTTCTCCTCTGATACTAGAAACTGAAGCCAGCCAAGTACCATCCCACTGAGCTTCATCCCTATGTCCTGCCTACATAGTCTTGAAGAAAAACCTTTCATCGTTGTCCTCCAAGGCTGTGGTAATGGGCTAGGTGCCAAAAGACTCCACCAGACTCTGTTAGAGCAATGTGGTAGGTCCGAGGAAGCTTTCGCTCGGCTCTACATGCATGTTCTTGTTAATTGTTGTTACATGTATGTGTATATACATATATGTGTGTGTGTGTTTGTGTGTGTGTATAACTTACTTAGCCAGTATTATGTTATTTGTATGTACATCTTCATTGACAAACACTGGCCAATTCTCTTTTTTACTTTATCATTTATCTTTCTCTATATGTGTATAAAAGTGTACAATCAGGTGTATGTGCGTGCGTGTGTGTGTGTGTGTGTGTGTGTGTGTGTGTGTGTGTGTGTGTGAGTGTGTGTGTGTGTGTTTAACTTGTCCACAGGTGTCTATGCATATATATTGGCCAAAGGAGCCTGCCTTATGTCCACCTCATTCTCTATCTCACTCATTTGAGGCAGGGTCTCTCATTGAACCTGGACGTAGGCTAACAACCAGCCTTTTCTCTCCAGCTACAACAGCCCAGTGTTGTAGGCACATGCAAGTAAGCCTGCCTTTTAAAAAGTCGCTGAGATCAGATCTCAGGTGCTCAGCTTTGTACAGCTCCTCATGTTATTCACACCTGGTCTCTTGGTTTCCCTTGTAAGTATTTACATGAAGGGTGTGCCCTGTTACCGAAGCCATAGGTTTCTACTTCAGCATGATCTGATTCCCTTGACACCCCTTCATGCCTCAAACCTTTCTCATATGTTGGGTGTGTTGAGTCTTACTCAGATTCTATTAATTGTTTCATTTCAATACCCTCTTCTTGCCCTTCTCTTTCTGATCCCATTCTTCCCACAGATGTGGCTGCTACCAAAGTTTTCATTGCTCTCTCCTTTGTCAATCAGTTATATTGACATCCTACTATGGAGTCTTATATTTAGTTCTCTACTGACATCCTACATACTAAGGCAGCCCTATCCCATGATGCATCAACTTTCTGTTTTGTTTTCCCCTGTTAATAAATAATTTTACTAGTCTTTCCAAGAACAAATTGTTCATTTATCACCTCTGGAAAATAAAATACTACTACACATAATAGACTAGAATGTTCTTGTTTATTTAATAGCATGTTCTGATCACAGGACTAGCTCCAACTTTAGGAACAGGAGTTATCAGACATGACATCAACCCTCAAGGAACTGCCTGCTTCTTTGCAAATCATAAAGTCACTAACCAAATGTAATTTCCCTGAAAAGTTTGATAGTGAAGATTTGACCAGACAAGAATGCTGAGATTTTTGTTTAATGTGTCTTTATGCACTTTAAAATATTTAAGACACAGGAGGCTTATTGTGGCGAATGGACTTTCACTAATAATGTGAACATATATTGTGAGTCTTTAAATAAAACCATTGAAGATTAAAAAAGAATGGAGGAAATGTATCTGCAGAGGATGTTATGGAGAAGACATAATGGTTAAGGGAAGCACCCTTAACTCCAGTCTCAAAGAAAACAGTTCAGCATATACAAAGCCCGTACGCAATAAGAAGTCCTGAGACTGAGAACAGAATGGGAGATTCTGTAGTCACCATGGCAGGCTTCTGAGAATCCCACTTGCAGACTGCAGACCAGTTGTACCTCTTCAGTGTTCCTCTCCAAATCCTTCAGAGGCTTTCCAAGGAGCCATTGTGCTCAGAGTTTCTCAAAACTGCCAGCAACCTTCCATCTTTTGTGACCACTGCACATGTGCAAATAAGCCTTTGGAATGGGTTTCTGGAGAAGGGAGAGATATTATTATTCAAATGAATACTCTCAGGAAAATTATTAGAAAAGTTGGCCCTGGCTTCCAGCAACTATGAAAGTTGAAGTCATAGGGCAGAAAACTGAGAATTTGGACTCGAGGGAGCTCATGGAGGAGTAGTGTGTCACAGAAGATAAAAACACACCCTGCAGTGGGAAGCTTTGCATGGAGCTGAAAAAACCCCAGGATGGTGTTAAGAAGATTTGGGTCATGGCAAAATCGAATAACTTCAATGAGAATGTTTGTAATTACAGTCTTGTCATGAAATATTCACCTCTGAGTTCACAGGTTGACTCTAGGTATGATAGTCTTTTAAACACTCACTCTCTACCTGAAAATTCATTTTTCTTAGCTGTACACTAGAGTATATTGTCTTCTTACTGTTGTTATAGAAACCAAAGAGAAGCTTCTTACTTACCAGAGAGGAATCCCTCCCCTCTTATCAATAACTATGATTAGCAAGTAAGATGACTCTGTGGGTAAAGACCCTTGCAGAGGAAACCTGAAAATTTGAGTTCTAGTCCTGGAACCCACAATGAAGGGGACATTGACTCCCAAAAGTTGTCTTTGGACATTCATGTGAGCTGTGGCACACATATTTGCACACATACACATGTATTCACATGCACACACCTATAAGCATTGTTCCCAAACATGCAGAAAAGTAATAATAAATTTTAATAAAAATTCTAAATTAATAATTAAATGAAATGTTTAACAATAATAGGGGCTAGAGAGAGTTCTGTGACTAAGAGCACCTACTGTTCTTGCAGAGGACCCTAGTTTAAATCTTAGCTACTATTCTAAATAGCATACAGCTGCCAGTAACTCCAGAGTAATCTGATTCTTCTGATCTCTGTGGGTATGTGAATGCATGTGCCTACACACACACACACACACACACACACACACACACACACACACAAACACACAAAATAAATTAAAACAATTTCATTTAAAAAATAAAAAATGCAATAATTGTTAGTTGATATTTCCTGGCATTGGTCATGTTTGTCTTAGGAAACTAAATTTAGATTCCTGGCAAGATAAATTCTCTCTGGGTTCAACCGTACTCAGTCGGCCACATTTCACCCTGGTCGGCCAAGGAAAGCAGATTTCTAGTGATCAACAGAGCAACCCCCCAGATCAGATTCGATCCTCCCACAGCATTTCCATGGCTATGAGTTTGCTCCATGGCTTTTCTTTTGCCATTGATATCTGTCTCAATAAGTCGTCAAATTTCCAGCGTTGTGGGCAGAGGCAGCAGTAAGACACAACCTGAAGAGATTCACTGTGACGCTCACATTCTTCCATTGAAGTTTAGCAAACGGGAGACAGAGTTTGGGAAATATCAGTACTACCAGAGCATTTGAACCCTGTACTGAAATAAAAAGAAGAAAAAATTCTAAAATCTAGATTTGTGCTATGGATTAGAAGCAGAGAATATTTTATATTGCACCATTAAGAAAAAAGGATGTCAGAAGACCGAACATGCCACATAAGATAACTCAGTGGTGGGGAGGAAGGATAGAATCTCTTGGGAAATTGTAGAAATAAAGCAAGCAGGAGTGACAAGGGAATGCAATGAAGGACAAGCTCATATCAGTAGACTAGAATTTAACAAGAAAAACTGTGGACTGTACTTGAATTAATATCACACTTTAATTATCACAAGCACAGAGCAAACTTTAATAATATCCGGCTGAATGATTCTCTTTCTGCCCCTCTTTTCTTTGAATACTTAAAATAATTTCACACTTTACATTTTTTTGAGATATGACAAACTAAAGTAACACTGTGGTTTATCAAAAGAAAATACATAATTAATTTGAAGACAACTTCTATTTTTATTTGCATGACATCAGTTGAGTAGTGATTCCATTTACTTAAGTCTGATTACCATCCTTTGGCAATGAAACTACACATTTTTATTAAATTTTTATTAAACCTATCCCAATGCACTGTAATTATTAAATCATCACATAGTACCTTAAAACAGCAAATTCTTAAAGGTTAGACACCAGTAGTTTTAGGATAATAAAGTCAGCTGAGCCTATAATCTTTGTATTCTATCTTCAATTTTAAAAATTCATGTATTATATTGTCATGCCTAAAAGTGTGTGTGAGTGTGAGTGTGTGTGTGTGTGTGTGTGTGTGCACGTGTGTGTGCAAAATAAGGAAGCAAATTCCTAATGCAAATACTTAGAAATCTACCAAGAAAAACTCAGATCAAATTTCTGGCAGCCAACTTGTGAATTTGACAAGCTAGTTACTATAATATTAGATAGGTTTTCAATTCAAAAGTCACTGGAGTAAGTAGCAATGCTCAATATATCTGATCTCAAAAAGGCTTTTTATTTGACTATTAGAAAAGCTGCTTTACCTATACAACTAGTACACAAAGACACATGTATGCTTTAGTGTAGCCTCAGCAGACATTGGTGAGTTACAGCCATGCACATCTCCAAACAGCTGTCCAACTGAAGGAGCCATTTTATATTCAGTGTGTTAAAGAAGTCATTTTGCATACTCAGTTTGAAAATGAGATCACTACAGAGATCAAGGCACATCTTAATTTTCTACCAGCAACAGAAACACACTTTAATAAAGTCTTCTATTTAAATATAATTTAAACAGAATAAGGCATATTACCCACTTTTTTCTGTCAGAGTTGAAAATATATCAATATTGGTGTCCAGCAAAACCAGATGAACAGGAACAAGTGATCCACACAAAACCTCACACATCTTGTTAAGTCTCTCACAACTCCTTAATTTTAGAACTTAGTTCTACATTATGGATGAAGTTCTATATATGTATACAAGTATATGTATTCATCTAGTTCTACATATGTATTAAGTTGTATGTTATTAATATACAGTTTCCTCCCATCGGATGTACTTTGATAATAAACTCAATAAAATCTAAAAAATAAACAGTCATCACCCCCTAACAGTTTAGTAATATATTTATATGAACAAAGGAGCTTATGCAAGAAAGGGAACAACCCTGACACTGATATTTCTGTGCCCAAACCAAAAATACATAAAACAATATAGATGTCATGAAAAACCCAATCAGTGAATGGAGCAGCAAACGCAAGCTGTGTATACAGTCTAAATAATCCTATGTTCAGAGGGAAGCTCAGCAATTGTCATGTTTTCATCTTTAACTATAAGAGAGAATGTGTTGTAAATTTCTTTCATAGAGACATTGGGTTTTACTAAACAGTACATCGAGATTCAAAATGGTTACCTCTGAGACCGAAGCTGTGGCTTGTATTGAGAGTACAGTGTCTATTGTAGGAGCTGCCCGCACTAGAATCTTATCCCCTCTGTGTTAGGAGAATGTTCTGGTTTATGAGGAGAGATAGGTGACCAGGGGTAGAGAACAGGAGAACCTGGAAACCTATAATCAAGACAAAAAGAAAACAAGGGAGGGGGTTGATAAACTTAGGCACCACATATATCCCTAGTTGATTAGAAGTGAAAGCTAAATTAAAACTTGTAGCCACAATATCTTTGTTGATGTTCTCTTCATTACAGACTTGAAGCCATATTCAGTGAAGGACTAGATGTGAGTGTGGAAAAAAAGAGACTCAAGAGTGACTCTGAGATTTGAGGCAAGAATAGTGGTTCTCCGATGTAAACAGGAATGTCAGAAGGTAGATAGACACTGCTACAGTGACTTGGGAATAAGGCTTAGCTGGACAGCAATAGGGCACAGAACTTAGAGAGAGATTTCTCTGTGACTAGGGCAAGCTACTTTTAGAAAATGAAGCTGGCTTAAATATCTAAAACTCAGGGTGAAGGGATTGTTGATATACTGTCCAGTAAGTCTAGTACAGATTTAAGAATAAGAATGATTGAATAACTTTTACTATGTAAAGCAAAGCCTGAAAAGGGAGGTGAGCCAGAGAGCATTATGGTGTGTGTGTGTGTGTGTGTGTGTGTGTGTGTGTGTGTGTGTGTGTGTGAATAATAAACAGTTTTTTATAACTTCTGAGTATGAACAAATCATACGACAATTTGGCACTAATAAATAAAGTCCCTTGTTATTAAATTTTGTTATTGGCTCATTAGTAGAAACAAAGTGTGATCACAGTTCAAGAAGCAGAGTGAATAAAGTACTGGGAGTCCTGGCAAGAGAAATTATAAACAAAAAGAAATCAAAGGGATTCACATTGGAAAGGAAGAAGTCAAAATATCACTATTTGCAGATGATATAGTATACTTAACTGACTCCAAAAAATCTACCAAAAAATTTTACAACTAATAAACAACTTCAGGAAAGTGATTGGCTATAAAATTAACTCAAACAAACCAACTGCCTTCCCCTATGCAATGAATAGACAGGCTGAGAAAGAAACTAGGGAATTGACACCCTTCGCAATAGTCACAAAGACTATAAAATAACTTTGGGTGACCCTAACCAAGAAAGTGAAGGATCTGTATGACAAGAACTTCAAGACTCTGAAGAAGAAAATTGAAGAAGATCTCAGAAGATGAAAAGATCTTCAATGCTCATGGACTGGCAGGATCAACACTGTAAAAATGGCCATCTTTCCAAAAGCAATCTAGAGATTCAATGCAATCCCCATCAAAATTCCAACTCAATTATTCATAGAGTTGGAAAAAGTAATTTGCAAATTCATCTGAAATAATAAAAAACCTATAATAACAAAATCTATTCTCAAAATTAAAACACTTCTGGGGGAATCACCACCCCTGATCTCAAGCTATATTGCAAAGCAATTGTGATAAAAAGTGTATGGTATTGGTAAAGAGATAGGCAGGTATATCAATGGAACAGAATTGAGGAACCAGAAATGAACCCACATACCTATGGTCATTTGATCTTTGATGAAGGAACTAAAAAAATTCAATGGAAAAAGGACAGCCTCTTCAACAAATGATGTTGGTTCAACTGGCACTCAGCATGCAGAAGAATGCAAATCGATCCCTTCCTATCTTCCTGTACAAAGCTCAAGTCCAACTGGATCAAAGATCTCCACATAAAATCAGGTACACTGAAACTATTAGCAGAGAAAGTAGGAAAGTGCTTAGAACACATAGGCACAGTGAAAAATTCCTGAACAGAACACCAATGGCTTATGCTCTAAGATCAAGAATCAAAAAATGGGACCTTATAAAATTGCAAAGCTTCTGTAAGGCAAAGAACACTGTTAAGACAAAATGGCAGCCTACACATTTGGAAAGGATCTTTACCAATTATACATATGATAGAGGGCTAGTATCCAATATATACAAAGATCTCAAAAAGCTAGACTATAGAGAATCAAATAATCCTATTAAAAATGGGATACAGAACTAAAAAAAGAATTCTCAGTTGAGGAACATTGAATTGCTGAGAAGCACTTAAAGAAATGCTCAATATCCCTTGTCATCAGGGAAATGCAAATCAAAACAACCCTGAGATTTCACCTCACACCAGTTAGAATGGCTAAGATAAAAATCTCAGGTGACAGCTGATGCTGGGGAGGATGTGGAGAAAGAGCAACATTCCTCCACTGTTGGTGGGATTCTAAGCTGGTACAGTCTGGAAATCAGTTTGGTGGTTCCTCAGAAAATTGGACATAGTTCTACCTGAAAACCCAGCTATTCCACTTCTGAACATTTACCCCAAAGATGCTCCAACATGTAACAAGGACACATGCTCCAACATGTTTATAGCAGCCTTATTTATAATAGCCAGAAGCTGGAAAGAACCCAGATGTCCATCAACAGATGAATGGATACAGAAAGTGTGGTACATTTACACAATGAAGTACTACTCAGTTACTAGAAATAATGACTTCAAACAATAGAGGAACAAAGGTTGAAGAAGAGATCACTTAGAAGCTGCCTCATCTGGGGATCCACCACATATGCAGTCACCTAATCCAAGTACTATAGCTGATTCCAAAATCTACTTACCGGCAGAAACCAGACAGAGATGCCTCCTCAGGATCTATGCTAGAGTCATATAAATACAGCTGAGCATGCTTGCAGCTAACCATCGGTCTGAACTCGGGGATCCTAATGAGGTTGCTAAAGAAAGGACCTAAGGAGCTGAAAGGGATTACAACCTCATGGGAAGATAACAACATTATCAACCAAACAAACCCTCCAAAAATCCCCATGGAGTAAAACACCAACCTCTGTGTGCACTTTGAGAGACCTATTGATCCAGTTGTGCATGTAGCTGAAGATACCTGTGTCTGGCATCAATGTAAGAAGAGACGTTTGTTCCAGAGAGGGTGCATTTTCCCAATGTAGCAGAATGCCAAGGCAATGGGGTTGAGAGGGTGATCAGAAAGGAGTGCACCTTTGTGAAGGCAAATAGAGGGGAAGGGGGGATGGGAGCAGGGTGGGGTAAAGGGATAACGTCTCAAATGTAAATACAGAGAGTATCTAATAAAAAAAAAAAAAAAGCAGTGTGAGAACAAACTGAAGCTGACAGGGGGGATGTGATCCTGGAAGGACAACCAGGTGAGATTTGGAATGGCTTGAACCCATGTAAGGCCCTTTCCTGTACTGTGCAGTTTCTGCCAAATTGACTGAACTTCCCCGGAAAAGTAAAAATAAAGTAAATGGCTCAGTGAAAAATTGATTTAAAAAAGAGGAGGTGGGAGAGAACAAGGTAGCCATAAGAGAGCAATTAGAAAGAAGGCCCCTGAGGAATTGACTTTTGGGACATTGTCAAGGTAGCTGTCGTAGACTATGTTTCAGATTCAAAGGACTCTTGAGAGGTCCCTGGACAATTATAGGACTTGTACTCGGAGTCTCCTGGATGGAAGGAATGCAGTGCAGGTGTCATCCACAGCTGGATACCTGGGACATAGATAAGGAGGACTCATCTGCAGCTGTCTTGGCTCCTAGGTAGGGACTTGGCTAAAATGCCTCTGCTGCCCTCCAAACAGTATTTGCCCTATTGATGGAGCTATGCTGACCCCTTCTGTAAGGCGACACACAAGAGCAGGAAACAATGTACTCACTTGAGGGTGAGGACTAGAGTATGAACAGGGACTTGTAAAACAAGTTTGAAATCCATCAGAAGTGGGCCAGTGTCGTGAGTCATTTAAAGCACACAGGAATGCAGCTATCTCTGAAATTTATTGAAAAGGTGTTTTGTCATCTAAAGCCTAAAGTAGATGAAAATACTGGTAAAAATAAATCTTGGGTTTCCTGATATAAAACCAACATAATAAAGTTGAATTTTCCTGAAATTTAATACCCAGATCAGACACACGTTAGGAAAATATCATCAAAAGAAAACAGAAGCCAAAGGAGAAAAGTAAAAACAAATTGACTCTTAGTATCTCAGCATGTTTTACTCATTGACATTTTCAATCCATCAAGGTTGAGCATCAGCAAGTACTGTACAACGACAGATGAAGAAAAATGGAGGAGACTCTGCCTCAAGCCTGCACAGAGTAAGAATTCACAAAGTCAAACTATGTCATGTGCATCTAGCCCAGCCATTCTCAACCCTTCTAATGTAATGACCCATTAGTATAGTTCCTCATGTTGTGGCAACCCCAACCATAAAATTATTTAGTTGCTACTTTATAACCATAATTGGCTACTGTTATAAGTATTATTATAAATATCTGATATGCAGAATATCTGATATGCAACCCCTAAATGGGCCATGATGCATGGGGTTGAGACTTGATGACTGAGAACAACATTCCAGGACATTCTGTTCTTTAAACATCACGGCTCTTAACCAGAGAGTACAAATGTCAACAAGTACTGTGTCAAAATGCTTTGAATCTCCGTAAATGAGCATAGTTCAGACATATTTCATGGAGCAGAAAGCTATGCTAATGATATTGATGACAAGATTCTAGAAAATATCATTCCATTTTTTTCTGATGCTTAATAAGTACACATTAAATCAGCAGGCTTATCTCTGTGACTGAGTCCAGTGTTTGACATCTATGCCAAAAATAAAGCATGTAAATTACAAACAAAAACTCCATACTGCGTCAACTAACATTTAATATAAGGTTCTCCTTAGGCTTTGAAATTAGCCAGACCTGCATTATGTGTAATGTGCTTTGTTTTCATAGATATATAGACTCCTAACAATACTTTGCAGAAGGCTTTTTAATGACAAAAACGTATATAAGAGCATCTACTTAAAGATAAAAGAAGAAAAACATATTTTCCAGTGACAAACTTTTCTAAAACACTCTTAACCTAACTGCTCACTGAGAAGAACCTCCACATTTTTTTTGGAAAGGTCAAAACACTGGGTGACTTCTGTGACTGATATTCAGAATACTAATAAAGATGAATTTAACTGATTAAGTCTTTGGAAAGTTACTGTAGAAGTGAATGATTCAGATAAGAGAATATGGCTCACAATGCCTCAGAGGGATCAACCATTAAGGTGGTTATAACAAAATGTAAAGTCAGTTCAATTTGGCAAACATTTACATGTCAGGCTGTAGAGACCTTTGAGATTGAAAAAATACAAAATTGAACAAAACACGTTTCTCACTCTCAAAATCATTGCAGCAGCCTTTAGGTGAAGCCAGGGATACCAACTCTATAACATAGCACAGATCAAAGAAATCACAGTGTTAAGACACTTTCAACTCTCATAAGAAACATGTTATTGGCTGGGGAATCAGAGGAGGTCTCCAAAGAAGGCTGCACCTAGAGTAACCCTTCAGAGAGGAGACATGGAGAAAGAGCAAAGAGAAGGGAAAAGTGAGCATCCCCAGGGCCTGGGAACTGGTTATTTCAGTACAGTGCCTACTATGCATGCATGAAGGTCTGGGTTTGGGTTTTCAGCAACCATGTGACATGTGTCTTTAACTTCAGCAATAGGTGGGTAAATACAGGCAAATCCTTGGTCATGTAGTTCATCAGAATGATGAGCTCCTGGTTGGGAGAGAAACTGTTTCAAAACACAAGGCATGGAGTGACTGATGAAAAAAACCACCTCTGGCCTACCCACATACATATGCAAACACACACACACACACACACACGCACACACACACACACACCACTTTATAGGAAGGAAACTAAGAGACTGGAGAGGAAGAGATGTCTTAACAGTTAACAGCACATACTGGTCTTGCAGAGGACCATTTTTTGGTTTTTTGCTTTGTTTTGTTTTCCCAGCCTTGACAATAGGCAGCTCACAACTGCCTATAACTCCAACTACAGAAGATCTGGTGTCCTTTTCTGGCCTCCATGAGCATGTGCACTCATGTATATAGTCACACACAAGCAAACAAGTTCACACATAATTTTTAATAAGATATATACATATATGCATGCATATGTATATGTGTTCAAATTTGCAGTGTCTGAACAGAGTGGGAAATCGTAAAGCAATGGGATCTTATATAACTAAAGTGTAAAAAAGAAATGACAAAAGATACGAAACTAGTGTGAGTGGTGTGTAACACTAGAACAACATCCCTTGAGTCCCAGGAAGTGGCTGCTGACTACTAGGTTGAGTGTCAGAACAATTAGAACACAGTTCTTGATGCCTAATGTTCCACTGCTGTATTTGTCTTGAGTCTTTCTTGGGTTTCTACATGATGTAATTAAAACAATGCTGCTGTTGCTGTTTTTATGGCAGCATATTGCTCTGACTTTCAAAATGAAAGCTTAATCTATAATCACAAACCAAAGCTCTTAAGCAAAGGATATGATCTTTATTCAGAAAATCACTCCCTTGAGTATCCGTTCTATGTGGGTTATATTAAGGAAAGGAGGGAGAAGATGGTGCAGGGGATGAGTGAGTGAATATGCATAAAATTGCTTTTGCTATAATGGACTTGAATGTACAAGAGGCAAAGAAAATGGATCTGCTTTAAGAATTCCTCAGGGGGAAGGCAATAGTTATTTTCACATTGCCAACCTCTAATATGAGATACTTCTTATAAAGAATAAAGGCTCACAACCTCAGAAAAGCAGTAGGCTCATCCAGCATCTCCAGTGACTACAGCAATGAATCTTTCTAAGATGAAGACATCAAAGCACCAATTGGTCAACTGTCTTCAGACGGGACCATTCCTAAATCCCCTAGGCCAAGGAAAACGGATGTTCGTGCAGGAGAAGACACGGGAAAAGCTGCTAGAGAAGTAGCATACATCTTCACTAAACTATTTTAGCAATTCCAGCCAAAATGACCAAATTCCTTCTCATGACTCAGTCCAGAAACTCTGATTTTACCACAGGTAGACATCCTTTGAGGTTTACAAATGTCTTCCATGAAGAGACTCAGCAGCTAGTTATTATTGTCTGGGCAGTCCCCCATTCCAACCCAGAGAAGCCCTGAGTACCTAATTCCATCTTCTTCTCTCATTCTTAATAATTTCAGGTTTTACATCTTCGTTAATAAGTCCAATTTTCAAAACTTTGTTTATTTTAATAATTAGTGACACCACCACAAGAATGCTGCCTGAGCCTTTAGAGAAAGTGCAAAACCTAGATAATTCATTCCAGCCAGCAAATGAGCTGCTGATGCTGTTGCTAGGAAGCAACGCTAGGTTCATTAGATGTCTTTGCCTGGCATAGCACCTGCAGATCTCCTTTTAATTCTCCCAGCTTTAGAATGTTTCATGGGATAAATGAGTCATAACCTTTTTATTTTAGCCAAATACTGAGTTGCACCTTTGTTTTCCGTAAGGCAAAATGAAACCTACCCCACACAGACTACTAGTTCTTAATGAGGATGGTGTTCCTTGTGAGTATTTTTTAACAGTCTAAGAGACACATTTTCCATCTCAGTAATTGTTTAATTAATGGATACAATGCAGTCTGATAATGGAGAACACAAATAACATTTAGCACAAATTCTGAACGCTCATGACTGAGCCAAATGGGCTGAATTTTTATTCTGCAAGGCATTTTAATGAAACAATTTCTTATGAGCTTTGACAATTCTGAGTAAATTGTAAAATAAAGCAAGTGAGAAAGCTTGTCATTTCAAACTTGAGGCCCAACTGTGTCTTCTCTCCTCACCTCCAAAACTGTGTCCCCTAACCCATAATAGGAACTTGAAGCACCCCTTCTCTATGTGGTTGTCTGAACTGGCCCCTCATTAGCCAACTTTACAATATATCTTTAAACTCAGTACCATCCATCATGAATGTATTGCTCTCCAGAACAGAACAGTGACCCAGATACCTGCCCAACTCTACCTTATTCCCTATTGACCCTTCTTTCTTGGATGCTGAATACATAGTCCAATAACTTCACCCGTGCTAGTGGCTTATAGATTTTCTATCAGAAAATGACCATATAGTTCTATTAGAGCTATGATCTGAGAGAATAATTTTAATTGAGAAGTTATTCTCTAACAGTTAACAGAGATATTTATAGCTAAGGTTGTTTTTTAACCCCTCACAAAATCACAAACTCAGCCACACTTCAACTTTACTATCATTCCAGTGCATGCTGTATATAATATTCTAGCATTTTCCAGAGCAGTTTCATGTAAAAATCAAGAAGTTTCCTCTCTTCTTTGCTGATTGTATTATATTGTTGATTCATTAATATTGAACTCAGGGCCTTCTGTGATCAACTCACATCATAATGAAGCTTACCTAGCACATGGGAAGCAGTACTTTCTTACTTTCACAACTCCATACAGCACTGCGTCACCATGCTGAGGGTCATTTTGGACAGCCAGCACATTCCAGAAAGCATAAAAAAAATATTGCAACATGACACTAAATTGACTCTGAAATTGACTATGAAAAGGATACTTAAGTTATGAGAACTGAAACAATAAAATAGAATGTTACCTCATTCAAACCCTAGGAATACACACAAACACACACACACACACACACACACACACACACACACACACACACACACATGTACATGTTCACACATACACACACACTCTCACATGTCAACTTGAGATACTCTGCTTTAGGCATGACTACAGAAGACCACACAACCTTATAAGCACTAATTTTTGGAAACACAAATAATATGTAGCTGGCAGCCAAATGTATCGATATGGAACCGGCAAACAGTGTGGACTAACTGATTTACCCTCATTGTGTGGATGAGGAAACAGAGGTAGAAATGGTAAATAATTTGTTTCAGCTAGTCCAGCTTTGGGGAAATGCAGCAGCAAATCCTCAAGTCTTTCTAGATGCAAATTCTCTACAGAAGTCACATCTCAATCCTGTCATTACTACGGACTGTCATTCTAAAATGTCACACTGCCTGTCATTCCTGTCTGCATTTGCTGTTTCGTGGAATATATTCCACCTTACTAAGAAGTAGAGATTAGTTCTTTCCATCTCTGCTCAACGGAACAGAACACAATCTGTGTTTTACTTAACCTAACGTCTTGATCGTGGGTGCCAATGAAGCAGACTGAGAGCTTTGGTCCCACAAAATTAGTTATTAAAGCATCAGCTCTCTATTATGATGGCAGAGTTCCGATCCCCTTGATGAAGTATGCTTTGTAAGAATGGCTTTTGTGACTTCAAGGACTATCCTGAGGCATTTCTAAAAATGGCAAAAGAATGGTGACTTCTTCACAAGGAACACTTGGAAATGAACATGTCTTTCTCTCCACGGCTTGGTTCCCAGGGACTTCCCAGAACCTGTTCTGCAAAAAGACTTTTCCATCACTTGGCGTCCGCACACAGGCTCTCAAAAACCCAGGAAAAAGGCAAAACAAACAGCTGTCACTTCTACAGTGACAATGATAATTACAGCCACATTCTCCTGCAGAATCCCACAGCTCTGTCTCAAGCATTCTATCTTCTGTGTCGGGGGCCATATCTGCATAAAGTACATTTATGATAGTTCAAGAGTAAAGGCTCCAATATTCCACAGTTGAACACAGCTGAAAACCACCCAAGCCAGCTCAGAATTAAAGTTAAGTCTGCTGTGAACAGTTGCTTCTAAACTTCAACCTCTTTAAAAAGCATTTGTGTTTTGATTTTCAATTCTGGTCCAGAAATCACTCCATCTGGTCCGGCCAATCAGAATGCACAAGAAGCACTGAATTTAGTTTGTTTTATTTATATATATAATACCAGAGGATGTGTTAATGCAAAAACGAAACGAGGTTCGGAATAATGCTGTGGAAAGGAGGGGGAGATTTTTGTGAGTGTAGTTCTAAGCCCAAAATCGTTGAGTAAAACAGACTTAAGCACTTTCCAAAGAAAGGTCACACTCACTTCTGAAGACGCTACTGAAGAAATGTCTGCCTCATGGAAGGCTGGGTTATAAATAGGAATAATGATGCTATTTTAGAATCTAAGCCAACTAGGCAAGGAAAGATGGTGATGTCATTTGCTTTCTCCATATCCTGGTAATGGAAAGATTATGACTTAACTCTCTACTTCTTTATTGACAGTGTGACCTGGACACATTACAAACTTCTCATAAATCCTTAGGTCTTCATCTTCAAAATTGAGGGGAATAAAATCAGATGTGCAGCTTTATCATAAGCATGAAATTTGAAAGTGCTGTGCTACAGAAATCTCAGTGGATCTTCATATATTCCTCCTAACATGATGAACCGTTGATCAGTAAGGCATGTCTGAGAAGAGTTGTCATTGGTGTATCCCAATCGTTTATTCAGTGTTCCATGCCCAGCTACCATGGTGTGTTGAGTCCTACCATGGTGTGTTGAGTCCTCAATATCAGAAACCTTGACCAAAAAAGAGCTGATTGAACTTTCTGTCCTCTATTCTGGTCCCATTGAATGTAGACATAAAAGATACACACATAGAAATGCTTTTGTTCCATGAAGATGATAAATGCTGTCATACAGATACACATAAGAGGAAATACTGTTAAGAAAAGGGTTCTTAGGAGATGGTCTTTACAAAGTGAAGGAGATATAAACGGTAGCACAAAATAGAAGACAGTAAATGTAAGATCTTTGGGTCTCAGCAAACACTTCGTAAGTATCATCTTGTGTTGTTTGCTATCTACTAATGGTCATATCTTATCTCCCCATCCATCTTCTTGACAGCCATGGGGACTGTGTATTATTGCTCCATTACTCTAATATCATTGGCTTAGAATACATATGACGAATGACCAGCTCTCCAGTGTGAATTGTATATAACCAATGGCCCTCAATCATTCACAAAATGTTCGAATCAACTCTACGTCTGAAATCCAATCTTCTCCATATGCACTCACATTAAGATGATCCTACTTCAAAGAATATGTGCAGATAAATATTAAAATATATTACTTCCTGATAAGGAAAAAAACTCTGCAATAAGTTCAGAGTGTTTGCATTGGAATCACGCAGTTGTCCCCAAGTTGTAATGAGTTTAGTCATCAGTCATGACTCATTTGCATATGATTATATACTAGGATATGTCCATGTAATAGAGGACAAGTGCCTTATCTTGTCTTCTGTGATCTCTGTGGCCTCTTCCTTCTCTTGAGTTTGATTAGGTGTTTCAAAGGGATTTCATCCATCCCTTGTTAAAAGCTGGATCTTTGTCCTTTAATGGGCATGATGATTTATGTTTCCAGTTAAGTTTTGTTCCAAGGGTCATTTTAAAATTATGTTTCAATGCTGTTTTTATATCTAAGACAATATTGAGTCATGAAGTTACTATAGCCCTGGATCAACATATGCTCTTGTAATTTGTTGGCAGAAATGCAGTTTTCGTGTAGTTTGGAAAAGGTTATTACTATGGTTTTTGGGGAAAAAAAATAAATGGTTGGAGAAATAGGTCTGATATCATTTTTCTTAAAAATGCATGTGTTCCAGATTCTTAAAAGTTATCTTATTGCATGTAACATGATTATCAATATCAACGCATTACGAACAAGGATCCATGATACTGTGCATCTACAGTCTTATGATCCCTTTGTCCAACCGACATGTACTTGTTGAACTGGAATTTTCTTCAGTCTCTTTTTTATCCTCCAGATTACTTTTGTATGATCTTACATTTTCATATAGCCTTTTTATTCTCATTTGGAAAGCTAGAGGTGGAAGATGAATTCTAAACATTTTGTGAACTCTTTGATAATGGAATATGGACAGTGCATTATGGTACAGTAAGCCCGAACCCTACCGCACTGGTTTGACAGGAGTTTAAGTAATGGCAGTGGTCTCATTGTTTTACTAAAGGTCAAGTTTCTAACAAAGTCAATGAGGATAAACAGAAGGGTTATACAAAAAACTCATAAGCCAAAGTCAATCCTCCTGCTAGTTTTTGGTCCCATAATGCTTAGCTTCAATATACATGTTTGGAAGGATATTGATGGACAAAATCATGGGTCTAGAATTTACTACTAAGTCTATAGGTGTGTAACAAATTTTACCCTTTTTTTCTAAGTACCAGAATTTGAAATGCATTGCCTTTTCTATGGGAAGTAGGAGGGGTGAAGGGATTGGGGAAAGGGGATAGCATCTGAAATGTAAATACAGAGAATATTAATAAGAAAAAAAGACAGCCCATATCTGTTGGAACAGGGGACCATTTAGTTTGCCAGCTACAAGGTTTGCTCCCTAACATCTTATGGCTGGTTGATAATGAAGCTGTTCTTAAAGCTCCTGCCTTCTAATTTTATATTATTAAATCCTCAGCTAATAGACTATATTATCATGTTATCATTTATAGAATCACATATTCCTTTTTATTGTCAAGTTTTCTCTGGTAGGCAGAATGATGCCCTTCCTCATACCCAAAGATGACAAAATCTTAGTGCCTAGAATCTGCAAATATGCCATATTTCATGCTAAGAAAAATTGAAGTCAAGATACAATTGAGGTTGTTGATCATCTGACCTTAAACTTGAAAGACTTTCCTGAGTTAGACGGGAAACCCCCCTGTCATCATAGATCCGTACTCCTGAGATGAGAAGATACATTAGAACTGGTGGCTTGGCATGAGAAACACTCCACCCTTCCTTTGAAGATGGAAAGGAATGGGAACCACACAGGAGTTCAAAATGGCAGGGAAGTGGTCTTCTCCCAAAAAGACCTTGCAGTGCAATGCAGCCATTCTGACACCTTAACTTTAGCTCACTGAGACTCATTTTCAAATAAATAAACCTGTGATGATATAAGTTACTTCATTTTATAGTTTACTAGGAAATAAATAAACTCCTTAAATGTATATTCAGTCAAGAGTGTTTGGGGCACATGAGATGGGATTATGTAGGTTTTTTCTCTTTCTGTTAAAATTCAAGTAGCACATAAAATACCATTTGTAGGACATACTTGCTTGAACCAGTTTAATTGCTCAGTGAAGGTCCTCTTAGAGTTTTTACAAATTATCCTACAATGTCTTTCTTATTCTTAAACTTGGAGGTGTGAAGTGAAAAGTTTTGGTTTCTTTGAAGACTCAATTATGTCATATGATGCTTTTTCTAGAAGCTGTCTTATGAGAGGATATTTTGCTGAAGCTGACATGTGAATGTTTTTCTGGGAATATACATGTTTTTCTAGAAGCTGTCTTGTGAAAGGGTATATGATGCTTTGCTGGAGCAGGTGTTTTAGGGGGCATGTGATAGTTCGAAATAACATAAAGATAGCACCACAGACCATAACAGACTGGTCTTGCATTGATTCACCTTACAATGCTTTGCTGGTCTTTTCTAATATTCATTTGTTATGACTGTGTAGAGAGAAATGCACCAAAGAACTCATGATATTCTGGCTGCTTCTTGCCACTTCTGTGGACTCATGCCGTTCAGCAGAAGCCTTGCAGTTTCCTCTGGACCACTGCTACTGATTCATGTTATCATGTTCTGTACTGCTGATATCCTAAAAATGAAACTTAGAGTCTCCTATAAAGAACTACTTCAAAATGGGTCCAAACTCCCTGTTTCCTTTTAAACATTTTTCCCTACCTCTCGTAGGTGGGCTAGAAGGGAGGTTGAAGTGCTTAAGAACCCTTATTAAAGAAGGATTTCATATTTTTAAGCCTACAGAGGTGGACAACTGAAGAGACATTAATATATAATAACAAAGAATCTGGTTCTGATGATGAGAATTATTTATGGATGATTAAGGATCATTTGGCTCAAACACACCTACTTAATGAATCAAGTTTACCTTTATTTAATTCCCTGACTTGCTTTTTTTTTTTCTTGCCACTTGGCTCTGTTACCTTCATCTGCCCTTCCATAGAACCTCACAATGTAAATGCTTCTAATATTACAAAGTTTCCATTAAATCATTAAGTTGACAATAATTTCACAAGCATTTGCCCAATAGTTTTGTGAATGCCTGTTTCCCATTGCCAGAATTTTCAGAGATAGTGCTTGATATCCAAATACACAATGCAGTAAATGAGCCAGAAAGAGTGTTTTCATAATTAACACATACAGTGATATTAACATTAATAGGTTCTGAAGATATCTAGACCTCCTCTTCTCTTCAACAAACTGGCATGATTTCAGACATTAAAACTTTTGATATTTAATTTGCTTAGTCAAAAAAAAAATAAAAAGAAACATTAGTGGAGTCATTGTGTCCTTTGTGCCTGTCTTCAGTTCAGCACATCCAGAGTATATGGAGAACTACATGCGTCTGTTTGAATTTAGTTTTTTTAAAAAAAAAACAAACAAGGACAACAAACCCCACTGATTTCCTTTAGCTAGCAAAGGATAAAGAGAAAGAATGTGCCTTTGTTTTGCACCAAATCCTTAGCATGGTGCATGACCTTCCCTTCTCTTCTCTCATCAGCCATGGTTACTAAGGTGTGACAGTTATGTTAACTGTCACCTTGACAGCCTCTAGAAACATCTGGAGAAGGCCTCTGAGCATGCCTGTGGTGACTTACCTTAATTACGTACCTGAAGTGGGAAGACCTAGCTTACTTGTAGGCAGGCTATTCCTGAGCTCTGTGAAGGACAGAATTTAAGCTGAACACTAAAACAGAAGCCTTTCTCAGTCCATTATCCTGTTCCCTGGGAATGCCAAGTCAAGATTCTGTTACTGTGACTCACCGGGCTACGATGGAGTGTAACAAGAAACTGGCAGCCAAAACCCCTGCCCCTTAAAGTGCTAGTTTCATGGTGTTTTATCAGAGCAACAGGAAAAGAAACCAAGGTCCACAGGAAGATCCCAGTGGTTGAGAGTATTTAGTTTAAGTCTCAGAATAAGAACAGCATGACGCAAGGCTCACTAATACCGGATGAGCAATTAGTTGAGTTGAAAATTTAGTCTGCTCTTGGATTTTTCTCTTTATGGAAAATAAGCCAAAACCACAAAATTTAAACTGCTTTCACAATATTTTGTGTTTTGGTGCCTGTATTGGTATTAAGGGCACCTTTTGTGGCTGTACTTAAAACTCCAGCCTATGCATTTCCAAGCTGATAACAAACTACTAAAGTTGATATTTGTCACTGTTTGCATCTCTCAAATATAAGCATTTGATAACATTGAAGTGTAGATAATATTTTAATGTGAGATTCTAATCATTTCTGTGTCATTTAAGTTAAGAGTGTAATATTTTCACACTACTTAGATAATTTTAGTGTACTCTTTCTCTTCTGCTAAGTTGAATAATGTTAAATGTTTACCCTGTAGATGCTCCTGTTTCTTGCTGTGGAAAATAAATAATATAATGCCAGGGAACTAGCCCAGTCCATATAGTAATTAGCAATTAGCAATACATATTTTTTCTCAAATGCTAAATTCTTTCTGATAACTAAATATTGTAAGAACTGATTAAGGATGTGGTGGAATGCTTAAAGCACATGGGCCAAATTTGTATTGCATAAATACGTTATATATAAAATGTAAATACTATGTGTACTTTAAATATAGTTTCATCTGAACATTGCATGTACATGCATTTGTATATGTATATAACAATATATAATGATATAAATTACATATATGTATAACCTTACCCACAAAGATACATATATATATGTGTGTGTGTGTGTGTGTGTGTGTGTGTGTGTGTGTGTGTGTATACATAGATATATATGAGACAAATACAGGAACTAAATGACCTGAAAACACAAACTATTGGCTATTTGTGATTTTACAGAAAACTGTAACAGCCTTTGAATTGGTTTGTTCACAGCCTGGACTAGTCAGTTTCTTGTATGAATCTAATGCTTTGTGCTGTGTACTAGCTATAGGTCATATTTCCTTCAAAAAGTGCTAGTGGGAGACTTGAAGTCCAGCAATCCCTGTCTGAGTGTGCCATTGCCCAGAATTTTATAATAAACTGAAAAGTGTACAGTACAGGGCACCTAAAAGATTGCTGAAGGTCTAGCTCCCTGAATATCATAAAGAAGTATGGTGCTTTCAGCTCACAATTCATTTGAAAACATTTATTTAAAATACCAATAACTTATGTTTCACTGTGAAGATTTATAGATCAATATTGAGGAATTGTCTATCCATGGATTTCTAGAGTTGGGAACTTTTAAATAAATACCAGTGTTGCATGGGTGGGGTTTTCTGGTTGATGGTGGTGGTGGTATCCTGAATATCAAGTTGACAGATTTGAACCACCTAGAAAATCCTTGTGTTTGTGTTGAGAGGACATTTCCAAAGGTGAACTGAGAGGGTAAAACATATCAACAAAGTCAGTGGCATCTTTCAGTCGGTTTCCAAAAGACGTCCAGGATAAAAGCTGTGCATACCGACACAGCCTCGCTTCTAGTGTGTCTGTAGCTACCACTCTCTCAGCTCGCCTCTACTTACAGGTCAGCTTCAGAGCTTTCGATTCTCCAGAAGATCCAGACAGATGACATGTGCAGTCTTCAGAACCTGGAAACCACTGTAGTCTCAGTTTCTCTACCATTAAAATGATCTACCATGTAAGCCAATCTGATAAGTCCTCTCTTGTAATACGCACACATTTTATTTGTTCTGTTTCTCTAGAGAACTCTGTTTGACACAGTAGCCAGTCATCTGTCCTGCCTTCCACGGAGTCACCCTGTAGAAACTGGTCAAATCACTTCCTCATTTTTCTCTGCTGCCATGTCCTCTTCTACCCCCACAACCTCTCACTTTGAACTCATTCCAACTGGTAAAAAAGGAGTCAGGAAAAAGAAGCTCCAAGCAGAGGAAACAAAAAGTGCAAAGGTCTGGAACTGCTCAAAGAACTATGGGAGTTTGAAGTAGGTAGATCAAGTGAGCAAGTTTGGAGAAAGCAAGAGATCCATTGATGGCAGCATTGGTGGTGGGAGGGGGCGGAGTGGTCTAGGCTCCCTTTTGAATGACATGGAGATTTCCTCAAGAGTTTTACAAAGCATTGTCATGATTTGGCAGTTTTCAAAGGGATTGCTCCAAAGACTATCTTGTGGGGGAAAAGTCAGAAAGTATTAGGCAGTAGTGGAGATGAAGGTGACTGGATCCCTGATGGATTTTGAAATAAAGCCAACAGATGTTCCTACAGATGTGTCAGTTCCAGTGTGTGAGAGAAGGGGTGGGCAGGTGATGGGTGTTAAGGTTTGAGCACTGATAAAGATACTTTCAGCTTATCAGGAGCAGATATGAATAAACAAATTTATGGGAAAGATCATTTTTACACGTTCCTTGTCCATGTTTTTGTTCATTGTTACCCCAGTGCTGAGCACGCCCCTCCTGCCAGGCAGTAAGTATGTGTGAAATGGAAAAATTAGGGAATGAAGAATAAAAGCAACCCATGTGAGGAGGGAAACTTGGAGTCTCATGGACCTCTTTAGCTCTTTAGAGCATAGGGCTAAACTTCCCTCTGATTTCAGAATTTCAGTTGAAATCTCTTCCTCCCCATTTACTGCCATCTAGGAATTTTCAGCCTGACCTGAGGATGGAACACTGGGACAGTTTGTAAAGATCCAGAGCTGGCTTTTGCTGCCTCCTCTCTGGATATTCTTTCCCATCTCTTATTCCATGGTACCCTTGTTTTCAGAACTAAAACACCCGGTTGTGTAGTCTCCCACATCATGAGTGTTAATACATGCTTTTCAAACTTATCTGATATGATATTTGCCTGACTTAGTGGGGAAAGTGAGAGAAGCCAGAGAACACAAACAGCATAAAGCACAACGAACCCTGTTTTGTTCCTTCTTGACAATTTAGGTTGAAATAAATTTGGCTCCGTCTACATAGTGGTTTTATGATTGTCACTAGCCTGCTCATTGGTCCAGAGTAGATTAGTCTGATGATATTTAAGTAAAACAGCTTCTGCCCGTGAAATTATATGAGACACGAGAAGGTCCTCACTGGTCCTGTGGTGCAAGCTAATAATTAGACAGCATCTCTGTTGTTTGCAGGGAGAGTATAAAGCAGCAAGAGGTCTGTTGGCAGGACAATTCCAGGGGAAGATGGCTGGTGGGGGAATTTGAGACAGAAACAAGAGGATGTAATGATGGGAGTAAGATGGGCAAAAGACTTCTGGGAAGAAGAAACAGAGACATTAACACTCGGGATGTAGCATTCTCCACAAAGCCTGCCAATGTTTTTATTCTACATAATTAACTCAATTTATAGGTTAATCTCCATCTCCTATTTGTAAAGATGCCAACTCCCTATTAGCTCATTAAAGAACAATGGATATTTTTTTAACTCCAGAAGGAACGACGTTTTTGAAACCCTTGAAAAACACCAACTTCCCAGAGATCATTTCAGTTTCCTCATACAATAGAGTGTAACATAACTTAATATATATATGCAAATTATTCAACTCTCACTTGGTGATCAGTTCTGTCCTGGAAGAAACACTCACTAAACCCATTTTAAAACGTTTGCTTTTAAAAATTTACATAAGGAACATACGGCTGGCCTGTTATAGATAGAATTTAACATTTTCCTCTTTATCCAGAAGGTCTGTTTTCCTACGAAGAACTAATGGTTTTTCATTTTTATTTTCTTCGTGTCAACATCAGTGCCTGATGCTGACTTCATTTAAGACATGGCTTTTGGGGAGAACAAAATCTTTCCATAGGCACACAAGATCATATGTTGAGCCCCAGATCACACCCAAAGGTACACAACTGGGCACTCATGAGGCTTCAGGGCATACTCATCTCCAAAAGATTCAACTCTCTTCATTCACACCCTGCGAATTTTTCTCAACTAAGTTGCTAATTATTTCACATTATGAACTTTCTCATCACCTGTAAAGATATGACCACACATACCAAATTCTTAAAACAAGGGTTCTTTTCTAGTTTCTTCTGAAATTGGAGCAATTAATTTGAAGATACACGGAAACCTATTAGCAGAGACTAAATTTGAAGAACTCTTTACTTCATTTAACAAATATTCAAGATCAGGATATAGTACTACACGTCACGGAGAGATTATTTTCTTATGACCTTCTTCCTCAAACTTAATATTAACTTAATATAAGCATTGGTTAAGTAATGATGGAGTACCACCCACTCCCTCAAGTACTAGCCTTATTGTAGTGAATGAGATAGATAAGACAACTTGCTTTATTTCAGAAAGACAGTCATGTGTAAATAAACAAAAATTAGTAATGGGGTGTACCATATCACCACCAACAACAACAACAAAACCACAAACACACAAAACAAACAAACAAACAAAGAACCTGTAGCAGAATGTTGTATTAAGAATGACATGGGAGTATATGTTATCTATAATCTAATAGATATGATCTCTATAGATCTGTAAATCTATCAGGTGTGTACTCTGTTGAAATACATGGCTAACACAACTGGTTTGTAGAGATTTTCACCATACTGCATTGTTGACTTTTGCCAAAGATTTTATGCATCTGGTGAGATAATCATGTAATTCGCAGTCCTCATGTTTATTGATTTGTGTATGTTGGCTCATTTTTGTATGTGATGGGTGAATCTGTATTGCTTATGATGCATGATCCACTTAATGTACTGTTGAATTTAGTTTGTCTGTACTTTCTTGGGACTTTTTGCCTCCAGTTTATGAGGCATACTGGCCTTGATTTTCTTTCCTTCTAACATATTCATTCACATTTAGTATAATAAGGAATAATGAAAGCCATGTGGAATAATCTCAGAATACTCTCTATTCTTCAACTTATAGAAAATTTTACGATGATTAGTCTTAACTCTTCAAATATTGATTCAATGTTTTCTGCCTTGTATCTTAGCTATTGAAAACAATACATGGTGGTGGTGGTGCATATCTCTAATCTAACCTCAGTGTCTATCAGTGAGTAAATGGTTATAGAATTTAAGGTGTGTATGTATTAATAGTGTTATTTCAATATTTAAAATAAATAGAAATCTAAGCACTAGGGGTGTGTCTCAATAGTCAATAATCACTAACCTAGCATATAGATGGACCTGCATTCAGTGTTAAGTTCCAGGCCCTACAAAAAAAGAAAGAACGAGAACGAGTGGGAGAAAGAGAGAGAGAGAGAGAGAGAAAGAGAGAGAGAGAGAGAGAGAGAGAGAGAGAGAGAGAGAGAGAGAAATCTTGCCATTATAGCAACATGAATGGACAAACATAGACATTGTTCTAAATGAAATAAGCCAGGCACTGAAAGATTAAAAACTATACTATCCTTTTCATTTTTTAAAAAGACCTACTCAGTGCTAAGAGTATAACTCTTGCTATTAGTGAAGAGAGAGGAAATAAGTTGCACATCAGTGGGTATGAACTTATAGCTACATCATTCAACAAGCCCCGGGACATAGCACGGAGCAAGAGAGCGATGCTTTATGTTGTCTCATAGACAGAAAGCTGCTGATCACAGGCTCATGTCCCACATACATCACAGAGAAGGAGTATGGAGGATAAGGGAAGTGTAGAATTGCTCTCCTGTAACACTCATCTCACTGTGCATGTCACAACGCTGTCAGGTACGCCTCAAGCTGACACGCTGAAGGAGGTAAGTGTGCCAAAGAGAATTAAAATCACTGATCAGATCAAATGGAGGAATGGTGTCGGGGCTGGGAATCTATGTTCATTGTGGGATGCTTGCCCAGCATGAGGGAGGTCCTGGCTTTGATTCCCAGCTTTCTAACATCAAGCAACATAGAAGCTCTCAATCATCTCTTCGTCTATTACTTCCCATTTTGTTTCTGCACACACCTTTTTACAATTGTGTCTTTGCTTTCGAGGTTAGAATGTACTTTCTAATGTACGTGTATAGAGGTAGGTTTTGGTTTTGGTTTGTTTTTTTTTTAAGAGAGAGCTCGTGACCCTCTGCTGACTCACAAGCTGATTTACTTCTTGGCTTTGTATTGTGTTAAGTATCTACAAATGGTTGTGCTTTTCGAAAACATGATTTTAATGATGGAGTAATGTTCCCTGGTACCATAAATTATTTAGCCAGCTTTTCACTGTTGGGCACTTCTGCTGTTTCTAATTTGTCACCATTTTAAATAATGCTAAAATGACTAACGTTAACATGGCACATAAATATTTAAACACAACTCTGATTATTCTGTAACATTTCTGCATTCCTGCAAGGCCACCTCATATAGATTTTACAAAAAAAACCCCACAGATTTCAAATATTTGATTCCTCAAGTGATGAGCTGAGCTTTAGTACCAGCCAAGGTGTGTTTTTACGTAGTTCCATGGCATTTCTGCAGCCTTAAGATGTATAAAATGCCAAATGATGGATACAAGCTTACAACTGTGTGGTGTCATTCATTATAAAGAAGCACTCAGCACGCCATGCCTCTTCTTGTTTTAAGCATCAGGCATTCCGACTGCTAATGCAGTTGAATCCAGTCTCAGAGCGGTAGACATAATCTTGAATGTGGCGATTGCTCATGTGTTCAAACAGGAGAGGGAAGGTGAGAAACAAGCCGTGCGTGTCACCCAGCCCTGTTAATTGAGGGATTTTCCTAATGAATGTGCTGCAGCCTATCAGCCAAGATCAAAGGGGTGATGCTCTTTTTCTCAGCTGCCACAATGGAGTTCGTGTATTGGGTTAGAGACAAACTCCACTCAACCCCGTGAACCTGGATGAAGAGGGAGGTCAGTGTGTGCTTTTGCATCCTGTGGATGGCTCTCAAGATCTGAATCAATAGTCACTTTTTACAGCTGTGAGTCATGATTCTAATTAGTAACTCCCCTGCTTCCAGTTTGCTAAAGCAAACTGTAAGTCAGGTTGTATTTGTAAATCCCAACAAGCTTCCTGGGCCAATATAAAACTGTCTAAATGTGACCTGCCTATTAAAAATCCTCTATCTCATGCCAAACGATTTATATTATCAAATTTAAATTCTGTTTAAGAAGACTATGAGCTTTAAAGAAAGGAATATAGGACATTGTGCTGTAATAAATAACGGGGTATATGACAGACAAGCTTACATGTAAGCAGGAAAAATGTTATTTGTACATATGAACATCTTCAAAATAAAAATTAATAGGACAGTGCTGTGTTTAAAAAAGGACAGTGTAGGTGGCATGGCTAATCCAGGAAAACATGTTCAGAAGAACAATCACCCACAGAAACCCCTCACTTTGCCAAGGTACAGGAATCAAAGCATCGCCAAATGAACCTGGTTCTGAATTTTGCCTAGACATTTAGCACATCCAGACAAAATTAAAGATAACTTTTTCTCCAGCATCCAAGAGTCATGCTCATGAAACAGGATCAATAAAGTTAGCTGGGAATCCTTTGGCTGGGACAGGCACATAGAATGGTCAGGCTACAGCACGGCATCTCGGGCTGATTGCTAGCTCCCTGTCCAGGGCACAGCCACTATGCCTATTCAGTGAGCAAACCAGTAATTCATTCCAGGCACAACGGTGATTGGATATACGGGAGCTGACTCCTGCCTTCACCCCTGTAACTTCCATCTCCGGGGGGAGTAGGTGTGCAAGTTGCATGAATGAAAGACCGATTGAATCAGTGACTTGGTTTGTGTGTCTCTTCCACCCTCCCTTCTGTTTTAATTTTCTGCCGTTGCTTAAGATGTGCTTTATGAAATCGCCTTCTGAGTTTGTTCTAGAATGCTTCCTTTCCATGATATCCCCTTCTCTTCCCCAGCTTTTAGGAGAAGTCCTGAGGGGACAAAAATGACTGATATCAGGATTTAGAGTCATATGCTTTCGGATGCTGTTGTTTGCATCATAAGACAGGTTCATGTGGCAGACTGTAGTGGTTGACATGTCACAGTTGCATATGCGATTGAATTCACCAGAGCTCAAAGCTCATTAAAAAACCAACAAACAAAAATACCTTCTTAAAGTCAGGTATGGCAGGTGACACTTTACCAAAGTGAATGTGCATGGTCTCAGCTACACTCAGTAGACTGAGGCAGGGAGACCCCTGAGTCTGAGAGTTTGAAGCAGCCTGGGGTAACACATGAGATTCTGGCAGAGAGAAATGGTGTGGGAGGAGATCGAACAGAAGAATAAAAGGACGTATGGCTTCCAAATCTCTTTGGTGGAAAGATGTTCCTGCGTTCCTATCCTTCCATGGAATCCCAAAGGAACCAAAGATACTCAACTGGGTCCCAGCTCCCCCTTGTTGAACGATGTCCTCACAGCTGGGTGGTACTGCATTCACTTGTGCTTGCTCTGAGGCTTTGAATCCCCAGAAGGCTTGGATTACATGAATGTTTAAGGCATGAAGACTGAGGGGGTAAAGTCAGAGAAATCCTCAGGGCTGCAGAAGGAGACAGGGACCTCAGATTCTTTTTAAATCTTATTTTAAGTTTTATTTTTATTTTATGTCTTTTAATCCATATCTTTCTGTCCTCCATCTGCATGGCTGATGCCTTCAGAAGCCAGAAGATCTCCTGGGACTGGAGTTCTAGATGTTTGTGAGCCACTGTGTGGTTGCTGGGAATTGAATTATAGCCCTCAGTGTTCCTAACTACTGAGCCATCTCTTCAGCCAACCTACTCTTTAAAAAATCATCTCCATTTTAACAGCAATATATTCATCTGGAATCTTCACAGCCTTTACCATCTTGTCTCAAATAAGCATAATAATATGAACTTAAACACACACACACACACACACACACACATGCTCTCGGTGTAGAGACATTTTCACCTTCAGGATGTAGCCAGAATGGTAGTGTTGTCGTGCTGATGGTGGGGAAACTACATTTGGGTTTGCTCCTGTTTCTCCACATTATGGTTCACCTTAAATCACATGTTACACAATCACTGGACTACACTGGAGGTCTGTCTCATTAACTTTTAACCAGCAATGAGACAAGTGCATTTATGTCGTGAGAATAAGATAAAATTAGAGAAAATTTAAAAGAGAGCCTTCAGGAAGGTTCTTCTCGGCTGATCCATTGCTATCAACTAACCATGTTGGCTTCCTTGGCCTGGTAACTGCAGGACCAAATGTAACAGCAAATTCAAGTGTACGTTACTCATCTGTTGCTACTTCCCCTATGTCCTCCTGCTGCTGCAGAACCCTCTGGCCCTATAGACTCTGTTTTGTCCTAACTTCTGCACTGTATGGTTTAGTTTGTTCAACTGTTGGCCACAATGTGACCCAGTCCATGTTCAAACCCTCCTTTGTCATCACTTACTCAGACAAATTTAAATAACTGTCCGTGGCTACTTCCACTTCTGCTAACTGAAGCAGCCAGTGCCTCAAAGGGGTGCAGTCCTTGATCCACGAAAATACTGCACCCTTTAGATCAATGGCACAGGGATCTCAATACTGTTAGAACAATGAACTTTCTTATTCTCTCTCCCTTTGCCAGAATATCATATGCTATCCAAGATCCAAGATGCTTCAAATTCTCAGGCTCGGGGGATTTTTCTACCTTGGCCTACTAAAGAGTGTGCATTCAATACTGTCATCTATTTATTTTGTTACTTTAAAGTACCCCCTTTTGCTTAAGAAATGATTCCCACCCTAAAGCATACTGTCTGACACAGCACAGTAATTTTACCAGGGTTACTATTTGCAGAGCATGTGGTTTTGACCTTTAGTCCCTCTCATATATCACCATCTTCATATTAAAGGGTATTTCCTGTCTGTCTGTTTAGAAAGGCGATGCCTTCTCTGGAATGTAGTGTCGTTAGATTTCTGTGCTGCTGTGTCTCCGCTGACATTTGGAACACCAGCATCTTTCCACAGTTGGTCATGGCAGGAACAATGGACTGTCATGAATTTTTTATCCTAGCCAACAGATACTATTGTGACCCAAATCTTGATTAATACCTTATCGTTATTTCTTTATGCCCTTCTTGTAACTGGAAAGCAGAGACACCTTCACAGCTCTTTCTTTCCAATTCCAAATGTCTAGAGGAACACTCGTCATGAATATTGCATTTTCTCTATATTTTGAGAGTACTCGATGACCCAAATCCCTGGCTTTACAATTTTTTCCCTAAACATAGACACTCGTTCCAAAAGAATTTAGTTAATTCCTCTTCTACAAATAGATATTTATAATGCAATAGTGCTGGCTGCAAAGAAGTAATTTGAATATCAAAGGCCCATACTATTTCTATTTTTCTTTGCTTTCTTTCCTTTACATCCTGATCACATCTTCCCCTCCTTCTTCTCCTCCCATTTCCTCCCTCTCATTTCCCATTTCTTTATCCACCTCTCGTACCCTTCTCCTCAGAAAAGGAGTCGTCTCCCATAGATATCAACCTACTTTGACATATCAAGTTGTAGTGAGACTGAGCACATCCTTTATTGTAGCTAGGAAAGGCTAGTTATGGGGAAAGGGTCCAAAGGGAGGCAATCGAGTCAGACACAGCCACTGCTCCTGCTGCTAAGAGTCCCACATAAAGACCAAGCTGTACAATACGTGCCAAGAGCCTAGGTCAGTCCCTTGTATGCTCTCTGTTTGTTGGTTGGGGCTCTGGGAGTTCCAATAGGCCCAGGTTAGTTGAATTTGTATGTTTTCTTGTAGTGTCCTTGATCTCTCTGGTTCTGTCAACCCTTCCTTCCCCTCTTCCATAGGATTCCCCAAGCTCTGCCTGATGTTTGCTATGCATCTCTGCATCTGTTTTCATCCGCCTTGGGTGAAGCTTCTCAGATGACAGTTATGCCAGGCTCCTGTCTGCAAGTCTAGCAAAACACCATGACTGTCGCCAGGGGTGGGCTCCCTCTCATGGCCGGGTCTCAAGCTGGGCCAGTCATTGATTGGTTACTCCCTCAATTACTGATCCTACTTTACCTTTGCATATTTGTTGGCAGAACAATCTGTGGGTCGAAAGTTTTGTGTTTGAGTTGGTGTCCCAGTCCTTCACTGGAAGTGTAGCCTGGTTCCATGCCCCCATTGCTAGGAGTCTTAGCTGGGGTTGTCGTTGTAGATTTCTGGTAGTTTCCATCATTCTAGGTTTCTAGCTCCTCCCAGAGATCTACCTCTCCAACTATTCTAGCTCTTTCTCCCTGTATTTTTTCCTACTGGATTCCTCTTTCTTCTTCCTCCCTTTCTTCCCTTTTCCCATCCCAACCCAGTTTCCTTCATCCATCCACCCCTGATGTCTATTGTTTTCTCAGTGAGATTCAAGCATGACCCCTGCTTCTCTTGATCCTCTTCTCTTCCTGTGGTCTCTTTCCCAAAGATGAATGTTACCAGACAATAAGGCCAAGTTCACACAACTAATCCATCTTAGATCAGATTACCCATTCTAAATCATAGTGCTTTATTGGCGTTATCTGGGATACTCTCAAGTGGCAGAACCAGGATTTAAACCAGGGTGTTCAGGTTTCTTCACTATATCACACAGCCAGATGTAGAGCAATGAGGTACCATATGTAGGTATTTCAGCCAATGATAGGGCACATATATAATTATGACCTTGTGGCTGCCTTGGTTCAAGTATAATCTGTGAGCATGTGCCTGGAAGAATAAAAGAAATATAAATGATGAATTTAAGATGAATTCAGGAAACTGAAACTAGTTCCTTTGTTCCACCAATTCCACTCTTTTTGTACTTTTCCAAGACTAGTGTTCCCCTAAAATATCTGAAACTCCAACTGTAGTGACAGATGCTCAAATAAAATCATAGTGGATTAGGCTTCACCCTAATCTCAATGATTATCATCTTTAGAAGGTACATGAGATTAGCAGATATACAGAAACAGAGATGAATCACAGAGGAATAAGGCCATTTAAAAATAAGACCAGTTGGCTGAGTAGATGGCTTGGTGGTTTAAGTATTTGCCTTGCAAGCATGAGAAAATGAGTTCAATCTTCAATTCCAACTCCCATAGAGAAAGAAACGGGGTCAGATGATTGTGTTTATAACCCCAGTGCCAAAGTGGTAAAGACAGGCAGATGCTTGAGGCTCCTTGGCCACACAGTGCAGCCTAACCAAAAAGCCCCATATCCGGTCAGAAAAACAAGATAGATGGCTCCCACAGAACAACATCTGATCTCTAAACGCACGCACATTCAAGAACATGCACATGCAGGTATACACACACATACACACACATACACACATGCACACACATACACACAAAATAAAATAATAAAGTAAAAACGAAGTTTAAAATTGAGACAAAGATTAGAATGATGTTTCTATAGCTAAGGGACATCAGGGATAACTACAATCACCAGAGGCTGACAGAAGCAGGCCAGGGTCTCTCAGAACATGTCCATTTCAAATCCCTGCACTTATTGTGGCAGGATGTATTTCCACTGTCTTTGAATACCTGGGTTTTTGGAATATGTTGTAATTTTTATAGCAACTCCAGGAAACTAATACAAAAGCTTATCTTGTCTCTTAAAAAAAACCAGTGGGAAGGAAGCAAGAAAATTTTTCAATGGCTTTTCTTTCTTTAAGTCTCTGATATTGACGTTGACAGGGACTTTCTGTGTGGGCAAAAGATTCCTTTTTTGTATTTTTTTAATCCTAAATTTTTTTTAAAGAGTATCACTTCCAAGTACAGAAACAAAACTGAATAAGTAAATAAATAATAGAAACTCAGAGGTGATATTAAAATGCTTTGCCTGGAAATCTGGGACAATAAGAAAATGTTTACGGATAGTAAGTAGAGTCCTGCAGAGATCGCACCATGAGAAAATGTTTAAGGATACTAAGCAGAGGCCTGCAGAGATCCCTCCATGGTTAAGAGCAGTGGCTGCTAATGTAAAGGTCCTGGGTTCAGTTCTCAGCACCCATATGGTGGCTTGCCATCTTTTGATGCTGGTTTCTGTCCTTGACAGGCACCAAATATATATTGTACACTAACATTTATGCATAGAACAAACCTGTACACATAAAACATTACGCAAAGAAAGCCTTGTAACAAGAAGATTAGCAGGATTCCGAATGTCTGAGTTCATGGGAACAATGTTCACGTAGGCAGAAATGGCACAAGTATAAATTATTGCTAATAATTATGATGCCAATTATTAACATCTCTGATCTTTCACTATCAAAATTATTCTTTCACATTCAGTCTTCTAATTCTATTGCAGGAGGAGTGCGTGCCGGAGCCTGTATATGAATGCCAGAGAAAAGCCTGAAAGAGTTGGTCCTCTCCTTTCTGAAGACTGAGTAAGACTAAGACTGTCAGGCTTAGCGGCAAGCCCCCTTATCGACTGTGCCCACCCATCCTGCCACCAGCACACCACCTAATTTAGAACAAGCTTATGTGGATAATTTTGAAACCCTAATATATATGAGATCTCTCTTTCTCTAGAAAAGAGTTTTGAAGGGGATCCTTATAAGCCTTTGTGTAGCTCCATATTTTCTAATTCTCAGGCCAAATAAGCCAAATGAGAAACTTAGTGTGTGTCTGGTTTCCTTTCTGTTGTTGTGACAGAACATGCCAATCAAATCAACAACATATATACATATGAAGGGAGATGGGAAACGGGGAAGGGTGCCCTGCTAAGTATTCTGGTTAGTCCTGACTATAAACATCACAGTGTCTAGATTCATCTGCAGCAAAGTCTCAATGGTCAAATTACACAGATCACATTGGTCCGTGAGGGAATGTCTTGATTGTCAGTCAATGCAGAAGGACCCTGCTGACACTGAACAGCACCATCTATAGGGAGGTGGACCCTGGTTTGTTTTTAAGAAAAGAGAAAGGAAAAACAAAAAACAAAAAACAAACAAGCAAATCAAAAAAAAAGAAAACAAACAAACAACAACAACAACAAAAAAAACCCAACCAACCACACAAACCCTAAGTGTGAGCTTGGGTTGGAGCTAGCAAAGAGAATTCTTCCATGTGCTCCACTTCGTTGCTCCTTAAGTTCCTTCCCTGACTTCCATCACTAATAGACCATGACCTGGATGTGTAAGCCTTCTAAGAAAACGTCCTCCCTAAGTTGATTTGATCAGCATGTTCTATCACAACAATAGAAAGGAAACCAGAACACACTTAGCTTCTCATTTGGCTTATTTGGCCTGAGAATTCGAAAATATGGAGCTACAGGAAGGCTTATAAGGATCCCTTTCAAAACTCTTTTCTAGAGAAAGAGAGATCTGTTCACTCAGCGACGTTATGAAACGTACACAGGATGATTATAGATTCTCCCACCAATCACAAGATCTTCCATCCACTCCAGGTGGCCATCATAAATGAGCATTAGCACAAATCCCCCTAGTTCTGTATGATTCATCACCTCAGTTGAAACCTATCACCACCCAGCTCTACCTGGGATAGAAAGACAACATAGTACAATGCAGTCAGCATGTAAGCCGTGTGGTCACCAACATTTCTTTGTTCCTTAAGGGTTTCTCCAGCATCACTTTTCATCTTTTCCTCTGAGGCAGGATATCTTCTTGAGCCCATATAAGATAAGATGTAACCAAGCAAGCCACAGAAACCCTGCTATCTGGTCTCAATCCACCTCTACACTAGAGCTACAGGCACTTGAGGAACTACATCAAGACTTTTGTGTGAGCTCTGAGATCCAAACGTCCATCCTCATGGCTACAAAGCAAGTGATATTATTAACCTTTGAACCCTTTTGCCCACCCCCACCTGCGTGATGCTTTTGGTGTAAAGTTGTGCTGTTCTTCTTGTGTTCAGAGAGCACAACTGGTCATATGGAAGAGTAGTATTCTTAGACCACTAAGACCCAGTGGTATTTGTGGTGGTGTCAAGAATGGAGCAACTCTGCCTAATGCTTGGCTTCAACCTTGAGATAGACCTCCAAAACAACCTTTGTCCCGGAAGCATAGAATGAATAGTGCAGACAGCTGAGAGCAGTGAAACTTTTCCATCACTAAACTATTTAGGTTTTCATACCTTCCATCTTTTTTCCTGCTCACTTGGCACTGACTATGCTAAAAGAGGCGCTTCCCAGCTAGTGAGCGCTCCATGTGGATCTATGTTGTGGACACCACCAGTTCCCCAGGAATTCAGTATAAAATAGAAAGGGCTCAAAATGATATGCTTGATAATGACTGATTATTAATTTATAAAGTGTCTAGTTGTTTGATGAGTATAAGAGAAAGTGTTGTGATTAAGGAGAGAAGCTTTAGCACTTGAGGATAGGGATGGCTCAGTGGTTCAAATGTTTGTCGCTCTTGTAACAAGGTCAGACTTCAGATGCCAGCCGCCCAGGTGGTCCTGGCAGCCTGCCTATATTTCCAGCCTCAGACAGTGGAGACACTTCTTTCTGAAGCTAGCTGGCTAGCCAGACAAGCCAGCATTGAGCTCTGTGCAAGAGGCTGCATCAAAGAACAAGGTGGAGAAGTGATGGAGAGATTTCTGACATTAACCTCAGATGCCCACCCACATGCATGTACCCACACGAATGCCAATCCAGGCAAGTATGTGCATGTAGACTGCACACACAGAAACAACACATGAAACAGGGAAAGAAAGAGAAAGGACATTTAGAGAAAGGTGAATCTTTTTATAAAATCACCTTTCATTTGTTGAATTTTACTTAAAATATGATTCTTTCCATATTGGTCACTGAAGATACTTTAAGATTTATGAAAAAAAAACAAACCTTCAAGTAGAATAGATTTTGGTGGCATTTTATCATGGAGACTAGAGTCCAAGTATTGGGGTTTTGCAAAATTTCTTATATTATTGTTATATTGTTAAAGAGTCCACTCTCTTTCTGAAGTGACCCACTGAGACTTTCTCAGTTTTGGTAGACAAACTGTGAGGCCCCGGGAACCCCTCCATACCACATGAAACTGAATGGCTGGCCATGAACATGTGCCCTTTCATCCTTTGGATGCCTTGTACTTTTATCCCCAAGCCTCCCTTTCTGTTGCTAAAAAATGACCTCATGCAAATGTTATTTGGAGACAGAAAAGGACATTTCTCTTTGTATGTCTCTATTTAAAAGCCACAAGATGTCCTAGATAATGTCCAGCATGCTTCTAAATGTACCTCATTGGCTAGAACACTATTGTTTCTTCTGTCTCAACCAGCCACTGGCATACAAAGGGAAGTGGACATAACCAGTTCATCCTAATGCATATCTGGCCCTCTGAGCTGAGACACACACCTCCCTCTAGGCCAGTACAGTAACAGGTCATCAATGAAGGAGGGCGGTGCCGCTGGCCTCACTTGTCTGCTGTGTTTTATGCCTGCATCCCTGTTCCCTGTAAATTCCTTAGAGAAGGAGAGACCTTCTCTGTGCCCATTTTGGGATACCTAGGGGAATGAAGAAATGAGACTTTGCCTAGTTTGAAAAGAACTCCCAGGTGATGGTGAGACCCTATACTCTTCATGTTGTGATAAGAAAGAACCACTGGATACAGCTGGGCTGTTGTGCCTGCAGACATGTAAGGATATCATTTCCAGAGCTTCAACTTCTCATGAACATCGGACTGTGGCTTGACCCAAGGGTTATCAATCACAACCCTTTAGTTTCTTCACAGCGCAGTGCTCTCATTTGCATAGCGGGGGACTTGTCTATGTGCCACCTACCTAGTCCTGCCCACCACCTATTGTCACCACTTCACATGGCACCAAAGGCTGTGTGGAGCGGTGTGCGGCAGAAGTCATCTGCATGATCCGGCGCTTAGGGTGTGAGGGGTTTAATGTTCAGATCGTGTAAAGTGACTGCAAGAATTGCTAGTGGAATTGCCAATTTATCTATAAAACAGCCCTCATGGGAGGAAACGCTCTACTTTGTCTGGCAAAGCCAGCAAGCCTCATTTGGAATTCATTCTCAATTTCTCCCCAGATTTACAAAAGCCAAAACATTGAATTTAAGCCTTGGTGCTCTTTAGTTCCAGCATCTCAAGGATAGTCTGAAGGAGCCTTTGAGTTCTAGGGTTAAAAAAAAAAAAATTAAAAGTGTCAAACATTAAAGCCAGCCATTTTTCTGCTTGAGCTGATAGTGTTGTGAGATTCAGAAATGACTAAAGCAACACCTTCAATATTTTCAATGGACAGTGACCCTCTGAGTCGCTTTGTCGGTAGGTTTGTGCTGAGGATTTTAATCGGCACTGACTCCCCCTCTGCAAAGGACCCCACATGCCATATTGTATCAACAGATCTGAAGATCCTTTACAAACACAAATATTTATTGAATATTCTCCAAATGGGTAGAGACAGAGATCTCTGGTGGTTTAAAATAATTAAAAAGAGCCCTGTGTGCAAATGTCAAAATAGAAAAAAAAAAATAGTAGCAAAGAATGGGTCCAAGTGACAATACAAACGGCCAGAGCTACCTATTATCACTTGCTGTACGTCTCACAAGACAGCCGATTCCCGCTCTGTATGGGTTCCAGCATCCAGTGATTTATTGGGTAATTCAGCATTTGCCAGTATGTCTTGTGCTAATTAAATGCATCGCACTCTATTCAGAAATGTCACAATTGATTTGTCTTCTGCAAGCACTGACTTTATTTCAATCTCTGGAAAAGATTTTATGAGGCTCAGATAACTTATCCTGGCACATTCATCTCCCAGGATAGTTTCTGCAAGTGAGGGCAGTAAGAGAGGGAACCCTTTATGAACATTCAATGCAGGTACCTTTTCAGACATCTTATTTATCCACTATATGCTATATAATCTGAGCAGTGTGTAGGTCTAGTGAAATTACAAACTGCTCCATTAGCCTGTAAATGCATTTACACATGACAGAAGTTAACTTGAAATGATATTGGCAGGAATTATGGGATAATGTTAGATCAATCCAAAGAAAATGTGCTGTGAACGTGTACTGTTTATTAGGGGGTCTTTATTCATTCAAATTGATCTTGACAGAATTTAGCTATTAACTAGGTTGCATACAAGAGGAAATTTCATGTCATTTCAGGGCCAGGAAGAGGAGTCAGTGAAACAAGATGGGGTCTTGGGAGCTGGAACTCATCACTGTTATTTAATCCCTGTGGATTCACCCATTGCATGTAACCCTCTATACTCAATGTCTCAACAAATAGGGTGCTCTTCAAGGATGAGCCACAGGGGAGGAGGGGGAATCAAGCAGAGTTCATGAGAATTTAGGTTCCGACTGATGTAGGGAAAGTCAACTCTCCGTGACACTAGTTTGGATATCCAGATGTACTTCAAATAACACAGTCATGTTTTAAGTCTTTGTCTGGGGTTAACGTCAAAATATCTAAAATAAATAACCTCCATATATGGAAAATTCTCCAGCAACACTACAGAAGAAATTATGACCAAAAGTCTGATTTTCTACATGCTAAACTTGAAAATGGGCCTTTTTTTTAATTTGAGTTAATAGACTAGGAAGTCGGGAGGAAGAGCCTTTAAGGACTATATGTACATGATTACAAAGAGTGACAAGTAAACAGAGCTGAAGCCATAAGACACCAGTGGGTGTCCACATCCTAACTACTCGTATCACCACTGACACTCTTACAGGGTACTCAGTAGACAAAGTCCAAGCACTATCAGGAAAGATGGAATTGCCCACAACGAAATTATTCAGCTTACAGTAGCCTATCCTTTTTGGGGGGGTGTCTTGCAATTCTGGGGATCACCCAAAGCACCCTGTGCATGTTCTGTGTGACTGAGCCACACGCTGCCTACCTATCTTTTCAAACAATGGGCAAGATGAGCAATGCAGTATGCTGGCCAGATCCTTTGTCTTAAGTGACTATCATTCCCAGGTGCAGGGAAGGCCTTCCAGAAGGCTGTATACCTGCCCAGAGGGCAGCCATATCTCAAGGCTGGCCTAAGGGAGAGAGTCTTTACATCTCTGCGGGGATCCTAAGGTCTCTGCTTTAAGGGACTTACCTTTGCATTTCTCCATCAAGTTAGTTTGGGTTCCCATACTTCTTCACATGGGTGACACCTGACACAGTTCCTGACACCCATTCTCCAACTACAGCCTGTTCAATAAAAAGTGTAACCTCTGATCATACCCGTGACCTCAATCCTAAACCTCAGTAAGAATATCGTACTCTGAGGACATAATAAATATAAGCCGAAAAAATAACCATGTACATGCAGCTTTCTAAACTTTGCTGTCAGCCATAGATCACTGAGCTGAATCATATATATCTCACAAAATTATATTTTTAATTTTACTTTTTTTAGTATTAGATGTAAAGGTGTTTGTGATATAATTTCACAAGAAATGAGGCAACTCTTATTGTAACAGACTGAAAAGTGAGTAGGTATAAAGTTTAAAACACATGTGTAACTGTAGGCTTTTCAACCCATGCCCAAGTTCCCTATAACAACTACTCTGAGACTTAATGTTTAATGACTAGATGCCTAGGTCAAAATCCTTGGCTCCCTGACTGGCTTGTAACTTAGTTAACTGTTGGTTCTAAGTTCCACCACATAGCTAGGTACTGCTCCTCAGGTTCTCTATTAGTGTTGGGAGCCAATCTTTCATGTCTGACTATTTTCTAGAATTTTCTCTCTGTCTATGTCTAACTCTCTGTCTCTACCTCTGTCTTCCTCTGTCTCTCTCCTCTTTCTGTCTCTCTGTCTCTGTCTCTGTCTCTCTGTCTTTCTGTCTCTTTGTCTCTCTCTCTCTGTCTCTCTCTCTGTCTCTCTCTCTGTCTCTCTCTGTCTCTGTCTCTCTGTCTCTCTCTCTCTCTCTCTCTCTCTCTCTCTCTCTCTCTCTCTCTCTCTCTCTCTCTCTCTCTCTCCTAATGTCCCACCTTCTATCTAACTCTTCCTTAGCTTATTGACCATAGGCTTCTTACTGACAGGCGAGGCTTCCACACAGTACATAAAGATTGTCTCTATAACATGTTTGAAGGCATTCATAAATAGAACATAAAATTATTTTACCCCAATTTCATAAAGAAACATTAGAGGTGAACTGAATAAACATGCATTATAATTTAATTCAGTGCTGTAATAAATTTTCTCCAAACTTTGGGAAATATGCAAATAAGAATGACATTATGAATTTTCCCAACAAGTTCTCCGTAGGAATAATTATTCAAATAAAAGGTAAAAACATAAAATACAATTTTCATGTATATCTGCGGACATATGTGTGTGCACACACATGCTAATGTACGCTTGCATGTGAATGTCAGATGCAGGTGTATACATGTTATTTGGGTGTGGATGACATAGGATGATGTTGGCTGTCATTTTCAATCCAGTTTTTCTATTCTATTTTTTTGCGACAGGATCTTTCACTAAACCGGGAGCTTAGTCATCTTCTCGTCCAGCTGCCAGCAAGTCACGGGGCTCCTTCTGTCCCCATGGCCTTAGTACTGGGAGAACAGATGAGTAACACTCACCCTACATTTTGTTATTATAGGGAACTGAGGATGGAAACCAGGTTCTCTTGTGGAATAAGTATGTTACCAACTGAGCTACCTCCCCCAGAGTGCAATTGTGGGTCTTTTAAAAATTAAATTGCAAGGTAAGATTTAAATAACCCTCCCAAACGGTATTTATGGCAATTTACTCTTCATTCAGGTTAACAAAGAAACAACAAAACTTAATGGATGGTATAGTCCCAGTCTTATATAGTCCCAGGCTCACTGAAATTGAACATTTACTTGTAAACTGCTCAAACTTTCCCCAAAATGAGAAAAGACAAAGATATCATTAGAAATTGTACTATATATCGTATTGTTCTAGCCAGTGTGGGTAGGAGAACAAGATCAAGAATTAAAGAGCAAAGAATAAGATGTTTTGCAATAAAAAATTAGAAACAATTACAAAATTTTCAAGATTGTTAGTTCTAAGGAGATATAAAAAAATCAGATATGGTTCTAAAGATCAGCATCAAGGAAGAAAATTAGTTTTAAAAATTACTCCATGTAGGAATGCCAGTTCTGCTGATCCAATTACCCTCTTCAGCAATACACAGATGCATGTGCTAGAAAGACACCCATACACGGAAGATAACTTGTAAGTAATAAAAGCTGGAAACATAAAGTTGGCAAATAATGTGAGGCAGAAGATAACATCAGGGAAAATGGAGGGTGTGGGAATAGAAAGTGCCCTTCCCACCTCTCAGGACCTGCCATATTGGAAACTTTAGCATGACTGCAAATTCAGCACATAACAGCTTTTGTCCTCAAGACATTGAAAATGATGAACTTAGGTAACATCAGAGTGTTTGTGGCCTTGCACTCAACTGTATAACCTACCATACCTCTACCCTCCCAAGTCTGAACAGGATGCCTCATAAACCCACCACATCATTTTGTTTACAAATGAAAGTTCTTTAAGGGTCTGGAGAGATGATTCAATGACTTAAGAGCATTTGCTGCTCCTGCATGAGATATGGGTTCCAGGCACCCATATAGAAGATCACAGTTGTCTCAAACTCAGTCAGTCTTGGAGAATGTAACATCCTCTTCTGACCCAGTATGTACTGGCCATGTTCATAGTGGATATATGGATATGTGTGTGTGTGTGTGTGTGTGTGTGTGTGTGTGTGTGTGTGTGTGTGTACATACGTGTGTGTGCAAGCAAAATTCTCATAAACTTAAAATAACTTTTTTTTTAATTTTGAATAAAACTTTTTTAAGGTAAATCAACTCAGATTTTCCTAAATTTGAAATTTTACTTAGGTTCTGAACTTTACTTAGTTTGTAAATTTTGTTGACATTATATTTTTTGGCTGACAAAATTATGTAATTTAAAGAGCCATTTACTCAGACACATGCGCACAGAGACACAAAAGCCATGGTGAAGATAACAGGGTCTCTTTGTCTCTCTAAATCTCTATAGTTAACTCTAAAGTATGTACTTCCTTGACTGAATAAACTCAAATACTTTGTTACAATAATTATTCCATGTAAAAAGCATCAGAAAATAGAAGTCAGAGATAAATTTACAGACAGCTATATAAAATTTATACACTAAAACCTATAAAACTTTATTAGGTAGAATTAAAACATAAATAATTTGATGAATATACATGTGGCTTATGTCTTAGTCAGTGTTCTACTGCTGTGAAAAGACACCATGATAATGGCAACTCTTAATAAGGAAAATATTAAATTGGGGCTGGCTTCAGAGATTTAGTTCATTATCAACATAGTAGGAAAGATGATGGCAAACAAGCAGACATGGAGCTGGAGATGCTGAGAGTTCTACATCTGGATCTGCAAACAGAAAGAAGAGAGAGCCAGTCCACCTGGCTTGGGTTTCTGAAACCTCAAAGTCCCCACCCCCAGTAGCATACAACTTTCGACAACCTCAGACCACTTAATAATGCCATTCCCTGTGACCAAGCATTCAAGTCTACAAGCTTATGGGGACCATTCTTATTCAAACAACCACAGCTTACAAGTTCACTATTACAATGATTTTAGTTAAAACTGAGCATACACATTTCTTATCCAGCAATTCTACTCTCAGATTATTTACCAAAAAAAATGAATATACATATGTATGCATACACACATATGCATATATAAAGACCATCATTAATATTCATATCATATTTATTTATAATAACGAAAACATGGAACTAACTCAAATGTCCATTTTTACATAAATGAAAAAGAAAATCCTGTTCATTTATAGGTACACTGAAACACTGGTGACCAGTAAGAATGACAGGCAAAAGATGCAACCATGTCTCAGAATGCTACAGTCAGAGTGAAAGCAAGTATACAGTATACACTACATTTCCATTGTTATAAAATTCTAGAATAGAAGTTGGTGGTGGTACAAAATCTCATGGAGCTGGCCCAGGGCAGCATGAGAAAGGAAGAAATTTAGTGTGTGGTAATCTATTGAAAACCTTCTTTTCTCATGGAAATATTAAGTAGGGGGATACATTTTTAATGGAATCTTATAAAAATGTAAGCATGGTAGTAAGTAAAATGACATCATTAGAATGGTTATGATTTTCCCAAAATAAATCAGTCTGACACTTTAACAAAGATTATTACTAATTTCACTTCTCCATTCTATTGATACATATTTACTACAAGAAGTCATGCTCCAATAAACAAGGGATGTGAGCAATACAGAGGGAAGCCCTTGGATGGAGGAGCCTTGAGTGTGAGGCGAGAGTTATTTTAAGAGCATGGTTCAGTTCTTCAGTCGGTTCAGAGGACACATCTATTATACCAGGAAGGATGTGCCCATAACATCGCTTCTGGTCTCACCAGGGCCGTGATATTGTTGCTCATGATGGTCCCAGCTCTGTCTAGACCCACAGCTAACATTGTAGAGCTGGCCTCCAGCTGACTAGTTTACTCACCAGCAGGTGAGTAAAATCCAGGTAAGCACTTCCACAACTGCCTAGTATGAGCTAAGTGGTTTCTCACCTGGCTGTGTATACCTTTATAAATAAAAACATAAAGTCTATAAAAGTAATATCTTTCAGGTAAGTACAAATCACTAAACTCAGAATGTGGGTGAGTTTAATTATTACTGATGTACATATCAAATTTTATAAACACATTAGTGGTATTTAAGTGAATAGGATAGTGATTATATGTAATGTTTCAAGTTAACTTTTATTTCCTTCCCATAAAAATAGGAACTGTGTTATAATGGAGGTAGTTATGAAAGTTTGTCATTATTAATTACAATATTCATTTAAGAAATTTTTGATTTAGTAATTACTACATTTTCACTAAATCTTAATGTTTCCTTCCAAGTATAAATTCGTGCAAATGTAAAATTTTAAATATTTCCATATACTTTAAAATATTTTCCAAGTAGAATTATTATTTAAAATAAAAAGAAATTACATAATTAATACATACTCAAATTTTTAATTTAGTTCAAGTTAAATATTAAGCACAATCATTCAACAACTATTTAATTTTTGAAAATTTTAAATATTTGAGTCTGAAAAATAAAATTGAATCTCAAACATATTTATAAAATAAATGACTGAGTTTCTCAGTCAGCACTGTAAAGGATAACTCTTATTCCCATCACACACTGACCAGTAGTAGATCATGCACAGGACAGATTTGGGAACTAAGTGAAGGATCTCACAAAAGAAAATGACAAACAGAAAGTAAAGGCCACATGCTTGCGGAGCCATGTGAATCTCTTAGCATCTGTACACACCATGGGAACCGACCAGGAACAGTGTTCCAGAAAAGTCAAACCACTGTCAGCCACTGTCCACTGTGTTAGAGATTAAAACCGGCCTGTTCTGCAACCCATCTGACCATCGCAGCCCCTCGGCTACTGGGTACAAACCAGAAAATAGCCACCAGGGCCTGTGCCAACCTAAAAACATGCTGAAACCCCAACCCTGAAGCTGAATCTTAAGAGAAGTGTTCTTTTATTATTTAAAAGACTTCTCATTTTAAAAAGTCCTATTAGAATTTAATTTTCTAGAATGTTTCTCCAGGTGCTGCTATGCTTTCAGAGATGCTGCCTCTGAAATTCAGGACCCTTGTTACCAGCTAAGAAATGGTTGGTGCCCGATTTATGAAACCTTCATTCAAACAGCTGACCAGCTGACACGAATATTTTTTCTCTTTTACCATTTGTAGATTGTCACTTTAAATATTATAGAGTAAGATTGGTGCTCCAAAGATTTCAATTTAGTAAGTCCGGTTTGTCTGCTCTGGGTTTGTGCTTTACATTGTCTGTCAACAAGCCTATCTCCAGGTCTCAAGGACTTACATCTGCGTTTTTTTCTATGAGTTCAATATTTTATCCCATTTATTTGTCTGTCTTACAGACAGATTTTTTTTTTTTGCATTTCAGCTTCTTACATTTAAATTTACCTAGTACAAGATGGTACTTAACAATATTTATTATTATAGGCCAAGAGTCAAATAGAAAGTAATATATCTCTTTGAACTATTGATTTCTGCTAATATTGACCCTGGTGACATTTCCTGACTTGAGAAAGACAAACTTTTCTAATTTACTCTACAGCTTCTCCATGCAGGCCTAATCAAGATTTGACTTAAGTTTCACTTGAGCTAGGTAAAATATTGCGTCCTTTCTAGCTCAGGCCTACTTCGTGGTGCCTTAACTTTTCCATGCATAGGAACACCCTGAGGTACATACATCTACATCGCCAACGTTAATGCATTCTGCACAATCAGATACCAATTATCTACTTTTCAAACCTAAGACCCAGCAAATGAGAGACAGTTACACTTAGCACACACTGTGAGGAAAGCATGTGGTGAATGCATTCTATTTGTTTATTCTACAGAATCCACTGAAGACTAGAACTTATTACCGCATCCTTGGATTTAACAAAAAGACAACTCTAAGCCTTAAGTCACCTGTCCAAGGTCACACAGCTTGGCACTGACATCATCAACCTATCTGGACACTTCTTTTGAACATCAAGGCTCATTATCTCTACCTTTGCCTTATTTTGGTTGATGTAAACAGCTGTATCTCTTAAGATGGCATCTCCTCTATTAACCTCATTCCTACCTCAACTCCATGCATTCAAATTATTTTTTTCATAGTCTGTTTTTATTTTACGTACAATGTTTAAACCCATTGAGACCTAATATGGTCTTGACATTAATACTCTTTTTTAAAAAGAAAATTAGATATATTTCAGTGTTATAACATTTAAGCACATTTTATTAGAAGTTACTAAGGAGTTTAAACAGATAGAAATGTATTTCTTCACAGAGAACTCATAATATTAGTTCATATCTCCTATGAAGATCAAGGGATGACTTGGAAGATTAATGGGATTAACTTTAAAAAGTGATGAAATTTTCATAAGGTAGAGACTCATAAGATGTAAAACAGACTTAAATGCACTTTAATGAAAATTTCAGTGTCATTTGAAACCACATTGTAAAGTACTCTGGGAAAGAAATAGGGGGGAAAATGCTATGCAAAAAAAACAAAAACTGACCAAATAGTACCAAGGCCTAGAACCACCTTTTTTTTTTTTTTTTTTTTTTTTTTTTTACTAGATTGAGTAACCATTTGATCTTCGAAGTTACTCTCTGGACTTTCACGCAACAATGGTTTAACAAAGACCAAGTGGTTAACCTTCATTTGAAAAGTAAACAATGATCTACAGAAGTTCCCCATTTAGAGATGAGTCATTGGTGACCATTGGCCACATCATTGCCCTGTACAAATGGATATCTGCCTCATGATTAACTGCTTCAGGTCCAACTGACGTACATAGCAAGAAAATGATTAATGAGTCAAGAATTTTCTTCCTTGGTTACTTACAGTTTCTGCACCAAAAGAAGGTGTCATGGCAACCAGAATGAGGAGATGTGATTGACAGATGTTGCTGGATTGTGGGGTGGGGGGGGTGGAACTTTTCGGGAAGTACTGAAGCTATGGAGAAAGAATATGAAACAGAAATTTTGTCTAGAAAAGAGAACGGGGAGGAGATGGAAGAAAGTTTGGCCTTTAAAAAGAATAAAACCTTACAGATGTGCTGTAAACTAAGAAGTTCCTACATGAGGTGGAAGTAACAGGGATTCAAAGGCTCAAAGGAATTTGAGGGCATCAACTGAAGCTAGGTCATTTCTCAAGCACACTTCACACAGGTGCGATGTACTAAACAGTTGTTGGAAACCATCACCTTCCAGAAGCATCCAGCAAATGCTGAGCTCAGGAGACTGGCATGTTCTACCTGTTTGCCTTCCAGAAGCATCCAGGAAGTGCTAAGCTCACATGTCTGGTATGCTCTGCCTGTTTCTGCCATCACAGTTTTTGGGTTGTGCAATAATATCATACTTCTGCTTTTCCCTACCATACTAATGCCTTACACATAGAGTGTACAAGTTTTTTTAGGAACACAAAGACTATTTAGAATAGAAATATAAATGAAGACAATAATCAGAAGTCTTCAGTGTATCATTTAGTACTTATTCAAAGAGTACATCGTGGCAAATAAAATCAGATGTTAATATTCAAGGTAACATGAAATAAAGTAGCTACAGGGTTTAACTGAATTATGATAAAGAAAATTTCACTCTCATCTCTAGGAAGGCATGTGGGAAAGAAAAGAGGATATTAGTACACTGCTAGAGATAGATGGGCAATAAGCAAAGATAAGGGACGTAACATTCTTTGCATCTACCCCAGTATATGGAAAGTAATATAACCATGGAGGAGATTATGGGAAGATGTTGGCCACTAACAAAGAGCCCTGAATATTTCCAAAGAAGTAAGATTGGGCTGATTCTGAACAAAACCTACACTGCAATGAGAGCAGAGAAGAGTCTGTAGTTTTTAGGTTAGAATACTCCAGAATATCGTATTCTTCTAGAATTCCTATTCTCTAGGCATAGAAATCACAGAAATTTGGGTAGTACTTAAATGTAGGAGTAAGCATAGTTGGGCTGTGGAAAATTAACTCAGTGTACACCGAAGTCAATATCCAAATAGAAACAAACAGCAGGTAAAAAATAATCCAAGAAGGCCTATAGCCATAATATGTATTTGATCTAACAAAGAATTTTAACTTAACCCCCTCTTCTAATGACTTCAAGGTTAGATACCTTAGCAACTTTTGTTTCAAGATTTATAAATACAGCATGGCACTGCCCAAGCTTCAAGTCAGAGAAATTATCCAACTGGACAAACCTATAGAACCACAGAAACTCTCATTAACAGTTTGAGTATTCACTCACAGCCAACAACCAAAGGAGGAGCTTCCAAAGCTTGAATTCAACAAAGATTTCCTGGTTCTGAACAGTGCTGATTAGAAAATGCCAGCAAACATAAGACTGGGCCTTCTATGGTTCATAAAGGATCCCAAGAATGGTGAGTTTGCCTGTGCCAAAATCCCAGTCAGAACTGGGGAACGAGAAAGCATGGACGTGTTCTCTACCTGGGCCAGTGCCTAGTAATTGGTCCCTAAGAAGCAACGGTTACTTTTCAGGTATCTGGCATGAAGACCTAACTGCATCCTGCACTCTAAAACATTCCCAACTATTTGTTATCTTCAAACTCATTACTTAAAAATAGCCTATAGTTTCTGGCTCTAAAACACATAGATTCATCTCCTTCCTGCTAAATATCTAAAAAGGGAAGAAAAGAGCAATGGGAGAACTAAAACTAACCCATCACTCAATTCACTTGGGTGACTATTTCCCTAGGTCTGTTGTTGCCTCTCCATCAAGTATTAAGTACACAGGCCAATTAAGGCCAGCTCTGGTCATCCATGGGGGATTCTTTTCATACAAAAAATGCTATTCTTTCCAAGAGTTTCAGTATTACCTAATGGCCTGCATAGAATCAGTGTGATGGTCTCTGGCTACTTCCCAGGAGACAAATTGATCACCATGGTAATGCTCAGAGGCTCTGGTTCTATAGAAGGACACGGTAAAATCCACAGAGCCTCACAAGAAGCATATCTGATTATCTCAAGAGCTGCCTCCTCTTCGTAGGCTGCTGCTGCCGATTAGGCGGTTCCCACACACACTGTAGGGCCCGTGCCAAAGTGTGGAGAGAGACATATGGTTGGAAACTGAGCGGAGAAAGCATGCCAACTTCTGAGGCTGCCCAGCTGCCTCTGCTGCGGTGGTCTGGGTCAGCACTGAGCAGGATGCATGCTGCCTCAGGAAAGGCTCCTGATGAATATTACCAGAAATACAACTCGATAGCAATCAGTCAGCAACTCCACTGACAATATAGTAGGAAAGTCCAGGCAAGCAGATCTAAAACAACAACAATTTAAAAAAAAAAAAAAAAAAGGCAACAAGAATCCAAATCTCAACCTCTCATGATGATGTTACATTTTGAGATACCTTTGTGGAACTCTTAACTACTAAAGAGCAAACCATATTAACTTAAGTGTTTTTCTGCTATACGGACCCCCAAATAGATTGCTGGAGCATCCCTGTGAAGAAAAAACAAACAAACCACTAACTAAGGAATATAAACAAACAGAAGAAATGTATAAGAAAACATGTTTCTGTTTTTTAATCACTACAATGAAACCCACATTGGTGCCACGTAGGACCAAGCATCTTTTTCGCTACTATGCTGTGAGGTCTAAGGGTTCACAATGAATAATGCTGGACCAGACACCATGAGTGTGTGCATTCTCATTATTACCGTAGGCGGTAAAACACACTTCCTCTCATGACTCTGTATGTAATAAGGCCTTCGGGGCAGACTCACAGATTTCTTTTCTTTGTCACTGAAAGTAATCTAGGAACATTTTTCTATAGGTCATCCAGGGAGCGAAATATTTTCTAATTCCTCAATTGAAACTTCTTACTCTTGTAGGGTCAGAGGTTGACATACAGCACCATAAGGCAGGAGAGATATAGGCTAACAGTCAAAACACTTCTCAGGGGGCCTCCACGCAATCAGCTCCGGGTGGAAGGATAGTCACTTGCAGGACTTTAATGAGCTTGCTAGAAACTCCTGCACTGAACCTAAACACAGAATGACTCCACAATTAGAGGCTGCAATTGTCTGTTCTCTTACTGTTCTGTCACTTTTTTTGTATTGGATGATAATAGGTCCTTCCAACTCTTTCTAATGAACACCTTAAATAGGCTGCAATTAAATAATTCAGTGATGCGATGCTGTGTGGGATACATCATACTTTATATTTTCAAAACTAAAACCCACCCGTTTTCCTTTCTGTTACGTTGGGTTCACTTGTACTCAGTTACGGGTAGAATTGGAAGGATGTTTTACATAATTGTGCTATGCTTAAAACTGACGCTATCTGAAATCTTTAATGGGAGAGTTGAACAAATTTAATCTACACACTTGACCTGTGAACCTCAGCTTCTTCGTTGCTAGAGGAAATTGAGATGTGTATGTTTATTTCAAAGGTTTCTGATAGGAATTATATGTTTGCTCCATAATACTCTCTCAAAATAAAGCCAATGGCATTTTTACCTCTCTTCCCTTTTGTCAAATCTTTGCATTAAATATACTTAAATCACAGAGTTCTGTTTGCTAGGCTGTTTTTTAAGTGTTGAAGAAGTAATTTTAGACCTTTGGGCTTGTGTTTTATTGAGTCCTAGAGAAACTGAGGAAGAATGCAACCACTACATATCTCCGCACAGATATACATGTCTTCCACATCAACCAAAAGCATCTTGGAGCAAAACACTTTTGAAGAAACTCATTAAGTTCTTTTAAGGAAACTCATTAAGTATGCTGTGTTCTTAGTTCTTGCATATTCACCGTGTGGTCCCTGGCAAATATTGGAACTTATGGGAGTCCCTTCCTCTTGGACATGTCACAGATAAACCACAGCTGTCTTGTAGAATTTTCAGAGACCTGGTTGGTCTTGCCAAAATAAGGAAGCTTAAGCCTTTGAATGGCTCACTTCCATGAATCTCTTCCAAGGCCCTATACCTAATACCTCTTTGTACTTTTTATTAAATAAATCTCATTTTTGTGTACAAAGTTTAATTCAGTTAAATACTATACATTCCTTTGTTTGGTGATTAAGAAGAAGAGTAATTCTTCTATAAGTAGTAGTATTGCCAAGAAACTAAGCTAATAGATAATATGTTTGAATCTGCTCTAACTAAAAAAAAAAAAAAAAAAAAAAAAAAAAAACAAAAAAAAAAAAAACAAAAAAAGGTTACTGTATAACATTGCTTACAGTTTGCTTAATGTGTAAACTATCCTAAAATGTGCCATACCTGCAGAAACACGGGTATCAGCCTCAGGAAATGTGTGCATTTAAATTTTAGTCTTACATCTGGGACCATATTTAGGCATATTGCAGGTTGGGATTTGGTGAGTTAGGTCACAGGATAAGTTAACAGTGGGTTCTCAAGGTAGAGGGGAAATCCCAGGACAGTTAAGAAGCATGTCACTGTAATAAACATTTTACTGTAATAAACAATGTGACACCATGAATTTAATATTTATTTTTTTCTTACTTATACATTTCCCTTGGTTTTTCAAATAAGAAAATCCTACCATATTCATTTTTTATGTTTTTTAACAAATTCATTTCTGAGCACAACGTTTTAACATATTGCCAAATTACCAATGGTACAAAGTATATTTATAAGGAAAGAATCTTGAGGCTACCTCACTTAGTTTGGAGGGAAAGAGTTTGTCTTCCTTCAATAATAGATCATCTACGGGCTCTCTCTGGGTTGCTTGGTAAGACAACTGACCTATGAAGTGTTTATGGTGTACTGAGTTACATATGAGGATAGATGGTTGATGAATACTTAAGTCACCCCAGAGATACAACTGAGAATCCTGCATGTAAACACATTCCTGAGGAGGGGGAGCTGGTCACCAAGCAGGAATTAAATGGTGATGGACCAATCCTGCTACTAGATGAAATCTTTCTTCTGAGAATAAAGGGTAGAATTCGATAGATCCGATATGCTTTCAGCACCGTAGAAACTCCTTCATCTTTTTTTAATCTAGCCAACTCAGGATTCAGGAAGTAAATTGAAGCCAGAGAATAGACAGAAAGCAACTAGGAATGGAAAGAAAACTTAAGACAGTAATGTAGACGCACCACAGATATGTGTGAGGGCAAACAGACAGATTCTGTTATAGCCATTGGAGATACAGGGGATGGGGAACTCTACTTCACCAAAATCTTCAGTTTATGTCCTAGAGGAGAGCCATTATGAGAGGTTCTAATCTCCTGCTGTAAGAACAGAACATAAAGGGGAAAAGTGAAGAGTTAAAAAAATAAAGCATAATTGTGTCAAGAACTTCATAGAATGAATGTAATTCAGTCTAAATATATCCCAAGACTGCTTCTCAGTGAAATTTATTCCACATTAAGATTTCACTGGCTTTCTCCAAATCTCTTCAGTCTATTCATTCAGAGGGCAGCACCTTTCTGCCCCATCCCCCTCTTTAAGTGCCCCCAAATGACCATCTAACTCCATCAATATTGATTGCTTACCAGGGTCACCACTAACCAGATGTTACATCCATCAAGGCAAACAAGTACCCCTTGACATATTGATTATTTCATCTTTCTTGTCTTTTGGCCAGAACCTCCCTTCTAATTAATGGATTGCTCATTCTATCGGTGTAGACAGGAGACCATACTGTCCGTCCAATTACAAATCCAGTGGCCTGACTCTTGCAGCTGCTCTTTCTAGTATCTGCTTCAATGGTCTTGCTCTGTTTCCGATGGTCTGTTTTAGAAGTGTGAATCCTTTGTGGGGTCCCAGTTGCAGTGTCTTCAGCTTGTATTTATAATTTCAAAGCCATCCCCGGAGACATTGCACATAAACATCTTTGACAGTGAGCAGCTCTTCCTCCAAAGGCTTTCGGTTATCAGACCACTCCTCACTTTCTCTGGGCCTTTATGCTTATTTTATTTAGCTCTGCTCACCTCCAAGAAAATAGTTGCTCAGCTCCAGAGATGGACCATATGTTTGTGTTGATAACCTCAGCAAGTCACCACACATTGGTCGCTGGCTCCCTAGAGCACTCATATATTTCTCTCTCGGATTAGATCCTCCTTTCAGGGGACCTCTTCCTAGATTCTAGATCTTGCTCTTACAGAAGACTAAAGCCTTGATAGTTCATAGTGCTTCTGTGTTGGTAAAGGTGGCTGCAATCTTGCCATCTAGTCAAACCAGTCCCTCAGCTATAGATTAATACCACCTTGCATACATTCCTGAAGAGAAAAATGCTGCTGTAATTCTCTCCTTCATAACAGCTTCAATTCAGTAAGTGGTTGGAATCAAATTATGCAATCACTTCATCTATCTGTTTGAAAGCCTGTCATTCCTGTGCTGAATTTGCCAATTTGTCCCAATTGAGGGTCTCAGTACTGGGAGATGTAGAGAAGGGAGCAAGATGATGCCGGGTAATATAATTCAAAATACCACCAAGCCCATAAAAAGGGAAGTCAGTGATAAATTATTTATATTTATAAGAATGACTGAATCCTATTACAAGTTCTGCAATATGATGGCCTCTTTCTAAGCAGGTTTGGGTGGGCAAAGAAATAAGAATGTCAATACGTCACCAGAGCCGTGTTGAATTCCTATTGAAAGACCTCCCAACTCACTATGAACCGATGGGGCTTTTACTTCAGCAATCCTTAGGGGGAAAAGGGGGGTACTTTTCTTACAAAATAGGGGTTGACAAAGAGACAAAAGAAATCTAATGCAATTTGGAAACAATGTAAAGCACAGCAGTAAGAAACATTAAAATAGCATTGTTAAAATAAGTTAAAAACAGCATTGATGTTTCTATTCCTGCCTCTATTCCAACTCTCCCTATATAAAGCAGGCAATCCATTGTCCTTTGTTCTTAATCTATTTCTTTATTATTCACCATCTTGTCATCCCAGACTATGTACTGAGCAAAGAATTGTGGGAAAGACAACAATGAAGACTAGGTGTGATCTCTACCTTGAGATAACTTCTGCTCAGCTCTAGCAAAGATTCTGGACTAATCCTTGGAAAACTGTAGTACAATTTTACAAAGAAAAAGTGATTCTAACACCAGGCAAAACACTGATTGATATATTATCTGTGTTTGTATCCTTCCATTTTTTTGATCTGTCTGCCTAAATCAGACCTGATCCCAGTGGAGAGTCTTTTGATGCAACCAGGTCCCTGATTTGAACATTTTAGAAACAATGCAGCCAGAGTGAAGTCTTTTTTTTCTTCTCTCAAATAAAACTTATACTTTACTTTTAATCTAGTTTTTTCAAAAGAAATGACCAATGACCAGTTTCATAACTGTGTGAACGCGAATCTCTACATATGCCCCCCCCCCAAAAAAAAAATCCAGAATCCCTTTCTTGGGTGGGATGTACTTAGCTTAAGACAGGAAATGGTACTTTAAGAAATAGTTGAAGAAGGAAGAAGCTCTGACTGGTAGTTCATTCAAGAGCCTGAGAGATGATTACAATGAACTTTAAGTTGGTGGCTGCAGAGAAAAACCCTGTCTCAACAAGTGGGTTTGGGCTGGCAAGATGACTCAGTCTTAAGGTGCTTCTTGCACCTTATGATCTGAGGGCTTTTGTTCCGTGGCCCAGCACCCACAAGGAAGCCAAGCGCAGCAGCTCGTGCCTGCCTTTCCAGTGTGTGGCTTGCTAACACAGGAGGAACACTGAACCTCCCTGGTCAGTTGACCTAGCTGATATGGCGAGCTGAAAATCCAAAGACCTGGCCTCAAAACACAAGGTGGCAAGCATCGCAGAAAGACACTGATGTCAACCACAAGTGATGCATGTGTTCAATTGAAAGTAACCTCCATTTTTGTCTCTTCTGTATAAAAGGCATGTAATCCACTCTGGAAGCACTGTCTAGGTGTGTGACAGTCTTCCCACTTTGGGTGAGTGTCCCAGTGCTTGGTCCAAAAAAGCTTATTAAATCAGTTATCCTCCAGACCATGACTGCACATCATGTGTGACATTTCTCTCCACTCCTGTTACAAGTTCCTCTAAAGAGATGGCCAAAGTGGAAGATTGGGACACATATTCTCTCATGTTCGAGCCACTCCCAGTGAGGGAGCAGAGGTACTGTGCTGGCCCCTGTGATACTGGAGCACTTGGAAGGCATGTCACATTGTCACCATGAAAAGTATTGATCAACCACCACAATGACTTACAAGGTAATCCCTTCTCCTTTGGTCAATCTTGTCAGATTTTCTCAGCTTAGCCCAGATTAATAAAAGCCATAAAATAATAAATTTCTCTAACTTTCCCCCCAAATCCCCAACTTTGTGTCCCTAGCAAGACATAAAAAGAGTAAGGGAAAAAATGTGTGTTTATATATGTGACAAATAAAAGTCTGTATCTACATTTATAATTAAACAAATTATTTGAAAATGCAATTTAATTGGTATTTCTGGGATAATGGCTCAAGCATCATCACAAAACAGTGAAAGCTAACCCATCTAGATGAGAAGTCAGTTCTTACCTTCTTGTTTTGGGAGAGGTAAACATTTATGGAGAATAGCTGTCTTCATTCAGCCATTAAGTTATATAATAGAAGAGTTGAATCGCTGCAACAGTGACAAATATATATATATTTGACAAAGCCCGGTCAAGTTGTCAATCTGTCCCTTTATTAAAATGACCCTCTTATCTTTGGTCTAGATACTCAAAACAAGTCTCTTGTTGAAGGCGGTGGGGGCATCTGTTCTGAAAGCTGGACGTGGCGCTGGCTGTCACAGTAGTTCAGAATGTCCAGGTGGCTCCCTTTCACATACCTTTTCAGTCAATGGGCTGATTGATGTTTTAATTGTGAAACTATATTGCAATCATATAAGTCATGAAATTATATTGCTGTTCATTTGTTTTCTTTTAATATCCTCATAGCTCAGAAAGCACAATGGTACGTAAATTTCTTAAGCTATGATCAAGCTTCCTGTCCCCCAACTCTTTCACTACAAAGATGGGCCAACTTGTCCTGTCAGGAGAGAGGCAACACCATTAGAAAATTATTTAAGCACTCATGGTGTGTCACAGCTGCTTCCTACTTGCCTTGTCTGGAGTATTTATAGGTATTAGAGAGAAAATAGTCACTTGGTTCTCCCTGATAGACATTAATAATTTGTAAGAGGAAATAAAATGAAGAGAAAAAGAGTTCACAAAGCAGACTTTGCTGATAAAAATTGCACTTTGAAAAGCATGACTGTGTCATGTGGGAGTCTTTTATTGGTTAGTTGATTATTTTAGTTTCCTGTGATGATTCAAGCCTGGAGTGGAACTTGGCCCTTTCCTGCCTCAGTTCCCCAGGAAGTTCAATTATATGCATGCACTTCCATGTCAGGTTTGAGTGTTTTTACTATGTTCTTTATTTTAGTTTCCTGTGATGATTCAAGCCTGGAGTGGAACTTGGACCTTACCTGCCTCAGTTCCCCAGGAAGTTCAATTATAGGCATGCACTTCCATGTCAGGTTTGAGTGTTTTTACTATGTTCCTTTGGTTTACTTGTCTAGGTGGGGTTGGGGTAGATGGTTTTCTGCTACTTTTTTTTTTTTTTTAATTGTCTAACAATTCCACTTTTGGCAAGGGACAGGATCTCAATGTGCAATTCTGTCTAACCTAAGACTCAGTGTGGAGAGCAGGTTAATCTTGAACTCACAGAGATCCGTCTACCTCTGCCTCTGAGAGCTAGAACCGAATGTGAATGCCATCAAGCCCAGCTGTTTAAATATATTTAGGAAGTGAGTTTTAGTCATCTTTACTCTATTCCCTTTCCTTATCCCCTGCCCCACCGCCCTCCTCACCAAGTCCTCCTCCTCCTTCCACAGGTTTTGCTGTGGGCAGCCCACCCTGTATGTTTGATTAGTTACTTGCCAGAGCAAAGGGAGAAAGTAATTTGGCAAAGGACATGTATACATGCCTGAAAGAACTGATGTTCGTCCGCAGTCAGTGCTGGGAGGACCTGTGAGCCTCCCTATCTCAGGAGGACATTGAGCTTGTGCATTCTGGCCATGTTCCATCTCTGTTCCCCTCACTTCTGCCCCCACACAGTAATTTTACCTCCTACTTTGTCTTTTGCAAAATCTTTTACTTAGGAGCCCTTTCACATTAAAAGATGGATTATTGAACTTAGTATTCTAACCCTGGCAACATTGAACATGGCTTCTGATTCCCAGGAACTGGAATGAGTATACTGTGTCCTAACCCAGTTTTACTCACTAACTTGCTGTATAAACCCAAGTAGTGTTTTTCCACGATTCAGTGTCTTCTTCATTCAGCTTATAGTGTGAGGCCATGGTGAGATGAGGTAAGGCCATGGTGAGATGAGGTAAGGCCATGGTGAGATGAGGTAAGGCTATGGTGAGATGAGGTAAGGCCATGGTGAGGTGAGGTAAGGCTATGGTGAGGTGAGGTAAGGCCATGGTGAGGTGAGGTAAGGCTATGGTGAGGTGAGGTAAGGCTATGGTGAGGTGAGGTAAGGCTATGGTGAGGTGAGGTAAGGCCATGGTGAGGTGAGGTAAGGCCATGGTGAGGTGAGGTAAGGCTATGGTGAGGTGAGGTAAGGCTATTGTGAGATGAGGTAAGGCTATGGTGAGATGAGGTAAGGCTATGGTGAGATGAGGTAAGGCCATGGTGAGATGAGGTAAGGCCATGGTGAGATGAGGTAAGGCCATGGTGAGATGAGGTAAAGCCATGGTGAGATGAGGTAAGGCCATGGTGAGATGAGGTAAGGCTATGGTGAGATGAGGTAAGGCTATGGTGAGGTGAGGTAAGGCCATGGTGAGATGAGGTAAGGCCATGGTGAAATGAGGTAAGGCCATGGTGAAATAAGGTAAGGCCATGGTGAGATGAGGTAAGGCCATGGTGAGATGAGGTAAGGCTATGGTGAGGTGAGGTAAGGCTATGGTGAGGTGAGGTAAGGCTATGGTGAGGTGAGGTAAGGCTATGGTGATGTGAGGTAAGGCTATAGTGAGGTGAGGTAAGGCTATGGTGAGGTGAGGTAAAGTCATGGTGAGATGAGGTAAGGCTATGGTGAGATGAGGTAAGGCTATGGTGAGATGAGGTAAGGCCATGGTGAGATGAGGTAAGGCTATGGTGAGATGAGGTAAGGCCATGGTGAGATGAGGTAAGGCCATGGTGAGATGAGGTAAGGCTATGGTGAGGTGAGATAAGGCTATGGTGATGTGAGGTAAGGCTATAGTGAGGTGAGGTAAGGCTATGGTGAGGTGAGGTAAAGTCATGGTGAGATGAGGTAAGGCTATGGTGAGATGAGGTAAGGCCATGGTGAGATGAGGTAAGGCTATGGTGAGATGAGGTAAGGCCATGGTGAGATGAGGTAAGGCTATGGTGAGATGAGGTAAGGCCATGGTGAGTTGAGGTAAGGCCATGGTGAGATGAGGTAAGGCTATGGTGAGGTGAGGTAAGGCTATGGTGAGGTGAGGTAAGGCTATGGTGAGGTGAGGTAAGGCTATGGTGAGGTGAGGTAAGGCTATGGTGAGATGAGGTAAGGCTATGGTGAGATGAGGTAAGGCCATGGTGAGATGAGGTAAGGCCATGGTGAGATGAGGTAAGGCTATGGTGAGGTGAGGTAAGGCCATGGTGAGGTGAGGTAAGGCCATGGTGAGATGAGGTAAGGCTATGGTGAGGTGAGGTAAAGCCATGGTGAGATGAGGTAAGGCTATGGTGATGTGAGGTAAGGCTATGGTGATGTGAGGTAAGGCTATATTGAGGTGAGGTAAGGCCATGGTGAGGTGAGGTAAGGCCATGGTGAGATGAGGTAAGGCCATGATGAAGTGAGGTAAGGCCATGGTGAGATGAGGTAAGGCTATGGTGAGGTGAGGTAAGGCTATGGTGAGATGAGGTAAGGCTATGGTGAGGAGAGGTAAGGCTTTGATGGTTGGGAATCTGATCCAGTGAAAGCTAATGTTATTTTATGATTTTGATCTTGACATCTTTCCTAATTGTGGATGACTTTAAAAATGTGACAGTTATGACTATCTACAGTCACGCTCCACATTTGATTATGAGAGTATCCTTGCACATCTCAGAGTTCAGATTTTATTTTGTGGTAATAAACGAGTACAATTAACCTTTATTGTGTGCATTATTTGTGAAAATGTTTTACTACCTTAAGTACGACCATATTTCTCTATGGTACACAAGGATTATCTAGCCAAGAAGAGCTGTCTTAAAAAAAAAAAAAAAAAAAAAAAAAAAAAAAAAAAAAACCAACAACAAGAAGATTTCATTTGGAGGTTCGAGTTTGCTTTTATTGCTGAGATTAATAAAATGTTGCAATTCAAGATGAAATTGTTTTCTTTCCAGTACTCTGTATTTTTGCCTGGTTAAAGAAACAGCAATAACATGATTAGATGTCAGTAATTAAATATCTCTGCAGAACGGTTTCTTAATAGCATATATTTAGAACACAGCCATACCCCAAACATTCAATTACATGGATACAGCTTTAATATTTAACAGCTTGCTTCTTAACTACCAGCCTTCTGGTGAGCCGATGTTGACTGTGGGTGAAGGAAAGCAAGCAGTTTAGTGTCAAATTAAGGGAAGTAGAATATATTATGATGGTACTTTTTATGCTTTGCTTTTCTCATATTCAGCTTAGCATAATGTTTTTATTTAATATATCTAACTATCAATTTATCTTTCTTGTTTGTAGTAATAGAAGCCTTCAATTTTCTCTAAACAAAAGAGAGGTCTACCCAAGGACCGAGACATAAATAAAATAAAATGTAAGCTATTCCATAGAATCAACATGAAAAACAAACAAATGTCAAAAAGCAATAGGTATCAAGCAGGAGAAGTGAGTCCAGTGAGCCATGTTATTAATTCAAAGGTGGAGATGGAAGACTCAGAAAGCAAACCCCTTCCTACATGCAGTGAATGAACTGAGGACCATGGAGAGCTAAGCGTGGCCTGTATTATTGTAATGATGTCCTAAGAATCCCTCCCGGGTCACGGACATCTCCACATTTTGAAAAACTCAGAAGCAAATAGTGTGAAACTTGCTGAATGTGAATGAGTGTGTGAGTGAGTGAGTTTTGGCAATATGCCAACAACAGTAGCACTGCCAGTGAGCTAAGTAAGCACCGACTATAAAAAAATCCTGATGTCAGCCATCTTGGAAAATACAAAGAGTGGATTTACTTGTCTATTTTTTAAAAAATCTGTCTTTTCCTTGACAAGTATCATTTCTGTCTTGGCCCATCCCGAATGGGATGTCTAGTTTGGGAATGGAGAACCTGAATGCAGCTACTGGGCAGTATTGTCAAAGAGAGTCTGGTCTTTGCTACCAAGGAGAAAGATGGATATCCAGGGTCTTCCCTCCCACCCCGTACTCCTTGGGTCTGTATATGTGCAAAGAAGGCACATGGAGATTTCACAGTCAGAGAATGAGTGTGTGAGCAAAGTAGTACTCACCTTCTCAGCTCCATGCCATTGCAGTTTCTGTTTTCCAGGAAACAAAGGGGTTTGATGTTGCACTTCTTAAACCAACTGAAGTTCCAGATACTGATGCAAGACATGTTTTTAATAATAACAACAACAACAACAACTATAACTAATAATGGATGAGCACTCTATGTTTGGGTTGGTTTCCCTTTTTACTATTCTAGGGAAAACACTGATAAATGCTTGGGCTTCCTGCCCTAATTTTTTTCATCAAGGTACCTTTCTGATAAAATGGTTCATGTATGAGTGGAACTGTGGGGGAGAAGAGAAGACAAAGACTGCAGAGTTAGGGGATCTAGAGAGATGACCCTATGGTTGCTACAAATCCAGAATAAGCCGTAACCCAAGCTAAAATTTAAATGAGTGAGAACTGGCATCATAGGAAAAACGGTCTGAGTTGTGTTGCCACAGGCTGAGTGCCCCCCCAAATACTCTATCAAAGAGCTTAGATGACAAATGTGCAGTAAAAGCACATACATTCCTAGAACTCTGAACTTCGGGTAACTACTTTAAATTACAAATGATGAAAATGTACTGTTTGGATGATCTGGTAAGGTAGCCATTTAAACATGCGAACAAAGAGAATGTACGTGTCATGAAAAACCAACAAACATTTTAAAATCTATAGGCATTAACTGGAAGCCCAGTGGTCATCTCTGTAAATCAAATGTTTGGGTCATTTGCAAGGACATATGTTATCTTAGAAAGAGCACACACACACACACACACACACACACACACACACACACACACACAAACCACCCCATGCTTCTCTTAGTAATTGAAGGATTAAAGAATCCAGAATCAGTTTAGGGTTCCACGTCCCAATTATATAAAGGTAAGTATGAATGAATAAATAAATGTGTTCAACCATAATTTCTACATATCTGCTTTTAAAAAAAGATTTGCACTTTCCCAGTTTTTTTAAAGTTTGGATTCTGATTTTCATGACTGCTTTTGTATTCTTTAGTCCCTGCCTATGAAATTCAATACTTAGTTCTTTTTGCTAGCAAATCAAAGAGGCAGAATGAGGACTTTCAAATATCCATGAAGGCAGAGACTATTTCTGGATCCCCATGGTAATCATGATGGAGACTGTACAAAGAGCAAGATGCTCACCAGATCCTGATTCATTGCTGTGGTGGAGAGCAATACGTCAGTCTGTCAGATACATCACATAACACTGAGCCCCAAATCAAATCATCAGCCTGAGAAAGGCACTGGCCATTTGTTTCCTGGGTGACTCTGGGTGGCAGGGCATGTGGTAACTGTCCAAGTTTTAGCCTGTTAGCCATGAGATGAGAACTAATCACAGTTTCCTCTTCCCCAAAATGACTCAGTATTTAAGCCTAGAGGACATTTGGCATTCAATCAATATCAGAGCAAAGTTGAAACATTGCTGAAGAAGAATCAAGCGAGACCCAAGTAATGGCTGTCGTTTACGTGCTTGCCTTGCAAGCACAAGGACCTGAGTTCATGCTACAAGCCCACATTTTAAAAGCCAGGCATAATGCTGGGGAAGTGGAGACAGCCAGATCCCTGGGGTTCACTGGTTCACTCTCTATTTGGAGAGTTCTGGGTCAAGGACAGCCCCTAGTCCGAAGGGAAAAGTAAAAGCTGTACAATCTCAGAGCAATGACTCTCAAAGTTGTTCTCTTACACCCATTGTCTTAGTTAGGATTTTACTGCTGTGAACAGACACCATGACCAAGACAACTCTTATGAGGACAACATTTAATTGAGGCTGGCTTACCAGTTCAGAGGTTCAGTCTATTATCATCAAAGCAGGAGCATGGCAGCATCCAGGCAGGTATAGTTGGGAGTTCAACATCTTCATCTGAAGGCTGGTAGTGGAAGACTGGTTCCAGGCAGCTAGGAGTAGGGTCTTAAAGCCCATGCCTACAGTGGCACACCTATTCCAACAATGCTACACCTCCAAATAGTGCCACTTCCTGGGCTAAACATATATAAACCATCACATTCCACTTCCTGGCCCCCATAGATTTGTTCAAATGCATTAGTCTATGGGGACCATATCTAGCCATGGCATAATTTTAAAACATACATTTAGTCCAAATTCCAAGATCCCCATGGCCAATAGCAATACTAACAATGATGAAAGTCTAAAGTTCAAAGTCTCTTCTGAGAACCATACAATCACTTAACTATAATCTCTGAATTATGATAGGAAACCAGCTTGGCAAATTCCAAACTCTACATCTCCATGACTGATGACAAAGCACTTTTCAGATCTCCAACTCCTTTTTCATCTGTGTTGACTGCAAGAAAGTTCTTTGTCCTGGGATGTTTCCACTCCCTGTGAACAGCATTCCTCAGCAGATAGCCATGGCTCTGGTATCTTGAAAATTTCAGGGTCTCCAAGGAAGCTTCAATGTTACAGCTTCTTGCTTAAATGTCTGGGATCCACTCATGATCTCTTGGGCTCCTCCAAGGGCTGGTGTCACTTCTCCAACTCTGTCCTCTGTAGCATTCTAAGCTCAGGTTGATCTATTCCACTGTCGCTGCTGTTCTTGGTGATCGTTTTATGGTTCTGGCATCTTCAGTATTCTGGGATCTTAAGCTGCAACTAGACTTCACTAATAGCCTCTCATAGGCTGTCTTCAACGTGCCAAGACCAAACTCCTTTGCATGAACCCCTCAGTCCTTAGCCATGAACTGCAACTGAGGCTACACCTTTACCAATGGCCTTCCATGGGCTCTCACAGTGCTAAGTCTCAGCTACTTTTCATGATCCCTTCATGCCTTCAAAACCAATACTACCTGGGTGACTCTTACACATTACCAAATACAGCTGTAGCTATGTCTGCAACACAGTTTCTTTGTGCTCTCAGAAAACACTTCCCAGAAGATTTTACCTCAGTGATGCCAGTTTCTTCTTAATCGCTGCTAATTTCTTAGATCCAGCTGACCAACATCAACTGTCAGTAGTCCCTTCTATTTTTCACTCTAAAGCCAGAGCCATATGGCCAAAGCTGCCCAGCTCTTCAGCTTTCTGGGGCAGGAACTAGTTTTTCTGTTTTCTAACTCTTTCACTGCCGAAGCTTGGCTGTCCTGGAACTTGCTCCATAGACTGACTTTGAGCTCAGAGATCTGCATGCTGGCCTCCTAAGAACTGGGATTAAAAGTATGGTCCACCTAGCCTGGATTTAAATTTTTCTCCACCTAGAACTTGCTCTGTTCTAGGATGGCCTTGAACTCAGAGATCTGCTTGTATTTGCCTCCTGTGATTAAAGGTTTGCACTACCATGCCCGAACCTAAAATTAGCTGGGTGGGATCCTGCCCCAAGGTCACTTCTCCCTTAATTCAATTTAATATTCTTGAACACATGGTTCAGCTCCATTTCACTACCTAGTGTCCCTTTAATACTCAAACCGTATATTTTGCATTTTTGCTTTTCTCAACTTGTTCATTTTCATTAAAATGCCTTTCATAAGAGTGAACTTTAGTAACCACACAACAGAATTTATAACAGGCTGTTTTGAGACTTTCTTTTTCAAAGTAATTAATACAAATCTCTTCACCTTAGCCTCAGGCAGACTCTTTAGACAGTGGCAAAAAGCAGCCATATTTTCCCCAAAAAATACCACATAAACAGTCTCTAGGCTACATACTGAAATTCTTTTCCACTGAACTATCTTTAGCCAGCTCCAAAGAGGTCAAATCAAGTCATTTATGTTCCTACTAGAATAGCCCATTAGGCCCCATTTAAAGCATTACACTGCTTTCCAAATCTAAAGTCCCAAAATCCACATTCTTCCAAACAAATGCATGGTCAAACCTATCAAATCAATACCCCACTTCTTGTACCAACTTCTGTCTTAGTTAGGGTTTTACTGCTGTGAATAGTCACCATGACCAAGACAACTCTTATAAAGACAACATTGAATTGGAGCTGATTTACAGGTTCAGAGGTTCTGTCAATTATTATCACACTGGAAATTTGGTAGCATCCAGGCAGGCATCATGTAGGAGGAGCTGAAAGTTCTACTTTTTCATCTGAGGATGGCTAGCACAATACTGACTACCAGGCAGCTAGGACAAGGGGTATTAAATTTCACAAAGCAACACTTACTCCAACACGGCCACACCTCCTAACAGTGCCACTCCCTGGACAAAGCATATACAAACCATCACACCCATACTTGCATACTTCACCTGAAAACATGCTTCTGCACATATGCATATATGCATACACATATGAAAGAAAGTCAAACAAAGAAGAGGCTGCTTATGTAGAGAGAGGGAGAGCATGCCTTGTTTAGACTGCTCCAGATATCATGAGGAGTTGAGGAAGGAGAACTGTAGGATGGAAGGTTTTATCGAGATTTAGTGACTGAGCCAAATCAGCTACCACGTGTCTGACAGATTCGGGCTCTTCATATCCATTACAATAGTAGGGTTAGCCCAGAAATGAGAGGTACAGCCTAATTCCATTTGACCTTTAATCTTTCAATTATCATTCATGGCATCTGGTTTGAAATTTAATCATGGTGTTGATGACAGCAATAGATGGTCAGCAGCAGCAGTCAGGATACAGTAAATGAGAAATGTTGTATTTAGACTCAATGCACTGAATATTATCTGGTGCTTGCTAACCATTTGTCAAAGTTGGTATTCTGATGATCCTGTAGCTTCTCCACCATTCTCCACAGAGCATTCGGTTCCTTGAATGTAGGTAAGAGAGGCCAAAAGGGAAATGCTTAATCTTTCCAGCATGTGAGGACTCTGAGGCCCTAGTGAGGTGCTGTTGAATGACTCTGCTTTGTGCAAACTTCAGTTCATTTGTGTTAAAATGAGCAATGTAGCAGAGGACTGGCTGCTTCCTTCTTCTCAGTAGCATTCTCTAACCAAGATCACAATCAATAGTCCTTATCGCTGAATGGCCTATCAATAGCTGAAATGAAAAAAAAATAGTTTATTTCTGACTTGTCTTTCAAGCAACCATCTCAGAACAGGGGATCATGATAAAGAAGAGGAATAAACATTCTTGCTGTGGTTTGGCTGCAAGAACACAACCACTTCCCTTTTCCAGTCTGTTAGGAGGGAAAACAAAAGCCTTTTGCAAAAGCAATATTTCTGTACAATCCTTTCTGATCATTTCCACCAGGGTCTGCTCAGCTTAAAAGGAATGCCACTTAGAAAGGAAGAAGTGGGGGCAGAGAGCAGTCCTGCGGATAATACGAACATGCAAAGGGAAGGACGCAGGAGAATAAGTCAGAGAGATAGTGTTAAAGCCCCCTTTCACACACAACACAGAAGAACTCTTATCTTCCAACGCAGAAAAAGATGCCTGATGAATATATGAGCTGCTAATGCTGCACCAGAGCTGAGATTCCATCTTAGAGGCAAAAGGAATGATCTCATTGCGATGTTTTGAAAAGCATCCTCCAGAGAGTAGAGAGCAACTATCCTCACTCGAAGATGAGCCAGAGTGATACCTCACTCTGAGCTGTCTCTGTTAGCAGCTCTCATAGCATCCTAGATGTTTATGGGGTCTGACAGAAACAGTGGCTTCTAGAGATTGCAAGGTGCTTGTTCTTTTCATAAGCCCCGTGTTTGAATTTTTAAAAATGTGTTGCCTCTTTTGGAGAGTGGTTAGCTATTTTAAGTGAGTAGTTACAGCCAATTCATAACGATCAGGAAAGAAGGAAGGAAGATAGTGAGATGTCTGGGTCTATTGTTTAATTCACTGTCGTTGATTCACCATAGATGATTAAGCTGGAGACTGTTTCATTTGCATCAAAGTAACCTAAATGCAACTCTTTAACTATAGTTTGTATGGTCCTGGGTGAAGGCTTAATGAAGTATTTGCTGCTCAAGCCTATGTTAAGATGGAAAGAGAGAACTGATTCTACAGAATTGTCCTGTGAACTCCACACACTCAGTGGGGCACTCTAGCATATTACAGCCTCTTCTCTCTCCCCCTCCCTCCCTCCCTCCCCCTTCTCTGACACAGGTTAAGTATCTATATGAAATAAAGATCCTTGATACCACAAAGAAGTGTCAATGCAGTGAACTTGTCAAACCATCTCTCACTTAGGTGCCTTAATGTTTTCCTTGCCAGGTTTCTGAACCACATACTGTTGATTTTCTGGATTTGGCATTTGCTGATCTCTTATTGTTGAGAAGAGGGGCTTTCTTGCCTATAATAGAGTGTTCATAGCCATTTCCAAAGTCTTAACCACTGCAATGTCACTATCCACATATCTTAAGATAAAGATGTCATAAAGATGTCTCTAGAATTGTCAATGGTTTTCAGAGACAAGAGTATGAAAAATTAAGTCCAGTTTAGAAGCAACTTTCTACTGAACAGCAAACTTCTCTCTACACTGCTGACAACACCATCATTTTTCTAGTATCTCAGGACTTACTTCCAGTGGGCCGACTCACCTTTTTCCTAGCTAGTGACCCTTGTCCTTGTGCCCCCTGAGATGATTCTCATAAAACCACTTGTTTTCTTAAGCATATGGCTGACAACTCTAATATCATCCTCTGAGCTTTGGTGTCTCTCCCAGAATTCACACGCTGAAGCCTAACTCAACAGTGTAAGTGTGTGGGCCAGGATATGGTAAATGGTGTGTGCACATGTTTGTAGGAGGACAGAAGAAAAGGTTAGAACCCTGAAACTGTAGGTAACAGTGGTTTTATACTCTCAGACATGGGTTCTAGGTATCAAATTCAGGTCTTCTAGGAGTGGCAAGCGCTATTACCTACTGATCCATCCAGTCTCACCCTCTCAAGTTTTCTAAGTTTGAAAAATGTTTTAGATGGGATAATCAACATACCCTATGACAATATTGCTGATTAATTGAAGTCAAGAGATGCTAATCTCATAAGAAATTGAAGCACGTTGCTTACAATTTAAGGTTTGAATGCAGGTCCATTTTGAGAGCATTTGTTGAACTAGGATGAGGATCAAAATCATCACTACTGAGAAATGAAGAATGTGGTCAGGAAAAGTAAACAGACTCGGACTACCTGGGCACCTATCTGTAGGCAGCGTAGTGATTACACTGAGGGCTGGAGATGCGGTGCGTGGATTAAGAGAATATATTGCTCTTACAAAGGACCTGAGTTTGGATCCCAGAACCCAAGTTAGATGGTTCACAACAGTTCATAACTCCAGGTCCTAGAGATGTGCTACCTTCTTCTGGTCTCCATATATACATACATTCACAGAAACGTGTGTGTGTGTGTGTGTGTGTGTGTGTGTGTGTGTTTGTGTGTGTGTGTGTGTATACATACACATATGTGTATACATGAACAAACACATACATGTACATGTGAACATATACATAAGTACTAATACATATGCATAAAATAATTCAAAAATTAATTTAAAGATTTCAAGGGTCTGGCCCAGAAAATAAAAAATTAGCACTGTGCAAGGATAAAAATCTAAGTGACTACATGGAAGGTGAATGGTCATGAGCCCCAAATAAATGCAAATTAATCATGTAGTAGATTGGTGATTGACCCTTTTCTGTTTCATTGTGTTTCCCTGGCAAGTAATTTTCCTCTCATCAATTTTCTTGTAATTTTTAATTGTTTAAGCATTTGTAAAAGAATTCTCCATTTCCAGTAAACTCTACCTGTTTGTCGGCTCACCATCTCGGTTTCAAAGCACACTGTCGATGAAATGTCACCTTTCCACTGCATCTGTCATTGTAACACATGAAAAAGGGAAGATGTTTAGAGACATCTCTTCACTGCATAAAAAGCCTGTATCATCAAAGGAGAATAAACATTAAAATCCAGTTTAAATAATTAAATTACCCAAAATATGCATCTTGCGTTGTTAATCTCATTTACAAAGTACAATTCTTTATGTCCACAATAGCAAACACCTGAAGTTAGAAGGTAAAATCTGATAAGCACCCTAGCCAGTGTGCCCCTTTAAGACAGCATAAGTATAACATCTTTTGTTTAACTGGGTTTGAGGTAGTAGGCCAACATACGCTTTTACCATAACAATAGTCATGAAAAATATTATTGTATAGCATTGGAATTATAAAGAATTCACTGACAAGTGAATTTCTATGTCTCATGCATTCTTAATAGCCCCAAACAAGCACCATTAGACCAGGCTTCCATGAGGAGTGTTGGGAAAATTAAAGGGGACAGGCATCTCTTTAAAGCACTTGGTACAATTTTGTTTGACTTAATAGGATCCTTCTCTGGGAGTCTGCATGGCCACAGACACAGTTTCACCGAGCTTCAGGATGGGTTAGTGTGAGAAATGTTGGCTGTTCTGGACCATGCTGGCTGCTGGCCTGCTTCATTTGCCTTGGCATGAGGCTGCACTCTTACCTGGCTGTGTTTCATTTCTCTATTCAGAAGGGCTTCCTCCCTCTTGTCCCGGTTTCAACAAATTGGTATCTGGCAGTGACTTCCTCTGTCACTGCGTCTCTGCTCAGCTGTCTTCTGCGGCTTCTTCTGTGCATCTCTGTATGTGCATGACCCTCTGTCTTAGTCAGGGTTTCTATTCCTGCACAAAATGTCATGACCTAGAAGCAAGCTGGGGAGGAAAGAGTTTATTCAGCTTACACTTCCATATCACTGTTCATCACCAAAGAAAGTCAGAACTGGAACTCAAGCAGGTCAGGAAGCAGGAGCTGATGCAGAGGCCATGGAGGGATGTTGCTTACTGGCTTGCTCCCCCTGGCTTGCTCAGCCTGCTTTCTTATAGATCCCAGGTCTACCAGCCCAAGGATGGCACCACCCACAATGGGCTGGGCCCTTCCCTCTTGATCACTAGTTTAGAACACACCTTACAGCTGGATCTCATGGAGGCATTTCCTCAACTGAGGCTTTTTTCTCTGGGATTAACTCTAGCCTGTGTCATGTTGACACAAAACCAGCCAGTACAACATGTTACACAGGTGCTCTGTCTGCCACTGAGCTACACCTCAGTCTTTGGACTTTTGAAAGAAAGTCACATGATGAAACTCAAAGTAGCTGGCCTGGAACTTGCTACCTAGCCTACACTGACCTCAGATTCGCATCTTTTTGTGTCATTCCTCTTGAGTGCTTTGATGTAGGCATGCAACACTATGCCCCACCCCAGAAAATATTGTTAAATGAACAGTTGCATTCATGATCTGGGAAAGGAGAACAAATAAGCCCTTGTTTCTAATATTATAAAGAAAAAGAATTTGTGTCGTTTGAATATAAAAAGTAATGCTAGCTCTTGGACATCGTGCTGTGGAAATCGGACATTAACACTCACTATCTGCATAAATGCATACCTTCCAAAACCGTTGTTTATGCAGTTCTGGTTTGCTTTAGGAAAGGTGCCCATTACGTACTTGATGATATTCTCTTACCTTGTGCTATTTGGGTTATTTTGTTTTATAAGAGAAGAACCAGTAAGGTAGGATGTTCTTTTTGTGTTTCCTGTGAAGCATCTATTACAGACTGACTCAGGCTCTTGAGAGATGGCCGGCTTAGTAAGGTGCTTGTTATGCAAGCATAAAGAACTGAGCTTGGAGCTCCAGAAATTTTGTAAAAATCCGGGCATGGCTGCATGTGCCTGCAATAGTAGTGTTAGGGACGGAGGCACAAATGGATGCCTTAACCTGATTGGCCAGGCAGCCTAGCTGAACCAATCAGCTTCAGATTCAGCGAGATGCCCTGCCTCAAAACTAAAGGTTCTAAGGACCAAGCCTTTAACACCGACATTTGGAAGACTGAGCAGGAGGAACTGGATTTCAAGATGAACTTCAGCTACATAAGGAGCTTGAGACCAGCCTGGGCTACGTAGAATACAAAGATAAGCATCAAAGCAGCACAGATTAGGAGTGTAATTTCTCAAGGAAGGAATACTTCGATAGATCCAGAAGTCAGTCCTGTCTTTTACTTATCTAGTTGTTGCTGAACTTCTTCCTATCACTAGAAGCCCTGTCCATCTCCTGGGTTGGAGATGATGTTTCCCATAGATATTCACAGCATTACCTCTTTTCTTTCTTTCTTTCTTTCTTTCTTTCTTTCTTTCTTTCTTTCTTTCTTTCTTTCTTTCTTCCAAAGAAACATAGCAAGAGAGATGGAGAGGTGTTTCCTGGAGATTGGATGTGTTTGTCCCTGAAAGAGATGCTTTGGATTGTATCGCTATGCCAGCACTAGATGCCAGATCCTAAATATCAAACATGGCCCAGTGTGTATGTATGTGGGTCCTTTTAAAGAGCAGGACTCAGGGAGCCTGGCCTAGATTTAAGGGTATCAGAGATAGGCAGGCAACTTGTCTCAGAAGCATCCATAGCAACGGTGCCAGCTCCAAACTACTGATGATATCCAGCTACTCTGTGGTTTTCCTTCCATTTCTCTATCTTCCTCCTCCTGTTCTCCTGACTACTGGATCTTTATCCATGCTAATGGATGCTCTGCTGCTTAGATTCATTACAGCTTTTCACAGACAAGTCTCTTAGGAATCCTTGCACAACAAGTTTCTACAGACAGTCTGCTAAATTGTGAAGCCTAAATGACAGAACTATTAGGTTAAAGCTTAGATTATCTACAAAGCTTCTCTTTCTTTCTCTTGAATAGTTGTAGAATGGAATTTTCCATATTTCTGTACAAACCCTTCATCCATGCCTCTTTCTGTCCACTTTGCAGTCCATCAAAAACCCACTTCTAGATGGCCGAGAATAAGACAGATAGTTACAGGGTCCTGTGTGCTTTGCATTCTAGAAGCAAAGGTTTGGAAACTTGGCACCTTCTCCTTAAAGGACATTATTCCCCTGGATAATCTCCACCAGCAGGTACAAAGTTCTTTTGGACATCCTTGTTAATTTGTTAACATTCAACTTTCAGTTAGGGAGAAAGCCTAGTTTTTATTTCAATTATTATTGATGACTTTTTTTTTTTTTTTTTTTTTGCTTGTTGGGATTTTTTGTGGGGTCTTTTTTTGTAGTTTTCATATAAAATGCCCCTTAAGGATTCATATGTTTGGTCCCCAGCTGTTGGGATGCTTGTGGATGGCATTGATTGTGTCTTCACACAATGGAAAGGCTGGGCTAGCATCCTGTAGCTTCTTTTATAAAAGCACTACATCTCCTTAAAAGTGTTCCTTATGACCTATTCACATCCAAAGTTCCCCACCACTGTCACATTGTGAAGAAATGTTCAGTGCTTAAAATTTTGTGGGACACAAATATTCACAGCATAAAAATTCGCCTCTTGTCCTTCCCCATCCTCATGTTGATGTTGCAGGCACACACAGCCAGGCTCGGTTTTCAAGTGTCTGCTTGGGGACCAGAACTCATGTGTGTAGAGCATGCTCTCTACTGCACTGAGCTACTTCCTCAGCTCCCAACCCTAACTTTCCCCTTCTCACCAGAAAACAGATTACATTTTGTGGTTTTCAAAACCACTGCTTAAATGCACACAAGCTTAATGCTTTTACTCTTATAATGAGTGTTTGAAGATTTTTTTTTCTTTTTGAGTAGCTTCTGAAGCAGCCCCAACCACTGAGTTTTAATTTGCTCTGTTAAGTAGAGCTCCAGTCAAGGCTGAATATATATGCACAAATAACCACTGTGATTTTAAAATTAAATGTGTTGGTTTTAAGCATTTTGGGGTTCACTTGATGCTAAGAACACTTTCAGCATCTGCTCTTACTATAATGGGAGCAGTGATGGGTTTGCTTGGGTGGGCACTGCATCAAGTCAGCCCTGTGATCCAACAAAGCCTCCTCAAGTAGCTGTGCTTTTAAATCACATTTCTGTCTGACTGAAGGGCCAATAGGTTCTGCTTTAATCAGATTTTTTTTTTTTTTGCTTAGTTTTTTTTTTTTTTCTTTCCACCTTCAGTCATGTTTTCCACTCCATTCAGCGAAATGTTTCACAAGAAGTTTCTACTACCTGTCAGAAGGTGCCATCTGCCCCTTAGATGCTGTGTTAAAATATTTGTGCCTTATGAAGTGCTAATTAACACAACAGCTCGATACTTCTTTCTTAAATTTACTGAAGCTGCTGGTTTCTGGGCTTGGGTTAAAAGCACGGGCTGACATGGCCGTTAATCTTTTACACTTATTCCATGTTTTCTGGACGCTGACAGACATCTTATTTATGCTGATAAGTCAGGCTGTCCTGTTATTTGAAAGAGGAAAGAAAGAAGGCAAGTAAAATGTTAGGGAAATGAACGTTTCCAGGAGTCTACCCTTGCTGAAAGAAATTTAAAACCCTATTACAGAGGGGTCTTTGTGAAATCTTACTATTGTGAAATACTGAACTTTGTCACAGTGTTCTGAAAGAGGTGTCTTAATTACTCTAATTAATGGCATGCATGGAATGCATGGAAGAAGCTTGTCTTTTCTAATAAGCCTTGGTTCATCTCAAACTGCATCTTTTCAATCTTCGCCTTGCCCCTCCCCCTCTGCCTTCCCCCCCCCCCCCCCCCACACACACACACTGGTGAAGAAGGAATATTTAAATAATGGCTTCTGAGGAACCTAAATCTGAACAAGAATCTCTTGGTTCCTGTGTGACCACAGGTTAGGCACGGACAATAAACAGACATGCAAGTTCTCCATGAAGCACTGAGCCTATGCTTAAGCAAGTCAAAAGACTTCCATCCATCCTGCCAGTCAGGTAGAAGAATGTGGCCTTTACTCTTTGACTGGCACGTGGCTGTTTCCAAGCACAGTGCACCCTAGTGGGGCAGAGATAGAGCAGCCACCAGGATCTTTATTCTGAGAACTCTGACAGGGTTCCTGGGACCCTGAATCTAGAACACATGCCCGGAGGCAGAAAATGATGTGTCAAACTCAGCTGCAAAATCAGAGTCCACGTTACTTTCAGACCCTGGGTGTTAAAACCCTGGTTCATTCAAAATAGTAAACAGGCTATTTAACCTTGGTGTCTGTGTTGAGTTAATTAGGGGAGAGATAGGCAAAGGCAGAATCTCTTTACACCATCCCATTACTAACTTCCTTCCATTTCATTGTCTGACAACATCACACACCTCTTATGAAATGATGATGGCTCTGTCAGGTCTCTAGGGCCCATGACTGAGGTCAATACATTTCCATGGGAGAACTCAAGTCCTGTGCAGATTGAGGACCTGATATCCACAGGCTTCCTTGAATTCAGCAGGATGAACAGAGGTCATAACGGCCGTGTGATAATGTCATCTCTGTCAGATTTTTTCACGTGGATGAAAAATGCTATTAGCTGATGTGTATGTCCTTGTATGTATGTGTTGGGGGTGTGTAAGCCCGAGTGTGTGGGTGACACACCACTGTACTTAGAAGACTAGAAAAGGGTGACAGTTGTCCTGCCTGGTGACTCTCTTACTTGTTTAGTGGCCATACCTGAGAATTTCAACTGAGGTCCCTATGCTGACAAACCAAGTGCTTTCACCCACCCAGTCCTTTCCCATCAACTGATTTTAAAGAGAAGTTACATATGAGCAAGTTGATGTTAAAGAATATACATTTGCTTTTTTTTTTTGCTTTGCTTTGTATTGGCAGCACTTTTCTCCTCCCTGGGACCATACATGCACAAGGTGAGGGTAGTGGAGGTACCTGAAGGACAGAGATGTCTCCAGGCATTATAAATGAACAATTGGCACGGAGCTCAGAAGGTGGGGGAGGGGGGAATGAGAGCACCATGAGGCAGCCCACAGACATCAACGGTATTAGTGAGATTGGCAGGAACTTCACTTCACTCCTGGACTTTGTAACACATTTCCTAGGCATTTGATATATTCTTCTGTATCAAACACAGGATTGTCAGATATTTAGAAATGATTGGCTATCAAAGCATTCATATTCTTATATGTCTTATTTAAAAAAAAAAAACAGTACGTTATGAAAATTTCCAAACCATTCTCACATTAAATGATATCTAAATATCACAATAGCAAAAAAAAAAGAAAGAAAAAAGAAAGAAAGAAAGGAAGGAAGGAAGGAAGGAAGGAAGGAAGAAAGAAAGAAAGAAAGAAAGAAAGAAAGAAAACACAAAACACCACACACATCTGTTTAAAGGTGGCTTAAGGAATCTGAAGAAAATGACATTAAATCTGACAGTTTTCCTAGCACTCTGGTTACTATTGACAAGCATGCTACGTTCACTCTTGATTCCAAAGTCCCTTCTGCCTCATCCTGCTTCTCTAAGATCAAAATGTTTTGCCAAGACTCAAGGCTCCTTGAGCTAAAAGCCTGTAGGGTCTGCTTTAGTTGTTTTTCATTTGTTTGTTTGTTTTGTTTTTTGTTTTGTTTTAAATCTCAAAGATGTCTTTGCCTACTGCCATGAGGAGAGAACCAGATACTAGGATTTTGTTTGGTTTGGTTTGGTTTTAGTTTTGGCTTTTAATCTTCTGGCTCTAAAAGTGACCGATTCTGAAACAGTCAAGGAAAGTGTTCACTTGGATTTCCAACAGCCTTGTTATTAAAGCCTCCAGATTCTGACTTACAGTATTGAAGAGGAAGAAAAGTAGTTTTGATGCTAAAATTGCTGGACTACTTGACTCTTCACTTCTTTAACATAGTCAGCCTTTCTTACTGATGGGCCTCTCCCACCTCCTACCCCTCCTCTTTCTGCTTCCTCTTCACACCCCGTGCCTCACATGCTGTGTATCAGAAGCCTGACTTCACTGTGCCTCCATGTTAACTCTTACCTTGCTTCTGGCCTTCTCTATCAGATATTCAAAGCCTTCCCTAAATAATAACATACTTTTATTGAACCCTCTGATGCACACTGTGCTGAACACATTACTAGAATTGCTGACCAGCTCTTGAGGTTTCAACTGTAGCTTCAGCAAATCCTACATTAAAACCTCAAGTTAATTATGAAAATTTTAAACAAAGAAAATTGGCATCTCTGAGTGTAGGAAGCTGCCAGCGGGAAGTGGGGCGCGCGACATCTGAGAATCTGTAAAAGAGAAGTCGGAAGAGTATTTGTAAGACACCCTTAAAGGCTATAGTTTTTAGAATAGGGAGTGGTGCAGAGACAGCCAAAAAATGATATTTTTGTTACTATTAATTGTCATTATACAAATGCCACTGCACTGGAAACATGCTGGGCATTATTTCCAACCCTTTCTCCTTTATTCTTGGTCCAGAATCTGTAATTTCTCTGTGCCTGGTCTAGGTGTGGACCCCTTCTCATGGTCCTTGGACCCTGGACTTCTGCCTGGTGCTTCTTACATGATGTTTTCTTGGAATGTCAAGTCTCAAGGATGGCCTACTTGTTCCTCTCAAACTGCATTGCTTATGCAACTCTTGATCTTTTCTATTTCTCCAAATTCAAACTGTAACTGCCCCACCTATCCACCAGACCTCAGATCATAGCACTGAAGATTTCAGACAAGTTTATCCTTAATGCATGCACCAATCTCTGATGGTGTAAGTTCTTGTACAGCTTCAACATGTAAAGTTTCTCTGTTGCTCCAGGGCAGTTTCTTAGATTCTCATCACCCCCTGTGGAGCACATTTTAAATTTCTCATTGTATGGCATGCCTGGGCCCAACAGAACAAAGGCTGAGAAATAGAATCTTTAATGGAGTGACCATGAACTCCACTATATTACCATTATGATAAAAAGGAAGAATGAATCTTAAAGGCAACCAGAAATTGTCCCCAATGACTTAATAGTACTTTCATTTTATAATGTTATCAGGAATTCCGAGGAGTCCAGGAGTGTTAAAGAACATTATCAAGGAAATTGGAGGTTCCTTCATTGGGTTCTTAATCTCATTAATAAAGGAATTTAAGAAAAGATTCAATAAAAAGTTTTAAGACAATTTTATTAGAGTTTAAAAGGAAAACCCCATGTCAGACAAGTAAAACAATCTCTGCAGCTGTCTAGAGAAGGAATATGGAGAAGAGAAGGAGAAAAGGTCTCATTGTTTGAGTTAAGCCAGCATGGAGTTTATCCACATGGCAGACAAGCAGCTGAAATATGGAAGGAAAGCATAAGCCAAAAGATGAAAAAGTTCATATGTGGAGGCTCTGGCCAGCACATAAGAGACAAAAGACAGAAGAGAAGAAGGAAAAGCTACTCCTTTCTGTGTCGGGATTCAGGAAGGAAGCAACTTCATTGAGGGTGCAGATTTGCTGATACACATATTAAGAAATAGTTATTCCTCCCGTCTCGTTTTCACATTTTAAGGTAAACCTGATTTCCCGAGGAGAGGTCCTTTTGTCAGGTGACTGACTGGTCCAGACCCAAATCTATTAACTTTAAGGAGAAAAACAATAAAATGTCTTCTCCCAGAGGTGGATTCTATTCTTAACTGTAACATATGATGGCCATATAGTGAGGAAAAAGTAAGGTCTTCCAGCAAACAAATAGAGAAGCCAGGCATTGAAGCCAGGTTCAGCCAGGTGTGGCACCATCTGTAAAAGTGCCACATAGTACTGTATAGGCTCCTGTGTTCACCAAGAATGTAGCTGCCTCCAGCACAACCTTCCAAATGAAAGGTTATGACTTTCCCCTTTTTGTTTTCCTGTAAATCAAAACAAAATCTCTAGTTATTTTTAGCAAGAAATTATTTTTCTGTACCCTGTAGAAGAATTTTAATCCAGCAGTAAGGCTACTCTGGGAAGGAATTACACCTATAGACCCAATAGGTTTGTGTGATTGGGCTGAAATGACACACACTTTAATCCCTTTCGCCAAAATCCACACATGTCCTTAGTACACACCTTTAATCCCATACTATGAACATTAAATTAGTTAGTCAAAGGAAGCAAATCCATGTTTGAAATTGAAGTCTAATTGAGGGGCAGCCAAAGTGACAAAGCAGAGAAAGACTTGACAGAGTGAGTCAGAGGTAGGACACCCCCAGCTCTCCTGAGATAGACAGGAAGAAGAGGCTACTTAAGAGCAGCACGGAATGAATCAGGGAAGATGGGCAGTAGAGATGAATTCAGGCAATGTAGTGATGTTCAACTGAACTCAATTGCTTTAGACTTCACTTTCAAACATGACTCTGCTTCCTAACCAACTTAACCTTCATAGTTTGGGATGAAAGGTGTGTACTAAGGGCATTTCTGTATTTCATCCAGAGGGATTAAAGAAAGTTTTTCTTAGCAGAGCAATTTAGTGAGAAGCTGAAAGAAACCCATTTGAATCAGTCAGCTTGGAGAGGGGTTTTGAGCCAGAACAGGTGAATTGAAGCAGCCACCCAGAGTTCAGAAAGTACTAGAAAGGGTGAGCTTATTCAGCAGTAATAATTATTACAGTTACATCTGGTGAATAAAAGTTACTTTGACAATGCTCTACAATTACTCTCAATATTAACAAACTAACCAAACACAGACTTAACTGCAATGGAAGGTAGAGAATGTAACACCGCAATGTATGGAAAAGATGGAGAAATGAGTAGTGATCAAGTAATCACCTAATAAAACTGTATAATGCCTACAAACTCCAAATCCATTAATCTAATTTAAATACATTTTAAACAATGAGACATGATTTAAATTATAGTTTTTAAAATACATACTTTAAAATTTTATGTATATCACTGTTTGCCTGTCAGTATGTGTGTATACTAAAATCATGTATTGCCTTCAGACACCAGAAAAGAGCATCAGATCACTTGGAACTAGAGTTGTAAACTTCCATGTGCATGCTAGGCATAGAACACAGGTCTTCTATATGAACAGCGCACGCTCAACTACTGAACTATCTCTCTACCCCAAAAGAAGACCTTTCATTTAACACCAGATGAAAGAGACAAGTGAGCGGAGGTGCTCTAATTCATGGGTTATCTACAAACAACTGTTTAAGGTCAAATATGTTTGCTGAAACAAAATAGTATTTCATTACTTCAGCTTTTTAAAGTGCAGTTCAGCGACATGGAGAATAGTTGTGCTGCTCTGAGCATCTATCCCATCATCCAAAGTGAAACTGTATATCCAATAAGTAATTTCTCCTCTCCCATTCCTTTTCTCCTATTACCTGGTACCATTCTACCTCCTGTTCCTATGAATTTAAGTATTCCAAGCAAATCATGTATGTAACATGATATAGCACTATGTGAACAGGCCAGTTTCCTCAGCACTGTGTGCATAGACCAGTGTGCGTATCTGTCTACCTGTCAGTAGACAGTCCACGTGCTTCCTTACCTTTAGAGATTGTGAACAATGATGCCATGGACACAAATGTTTGAATACAGGCCTCATTTCATCCCTTGGATATTGCCTTGTTAGGTTTTCTATTGCTTCAAAACACCATGACATGAAAACAAGTTGGGGGAAAGGATTTATTTGGCCGAGACTTCCACATTGCTGTTCATCACTGGAGGAAGTCAGGAAGGAGCTCAAATGGGACAGAATCTTGGAGGCAGGAGCTGATGCAGAGGCCATGAAGGGGTGCTGCTTACTGGCTTGCTTCCCATGGGTTGCTCAGCCTGCTTTTTTATAGAACTTAGGATCATCAGCCCAGGAATAGATCCACCCACCATGATCTGGGTCTTCCCCTATTGGTCACCAATAGATAAAATGCATCATACCTGGATTTCTTGGAGGCGATTTCTCAACTGTGATTTGTTCCTCTCTGATGACTCTAGCTTGTATCAACTTGACACAAAACCACCCAGTACAAGATAAATACCAAGAAGAGAAATCCCTGGATTGTGTGGTAATTTTGATTCTTTTCTTTCTTTTATGAGGAACTTTTTCACAGTAGGGTGTGGTTTGGTTTTTCAAGGAAGTCCTGGCTTACTGCAAAATCACTTGCAATCCCCTCTGCCTTGGCCTCTTAAGAGCTGGGATTATAGACATGATTGACAGGCCTCACTGTGCCAAAATATCTTTTGAATACAAAGTGGCTACTGATCCCTAAGAAAGCTAGTCTAATCACCTATAGACATTCTTCTCAGTAAAAGTTTCACTCAACTGGAAGATTGTGTGTTCTCAATTTAATTTTTCATAGCCAAAGTGATTTTAATTTATTTTCCCATTATCTCATTATTATGATTATTATTTTTTGAAGTGCTGGTGATTGAATTCAGGATCCTGCACAGACAAGCCTTACTTCATTATTAAATAGATAAAGTACGTTGAATACTGACTTTGGGGGAGATTATATAATGAATAGGAATTGAACATAAAAATGACATGCTGAGAGATTGGTCTGGTCTTTTTATGCATTGGTCTCTAGAACATTTCCTAGAGAGGACAGGAATGGCTCACATGCCTCCCCACACTCTGATCAAAACCAAAACTCAAGCCCCATAGACTCGACTGCCTAATTAACAATTAAACTCTGCGGTAACAGCATTTACACCAGACATGCTTCACCCTGGCTGTGCTCTGCATCCTCATCTTCCTGATGCTTTTCTGGATTACTCCAGGTTTTGTCGTCTAGAGTGTTTCTAGAAACTGTTTGTGTACGTAATTAAAACAACTCCCTGGGATTGTGAAAATTCTGGTTATTTCTTGCATGTTAACCCAAATGGCAAGGGGCTGTGAAGGTCTGGATTTGATCTTATCCTCTTTCTGGCATAGAAACAGTCCAGTTAGAGTTGAAACTCAAAGACCTGGTGAGAACGGAAAGCAAACGCCGTGGAAATGAGTATGTGTTTGAACTAAATCCTTAACTGGGAGGCTGACTTAGAAACCTTTGGTTCCTTAATAATGTGAGTTTTTTAAGCCTCAGTATTTCATCATGGACATTGTTACCCCAGGACTCAAACCCATCTCCAAAGTGAGTTTCCTCAGAACAAAGATCTAAATACTAAGAGGAACACAAGCTGATGTGTGGTCACCACTGAGTGTTAATCAGCACACCACTTCCCTGGCTGCCATTCCTCTTTCAGTATACAAAACTAATAGATTCAGAGGTCAGAAAAAAAGGTTGGTTTTTTTTTTTTAATTTTTACATTTTTAAACAGATTCAGGATATCTTCTGTGACATAACATCTTCTACATGTGATGGGAAAGTTGCAGCCACCCATAAAATGTTAACAACATGGCTGCCAAAATAAGACCTGAGAATGACAATCCCATGTGACACGCCCACAGGGGTGCAAGAAATCTCACATGGGCCTACTCACAGATGAAGCATTGAAACGAATAGCTGTTAAGGAGGAAGAACTGGTCTTTTCCAAGAAATAGCTCCCAGACAATAGATCCACCCCCAAGTGGTCACGCCTACATACATATAACATAGGAGTGAAACTAAGTGAATTCAGCAGGTTTTATTTGTAATGTATGCGTATGTATGACAATAATCATTAAAGATTCAGAAGCCATGGATTTGAAAAGGAAAAAGGAGTATATGGGAGAAATTGAGCGGGGGGGAGGGGGGGAGAAAGGGAAAATAATGTAAATACAATAGTTTCTATATGAAATCATAATAAGTAGATATCTTATTACTTACATTTATGTATCTGTTACAGACCTGCACATGTCAGGACAGGTGCCTAAGGAAGCCAGAGAATGCTGTTGAAGCCTCCGGAACTGGAGTTCCATGAAGTTGTGAACTGCTCAGCCTGGGTGCTGGAAGCTGAACTGGGGTCTTCTGCAAGGGCAATAGAAGAGCCACCTCTCCAGCCACTACTGTTTTTTAAACTTTAACAGTATTTGCTATTTAACTAGCAGCAGCATACAAAGGACATGCAATACACATCAAGACAACAACATACAACCGCATACAACATGCTAGAGTGCTTCGCAGTTATCTTCGGGCTCACTTTGCTGGGGGGAAAGAGTGTTTAAATATAAATAAACAGCTTACAAATTAATTTGCAATCTCATGGTAGCTGTTTCTCTCAACGATAAAGAAAGCCTATGGTCCTTTTCCTTCAACAGGACCTTTTTAAGGTGCAAAAGCCCAGAAGTAAGAGCCTGCATGTGAAATCCAAATGCTGCTCAATGGATTTCCTGTGGGCGTGGAGAACTTCATGATTTCCATAAAGGAAAACCTGAAGTCAGTTTTTAACATGAACCTTGTGCATAATTCCGTCCCTGGCATCGTGGACTGCTGAAATACCGAACATTATAAATAATGGACTCTTAGGCCTCTCTTTAGCATCCATTGTCAGGTACACATTTATACGGCTTCATGGTTGCCGTGCGAGCAATGAACAGTGGTAGCCTGCACTGAAATCACTCCCGAAGCCTTCCTCTACCCATCTATTCACTATACAATCTCAGTGTGAGCCCTACTCATAGGAGCAATTCTGTACTTCCTAGCTTCGACATTTATTCTTGTCACTCTTAGTTTCAGACCCTAGTTTATTCTAGGATTAGCCTAGCTACATTTTTCTCAGTATCCGCCCCTTACTCACCCCTTTCTCAAGGGCTTCTCATACTGAAGAATAGCTTAAAAAGAAAAGTAACTGAGGACAGAAGGAACAAGAAACTGTGTAACTTTTCTCTTTCTTTGCCTTCTGACTTGAATAAAAGTTTCCTTTCTGCCCTCCAATCAGAGCTCCCTAAGAAGGTATGCTATCACGGTTAATGTAAACTGGATTTTAGTCCTGACCTGGAACTTGAAGAGCATTCTCTAAGTCTGTTTCCTTGTCTATAACCAGAGAAAAAGGTCATATATAGGTTGTTCAAAAGTGTCATATGACGCAGGTGAGGGTGACCTGAATTCCATCCCAGGACTCATGTAGTGAGAGGAAAGCCGAGGAAACCTGTTCTCACCTAGACACACACACACACACACACACACACACACACACACACGTACATAGATAACATGTAATAGCTTTTAAAGACATAAAAACCTACTTTTAAAGTTAAGCAGAAAGCACACTGATGTCAAAGTGTGACAGAACTACCTTCAGCAGGTGTCAGTTCTCAGCACTCAACCCGTCTATCTTAGAAATGACTGCTCTTCCTTCTGCCTCTTTCCCTCCGATTTCAGATCAAAACGAACTGGGAGCTCCGTGCAGAAAGGTATCACTTTGTATTGTGACAGCAGCTCCTGGGACCATGATCTGCAGGCTAGTGCGTATTTACTAAGCTTGGTTCAATGACACCAAGTACTAAGGTGTCACCAAGATAAAACAGAAGGCAAGACTTAAACAACAACAGCAAAAATCAACAAGAAAGAGAAAACCAGAACTCTGTGTGTTAATCATTGGGATCCTAAACGTGGCATAAAGTCAACTTGGCAAAACTTGTCTTGGAGGACACAGAAAAAGTTACTCAAGGAGTCCTTATTTCCAGGCTGGTTTATAAAGAATTGAGACCTGGGGGAAATCCATACCTTCCTTTCCCCTTGGGGATGGAGAAATAGGATAATTAGGGTGTAGATTGGGTGGGCTCCTAACCCAGCCTCCAGGAGCAGTTTAGCTACAAACTTCAGGGCCTCCAGCTCAGCCTAGACCTAAAAGACTGCTTGAGAGAGCAGAAACCTACTGGGCGTGGTCTCAGAGCTGACGTGACCTCGCTGGGCGTGGCTTTGAGCCTGACTGGGGCGTGACTTGGGGGGTCAGTGGGGGTGGAAAAAGCTAGTGGAATAGGCAAAATGGGAGGGACAAGGACGGCTGCAGGGGGAGGAGGCTTTGAGGGTGGGAGGAGAAGAGGGACAACCTAAAGGGAGGGGGGAGCGGACCTAGCTCAAGTTCCCTGGGGAGAAGGCGGTGCACTACGCGGGAGGAAGGAAACCCCGGAGCTGGTTAAGTAGCTGTGGACCCGGTAGGAAAGGTGGGGACCTAGGCTTGAAACTCAGGGCTTGCCACCCAAGCAGCCACGTGGAGCCCCACCCTGGCAAAGGGAAAGCTGCACGGTGGCTCTGCCACCTTGCTCCAAAGATCTTTGATTTGCAAAGACTATGGGGCCTGGCTTCAGGAGCTCGAGCCTTGGGGAACTTGGCCTGGGCTCAGCGGGCACTGATCTCCCCAATTTAGGGTCTCCCAAGGTCTAACTTGAAAGCTCAGGGCCATGAGAGGGTCCCCTTGCTTTCTTGCTCTGTTCTGCTTGACTGCTGAGCTCTAGGGACCTGTTGGAGCAGCTGTGTTCTCCCTGCATGGGAGGAAATGGAAAGAGGGGGCGTCTGTTCCCTGCTCGGGTTTCTTTAACAAACGTTAACACCAGAATCCTCCTTCTGGAGCGTTTCAGACTCCAAAGATATCTGAGCAAAGTTTGTACAGCTCTGACACCGAGAGGTGGCTGTAAAAAGGCCTTAGATATAGTGATACCTGCCCGGGCGGACATCTTCAGATGTCCTCCGAAGTGATAAGTGTTTACCTTTAGACAAGCGACTGAGAAGTGTTTACTTTGTATCCTCAAGGATCCTGCTTTCATTGCCACTGAGAAGGAATAAGAGTGGTCCCGGGACTATACACCCACTTGGGCCATTTCATTTTAGTTTACAGAGACAGAAGGGATGTCCAACAGTATCCTTGAGGCCTGGTGTCATTCTATAAATAACCAATTTTCTTCAACAAAAAAAAAAAGAAAAAGGGTAGGGATGAAGGGAAGAAGAGAAGAGAGGGGAGAGGAGAGAGAGGGGAAAGGGGGGGAGCAGTGCACACCTGAAAAGAAAAAGATCAGACTATTTCTGATTGTCAATCGGTCAGATAACAATTTTGAAAAAGCTAATTTGAACACCAGATTCAGCAAGTGCATCTTTATGAAATTATGTTTTTGTTTGTTTATTTTTTGTTTTTGTGGAGGCTGGATGTTATTTTAGAGTTATCAAAGTAACTAAAACATATTATAGGTAGTTATGGAATAAAAGGGAAGACAGATTTTATTTGTTTCTGGTTTCTGACTCTTGGGGATGTCCAAGTACTTATCTTTCAAAATTTAGTTTAAGTTAGCTGCCCGGGGTGGTACCTAACTCTACACTCTAATTCATTACACAGCCTTGCCCGATAGCTCCATGGTATGGATGAGCAAGATCAGGCACGGTGTTGAAGCCATACTGCTGGAAGGTGTTAGGAGCAGGGGTTTGTTTGATTGTTTGTTCTCTGATTCCTAAGCCTGACCTCCCAGCTCTTAGACTGTCTCCACCTTGAACATTATAGGCCTGTCCTACCTCCTACGTATACCTCATGAACTGGGATACAGCATAAGAACCATTTCTAGCTTGGTACACCTATACAGACTACACCTATACAAGCTACTCAGGAGGCTAGGAGCAAGTCCGAAGCCAGCTTGGGCTACAGAATAAGACCCTGTGTCAAAGCAAAAACATTGAAAAAGAGATTTGGGTGCAATACCTGCCTAGCATGCACAAAGCCCAGTGTCCAACCCCCAACAATTAAAAAAAAATAACCTTATTTAAAGAGAAAGGATGGCTGCAGGTTTACAGAACTCAGACCTGTCTGATCTGTAGTCACAGAGCTCTGAACAAGTTGCTTGTCTTTCCTAGGCACATAGGCGCCCTTGATCCTCAAGTCTTCACTCAATGTAATACCCTATGGATCTATGAAAATGAGATACTGCTTTTAGTTAATGGTATTTCGGTCACATCTGCTGGTGAAATTACAAGGTGTCCAGGAAGGGTTACTTTATTCAATCAATAAATATGTACTCCGTGCCTGAATAAAGGCGGCAGAGTCTTGTGTTTATATTCTGTTTAGGAATGAAGGAGCCACCAAACAAATATACATAATAACATCTGATTTAACTAATGTTCAGATACAGCCTGTACGTAGGGGGCTGGGAGGGGTAACAGCAGATGGTGTGTGCTTTGGATTTTGTGATGGGCTCTTCTCAACAATGTGGATTCTTATGTAGGAAGAGAAGAAGAACTTAGAGACACTCCTTTTACTGGGACCTACGAGGGCAAAAGAGGTGTGAAAAAACTTGATGAATTCTAGGAACTTCTGGAAGGTTTCAGTGTCTGGCTCAAGAGGAAGTTGGAGATCCAGGTGGAAGCAGGTTCAGTAGGGATTTGTGCCATTTGGAAAGGACCCTGGCGTTCAGTGTTCGTCATGACACGGGGGAGTGATATGAAGGTGGGTATGGTGAAGACCAAACACAGTCTGAGGGTGGAGGAGGCAGAGGGAGTGTCAGATGATCACCCTGTGTGCCCTCATTCGACTTAGTACTGTGTTCATGCTCCCACTTTTCCCCATATTGCTAACTCCCACATAGCACACTATACTTATAACCTTGTTGTTTATTTCCTCTAATAAGAACGGCTTGTTTTAAGGACTGAGGTGAGAGAGACGGGATCTCTCTGTGTAGCCCCTGCTGTTTGGTACTGTACTATGTAGCCCAGGCTGCCCTCCAGCTTGAGTCTCCTTGTGTTTTCTGTGAGCTGGGATTTCAGGCATGTGTCACCACAGCTAGCTAAGGGACCATGTCTTTTATTTATGTACTCATTTCTTTATTTGCTGGTTGCCTTTACTGCTGTTTCCTCCTGGCTGGATGTTGTACCATATGTAAATTAGGCTCTTAAGGATTTACTGAATGAGTGCATTTGTTGAGTACTTTAGACCTTGATTCCATTGAACTTGCTATTGAGTGTGGTTGTGAAAGAAGGGGGGGAGATTGAAGATTAGTCTCAGTTTGCTACCTTGAAGACCGAGACGATGTTCAGGCTAATAATGACTAAAAAGCTGGACCAATAGGGGAAAAGATAGTAGAGATGTGGTGCATTATAAGCCCATCGATTCCCTTTTTTTCCCTGTCTCTATGCCCAAATACCTGAGAAGAAGCAATTAAAAGGAGGAGGTTTTTCTTTTTTTCTTTCTGGCCCATAGTTTGAGGGTGCAGTCATCACAGAGGAGGCAGGGCAATAGAAACATGTGGTAACTGGTTATGTTGTAGACCCAGTCAGGAAGTAGAGAGATGAATGCTGTTGCTCAGCTGGCTTTCCCCTTTCTTCCTTGAATTCAGTCTATGACCCTAGCCCATGAAATTCTGTTTGCCTGCACTTAGGGCAGGCTTGCTCATCACTGTTTCTTCTCCAGAAACACTGCCACAGAGCAAGAGTAAGATGAAAGAGATCCTTTAAGCCCCATGTTACTCTCTGAAAAATCACTTCATTTTATTGTTGGGGCATCCTGGACAAAGCAACTGAAGGAAAGGAAGCTTCTTTTGGCTCAGAGTTTGGGATACTTACTGTCACAGTGGGGAAGTCATGGAAGAAGGATCCCAGGTCACATGCAAAACCTCGTGAATTCTGGTGTTCAGTCAGCATCTCAGCCAAAGAGTTGATAAAACCTCTAGGGAGGGTCATCAAAATAATCCCACACAGGCATGCACAACAACAATCTAACCAAGATAATTCCTCACCCATGTGCCCAGAGCCTTGTCTTCTAAGCAGTTCTAGATCCTTGTCAAGTTGGCACAAGTACTGTCAGATATCATTAGATATACGAAGTGGCTTATGAATACACTTTTGTCATCTTGAGTCTCCGAGATTGGAGAATGTATTGCTGTACCCTCATCTAGATAGTGGTGCCTTTCAGACACAGGAGGTCTGGGCCCTGTACATCCAGGAAATTTCTGTATCCAATTCACCAGATACCCAGAGAGCCTCACAGGAGGCGCTGTACAAAGCTTTTCTTATGACAGATGTTCATTCAGTGTTGGGAGAATGATGGGTGCACTGGATCCCACAGTGCCCTAGTCACCTTTGTGGTTGTAAAAGGTGGAAAGAACAGCATTTAGATGCTTAATTATATTCTGCAAGCACAGCCAGGGTTGAAGTAAAAATTCATACAGACTCAACATCCAAAAAGGGTGGAAATCAAGGCTCCCATTTTTATTTGGAAACAGACACACACACACACACAGAGACTCACACACATACCACATACACACACACACACATACACCGCACACACACACACACACACACACAGGTGGGGGTTGGGGGAGGGAATGTTTAGCATGCTGCCAAGTTTTCCAATTTGGAGGAATGACCATGGATGCATTGGAAGAAAAAGTTCTTCCCAAATTTAGTTATTAGTGAATGCATTTCCAAAACTGATTCATCACCAAAGGACATTTGAAATGAATCATGTGTGCTTACCATTGACTAATATTATTTTTCCCGTGCAGTTTAAACGACATTTAAAAGATGATTTCCTGACTCTCTTTACTTGGATGTGAGAGCATCAGATCTGGGCTTTGCTCCCTGAATCCTGTAGGCATTGTGTTCTCCTTGACTGGGACTTACACAAAAGTGAAGCCAAACAGTTTGCTTTGGGCAGAGTCTGGCTGCATTCTGAGGGGCACCAGCTATAAATCCAGCCTCCCTAGAGGTCAAAAATCAACACTCCCCCTCCCTGTACTCAAACGAGTGATATGACAGTGATAAATGGCTTGGATGTGAGCGCCCTGAGCATTAGTGTGATGAATTATGTTGTCTGGGGCATGACCAAAGATTCTCTATTGTCAGCCTGTGATATCCAGTATTGACAATATTCATAAATAGCCTTCTGCCAATTTTGATTTCTGCTTTGCATATTAAATTTTCTGCCTGTAGGCCATGGCTCTTGGTTCTTAGGCAACTCTGTTTATTTTCTTTTTTTAAAACTGAGTTCATATAGATAATCAGCCTTTTGTTTCTTCTGATCCCTCCTCATTAAGATGGTGTGAGGTGTGCTTAGTTAGACAGAGTAAACACTGTCTTACTTCACAGAAACTGTTGAAATAATAATTATTAGTCTTTTTCACTAAATCTGCAGTAGTAACAGCTTATTCTACAGTGGCTTAATTGGGTAATTATTTGGTGTTTGAAAAGCATTTTGAACAGAATATCGGTAAATATTGTTGTTAATTTAATGCTCGTTTTCGTAATTAAAAAGCCATGCCTCCACAAAATCTTCAGTATTCTTGAGAATCAGCTAAGATTTCTATCCTGATGTTGCTTATTCTTAACTCTGTATACAAGCTACGTATACACTGATCTCTCAAACATTCTAAGTATTTTCCTGAACTCTCAAATCTATCTCTCGCTCACTCCATCCCACTGCGAGCACACGTCCTTTTCATTGCATAGCTCACACATCTGGAAAGCTAAATGCTGTCAGCCTTGTCTCTCTCCAGTTCTGGCCAGTTCCCATCATACCACTGATTCTTACACTGTGATAGCAGTATGACTTGGGAATTAGCTTCCGGGTCTATTTGTTTAAGGCCATGCCTTCAGCTCCTACCTGATGGTGTCAAAATGTGTCACATTGTGTTACGTTGACTAACACAGTCTGCTCTGCCTTTCCAACAGCATCATCACTCCATTTATAGAACCCTGGACTTCCACGAGTAGCTAAAGGGCTTTTCTGTAGTTCAGATTAGATGCCCCACTACTATTGTTTATTCATTCTACCATAACAAAATACCACAAACTGGGTGGCTTAAAAGACAGAAATGGATTTTTTCACAGTCAAGAAATCAGAAGTTCAAGATCCAAGTGTCAGCTGGGTTGTCTTTTCCTGGGGGAGCCAGGCTCTCTGGCTGCCAGAGAGCCACCTTCTTACTGTTTCTGTACATTTTCCCACCCCACCCCAAGCACGTCTGTGTTCTGATATCTCCTTATGAAAACACCCAGTCCTGTTGGGTTGGTGCTACCTTGGCAATCTCATGTAGCAAAATTCCTCTGTTAAGATCCATTCAACAGGAAATCTTGTTCTGAGGCACTGCAGGTCAGAAATTCAAATGTGTGGATACTGGGGGACAGAATAATTCCAGTGCACTGTGGTGATGGTTTCATGAAATGACCACTTTTAGAGTAATTTTCTTTATCAAATGTGAGCTGTTCAGTGATGAATGCAAGTCCCCAGAGCGTACTTTATTCAAGAACTTCTCTTGAATGTTATTTGAAAAGAAACTTCATGCCTGTGATTTAACATTGAAATAATTAGAAAAATGAAGCAACGTCATTCGGTGAGCTAGGCAGAATTTATTAGACAGTCAAAATATATCTAGTCAACTTTATACCTTAGGAACCATTCAAATATTTCCTTAGTAATTTGAAAGCATTTTTTTAATCCAAGAATTTTCTCTAAATCAAATGTGCTAGCGAGAGCATAGTAAATTCTAGGCCAGGTTGAGCCTAAATAATAAATAGGAAACAAAAGTATAGAAAAGGAAAAGGATGCTATGTGTATCCCTCAGTGATACCAGATGTGATGCTTAAGAGCTTGCATGAGATGAAGTTTACATACATGTGTTAGATAATTCAAATGTAAGAGCGATGGCTTTAGTTCTGCGATTGTCAGTTTTCATTTTCAACTTGATTGAATCTGGGATCACCTAGTAGGCACACATGCATGATTTTCTCTGAGAGGATTTCTGAAGAGTTTTAAGTGGGGAAGACTCACCCTGAATGCTGTCTCCTGGGCTGGGATCCTAGGCTGAATAAAAAGAGGCAGAGAAAGCGAGCTATACACCAGCATTGATCTCTCTGTGTTTCCTGATTGTGACTTGATGGGACCAGCTGTCCCATGCTTCTCCTGGTGTGCCTTTTCCTCTGTGATGGGCTGCGCCCTCAAACCATGAGCCAAAATAGTTTCTTCCTCTTTTTCATTGTGGTCAGGCCACAGCAATAAAGAATGTAACAAGTACAAACTTTCAGCTGTCCCACCTACAAAGCACCTCTGGAACCCTCATATAGGGAGGCTCTGAGAATGCCTTTCCAAGCTAAGTGTATTGGCTTATTTCCTAGCATATTCTGTCTACGACTTCCACAAGTCAGTATTCTGCTAGCTTTCTAGAGTCTTGGAATGTGGTTTCTTGAATTCAGACTTTGACTTAGCAGCCCATTCATTCACCACCATCCCAACCACTGAGCTTTCTTCCCAGGACTATGTCTCTTGCTTTGGCAAGAGCAGTCTTAGAGACTGACATTAGGCAAGAGTGCGTTCTTCAGAGGTGTGATTTTCGGAAGCCCAGTCCCCCTCTACCATTTGTAGTGTGTTGAAAGTCCTCTCACATGTAGGACTAGAAACTCCCCCGGAAACTCACTAGTCTCCCGTTCCTCATGCCCGATGTGGGTTCCATTGATTTCTGTGCTTCTTTCAATGTGACTTATTACCACTCAGTCAAGCCTGTTTTCAAGAGTGGTCCTCTTTCTCCTCTCTACTAAATATCCTGTATGAGTCAGTTCCTCAGTAGTGTAGGATCTTCTGCTTCAACAACTGACATTACTGAGACTTCGCTGTACTGTTGACGAGGCAGCAGGGGAAGAGTCTTGTGCTCAGAGTTGCAATGCCACTCGGCTTAGTCACGTGAATTTCTCCTCAGCGGGATCTTTCCACTCTTTGGTTATAAGTCTATTATAAGGGAGACAGAGGAAAATAGTTCAGAGTAGCAGTTCCAGGTGTAAACTGCTTTTCTCAGAGAGTCTGTAGATTTCTCTTGCTCTATTTCATTTCTTCTAACTGGTAGACTTGTGCCATATGTTAGAATATTATCAATTTTGTTACAGTGGGGGTCTCCATGAGTCTATGCTTCTACATGTCTTTTCTATAGTATGCTTAATGAATACATGGAATTTTGCAATATGTCATTGAAATTGAAAGTAGAGTACAATATAATGATATTGTAGGGTGTGTGTGTGTGTGTGTGTGTGTGTGTGTGTGTGTGTGTGTGTGTGTGTAAGAATTTTCCGTTTTATTACATTTTTGTAGCACTCTTTGCAAAATAAGCTTATATCATTTATTACTTTCAACACAATAGTTTCACAGCATTTTTATATCTTGTTTGATTTTTTTTCTCTTTGATTTTGTTTTTTGTGCTGGGGATCAAGCCCAGGACTATGGCCGCCGCCGTGCTCTGTTCCCACCCGCAGGCACTATGGAGAATTCTTATATGTAGTTTCTGCACAGAGAATGATAAACAAAACTTTGGAGTTTTAGTCTATAAATATTACAAAGCTTAATAAGTAACTCTGTTGTGTCTGACAATAATGCCTTAATCCATATTCGTTAAACCATATATCATATTTATGTCTTTAAACAAACATCATTTAAAATAATGTCCGCAATTATAGGATCAATAAACAGGTCTGAGAGTTGAAATTGGATAATAGCTTGCTCTGCCTAGATAGAAGTCAAGATTATATTTCTGATGGGTTTGGGGCAAGGTTGGTAGTTACTTCTGTAACGGGCTTGAAAATGAACCTTATAAGATATAGACATGTTGGCAATCTAAATTTTTACAAAAAAGAAAGAAAGTTTTATTCACTCTAATGAAATTGGGTTCATTGCCTTGTCATCTTCAAGAGAATTTACTATTCCGATATGTTGTCAGCCAGTCCACTATTTAACTATACCTTTACCTTAATATATATGAAATTGCAACACAATTGTATTTATATATTTTTCATGGAATAGAATGAAATAAATACATGATTAAAGCACTTTAAAATGCCCATCTATCACCTAATGTCAATTCAAACCTGCAAGGAGAAATATATCATTCTTTTTCAAACATTCATAAAACATTAACATTTTTGGTTATTTGATTAACAACAAACCTTCAAATAGTTTCTTTGTTTCTACTATGATGATTAGAAATTGTTGTTAAACTATATGTACGTACACATATGCATAGGTAGTACATAGATCAATTTAACAGTTACTTAGGAAACAATACCATTGACTTACTTCCCTGGAATGTCTTATTTGAGGCCATTGTATGTACTGTATCTGTTTTATTCTTATGAGCAGTATCAAGGGTAGCAGATACTTAACAGTCTGGAACGTCTGGGTCATGAAGCCATTTGATTTCATTCATTCAACCAGTAATGGTAGTTTATAGTAACTCAAAACTACCTACTGGAAAAGAAAAATTTCAGGGAAAGGCATCAGTAGGCTTCATATTTCTTGTAGAGAAGATTGACAATTGCCTACTACATATATATCTATTCTCTGTTTCTCTATCTGTCTCTGTCTCTGTCTCCCTGCCCCCCCCCCTTTCTCACTATATAGCCCTGGCTGACCTGGAACTCTATATGAATCAGGCTGATACCCCAATCTCCCTTCTCTTAACATTCAGATGTTGAACTTGCAGAAAGGAAGCCACACATTTAGCATCTCTCCAGATGCCGCCCTAGAACCTGGATCTAGCAGGCACTATGGATCACCTTGCTCAACTATTTTTTTATTTTGTTCTAGAGAGCTGTGGTCCATAAACTGGTTTGCCCAAAGGCAAGGTGTTTTTATAGTAATGTCCTTTATGGTATCGGTGAAGCTCTAGCTTTGATTCCTCTTGGAAAAATTGGATGTATTAAGAAAACCATCCTTTCCCCAATCTGTGTCCAGTTTCGAATATTGATTGGTTGTGCTGGCTAGTTTGATTTCAACCTGACACAAGCTAGAGACACTGGAGAGGAGGTAGCCTCAATTGAAATAAAAATGTTTCCATAAGATAGAGCTATAGACAGGCCTGTAAGTTATTTTCTTAATTACTAATCAATAGAAAAGGGTCCAACCCATTGCCAGTGATGCCATCCTTGGGCTGGTGATCCTGGGTTCTATAAGAAAGCAGGTTGAGCAAGTGATGAGGAGCAAGCCAATAAGCAGCACCCCTCCATAGCCTCTGCATCAGCTCTTGCCTCCAGGTTCCCTGTTTGAGTTCCTCTCCTGACTTCCTTTGATAATGAACAGCAATGTGGAAGTGTAAACTAAATAAACTCTTTCCTCCCCAAGTTGCTTTGGTCATGGTGGTCATCTCAGGGATTGAATCCATAAGTAAGTTGAATGAAGCTTTTGGTAGCATGCAATATATTTTATAATCACTTAATGTGTGTTATATACTATAACCTATTAGATGGGAGAATTCACTTAATAAATCCAGAATTATTCCCGATGCTTTCTAGATTCTTAAATGAGAGGACAAAACATATTTTTTCTAAATGCATACATTGTACATAATAAATGTGGTTTTTGTTCTTACCACAAATATATCAAATATACACGGTTTTAAACATCCTAAACTTTTGATTTGAAAAATGACACTTATTTATGTTTTGTGTGTGTGCATCTGTGTGTGTGTATCTGTGTGTGAGAGAGCATGGTAAGGCTTGCAATGCACATCAGAGAACTGCTCCAGCAGTCAGTTGTGCCCTACCAAGCAGATCCTGGGAGTTGAATTCATGTCCTTAGGCTTGGCCGCAAGGACCTTGACCCACTGAGCAATCTCACTCATCTCCAAAATTATTGATTTCTTTTTAAACCTGTGGTCACATCTAGTAGTACAGCAATTGATAAAAACTAATAACCGTGTGTAATAAAAACACATTTTATACCAGTTGATCATGGAAAATGCATGAGATAAATTTACTGGAAAGAATGAGGCAGGAAGTGAAATTTAATTTCATAGGAAGCCTAAACAAGAACCCAAAGCAGACTAGAGTGGTGAGGGCTAAAAAGGCTTTACCTATGAAGTTAAAAATAACTTCAGAGGAAGGGCAGCTAATTCTGTTTATGTAATCGGTTTATATTGCTCCACAGCTTGTTGGTAAAAGTAGCTTTGAGTACTTAGAGAATATATCTTTATCCCTTCTGTGTTCCAATTAAAAAGAAAAGTGTTATTCCTTCTTTTCGGAAACTAGAGCCTCAGAGTCATTCTGAGACCTTCCGGGCATCCACAGTCGCAGAAAGAGCAGATTGGCCCCCACTGTCCATCAGAAGGCTTCACTGCCCCATGACCAAGAAGACAAGCAATAATCGGGGGGGGGGGGGACTGACAGTTGGTAACTCCTCTCCTGTTAATGTCAGCAGAGAATACATGTCTCAAATCTGTTCCCTGTGTTTTCAGACCCACAGAGGCTTGAAACCCTGCACATCCTCTCCAGTCAAGTTAATTTATGCATCCATCCATAAACATTTATAGAATGCCTGCTTTGGGCCAGGCAGGGTGCTAATGCTGCTATGACGTTCTTCTCACTTCAACATTGAGCAGGGAAGATTCTTCATGAGTTATGAGAATCTGTTGGCAATTCTCTTGTGGGATCCCCAGAGAATACTAGGAGATTAGAGGGCCCTCCAATGAACACAATATCCTGCCAGTCCCTGCCATGTGTGCCATTTGTCATTGATACAATGACAGTCATTTTACACTGTGGTTTCAGCTATGGAAACCAAGGAGACTATTGGGGGGATGGGCAGCATTTTTCTCCAGAACACTTTATTTTTCCTGGTGCTTAATCTGAAGCTCCATGAAGAAAGCTGTTTTTTCTTCACCTAGCAATCCAGAACAATGCCATTTCTTTTCCCTGAAAAAAAAAAAAAAAAAAAAAAAAACACTAGAGGAAGAAAAGATTAAAAAGTTCATTTGACCTGACACTGGTCACTAGGAAACCTAAATAGCATGGTTACACCATCTGAAGAGGGTGGGCATCCTGGCTGGGTAGCTGGGTAGCCGTGTGTGTGTATGTGTGTGTGTGTGTGTGTGTGTGTGTGTGTGTGTGTGTGTGTCTGTCTGTCTGTCTGTCTGTCTGTCTGTCTGTCTGTCTGTCTCTGTATGTATGTGTAAAATAAAAGGGAAGAATGAGGGAGAGACTAGCTTACTCTATTTGTCTGTTTGTTTAATGGTTGTGTGTAGCTGTCTTTGGCTACTTTGTGCATTCATCTTTCTTCTACCTCCTCCACCCCTTTTCTTCTACCCTTTCAATTACCTAACACGAGATAGGAGAGAAAACAGGATAAAGGGAAAAGGGGGTGATGTTATAGTTAGAATACTTCTTGCTGAGTATGAGCATCAAGTTCCTTGGGCTAAGTTTGAACTCTGAAGTCAGAATATCTGATTTCTTTTTTTCACCTTTGTGACTATTTAGCAAACTGCTATTAACAGTAACCAACCAACAACCCACACTACCTCTGGGGCCATAGCATTGATATACTTTCTGAAAGGGCAAACATTACAGAAACTATCTACAGGTGACAGAACTGTGCCTCTGCTGGAGCACGAGGCAAATCTTAGTCAGGTGCTGCAGACAGTCTGAAGCAGCCTCATATCCCCGTACATGGAATTAAACTGAAAATATGTTTTATAACTCTAATGTAATAATATATAATATAAATAGAAAACATATTATTCTGTGTTTTTTAAAGAAACCAAAATTCTCACTACATGTGTGTGTGGCCCTGAGTGTTTGAATACTCACCATGTGTGTTTAGAAGCCTGTGGAGATCAGTAGTGGAAAATAGGAGTTGCTGTCAGTTATGAGCTTATTGTAGATGCTGAGAACCAAACCTGTGCCCTCAGTAAGATTAGTACATCTTTTTCAACACTGAGCCGTCTCTCCAGCCCTAGCTTCCCTCTTTTAAACAACCTATTCTATCAGAAACTCACCTACCCCTGGGACATGCAATTCATCCCCTCAGCTCAGCTGTCATTAGTTCCCTCATAGGGTTGTCCTCCTCCAGTCACTCAAACAAGGATCCTACTCTTCAAGTCTTAACCTCTCTTTCATACTGTTAAATCTGGGGATATGCCTCGGTATGAGTCTTCAGCCTCCAACACCGCGTAGGTGCCCTGGGGTATGTTTCTGCTAGAGTTCTTTTTTCTTCCTAGAATTAGTAAATTCAGAGACCAACTAGACTCACAACATGCCCTCCATGTCCTGTCTTCATGGTTGTGCTTACTACACTTCACTCTTTTTCTAGTTATTGGCTGTTTCTTCTAGCTGGGGATGTACCTTTGTGATGGAGCTGTTGACTAGCATGTTAAAGGCCTCGGGTTCCATCAGCACTGCAAACAACAGTAATGAATTCTTCAGTGAATCTCAGCCAGTTACTTCAGAGTACATCATTTGTCATGAAAGAATCCATTGCAAACTTGATTAAATTGCAAACTCCTTGTAGACAGGAACCATGTTTACCTTTACTGTGTCTGCAAGAAGGTACTGATCCAGATTATTACCCTTGTTTGAGTCCTGACAAAACAAACCCAAACCTTCATGTCTTAGTAATGACAAATAGTGAAGGGTTGTCTGGTGGCCTTATTCTGGAAGGCACCATCCTTTGGAAAAGACGGACACCATGATGCTGAGTGACACTCTTCCCTTTCAAGCGCTTATGTCACAACGACTTGGCTCGGTTGCAATTAATCTTGTGTGGCAGTGCGGTGACGATGAGATGATTTCTCTGGAGAATCTATGGTAATACTATTAAAATGCTCTTACAATGTCAGAATGATTGCCGTGGAGTATGCGGGGACTGTGCTTATGTGATTATGATATTATAGTGATGGGCGATTACCATAGGAAACTACTAATTCAACCCTGCAGGGACTTGCATTATGAAGCCATTATAACATGAGATTATAATGACACAATAACTTGGATGCACATTCGTGATGTGAAAACTAAAAGCTAATTGGAATGCAAGAACTATTTCCATTAAATTGTAATTAAACACCGAAAGCAATGCTTGTTTAAATTCGAGATGGAGGCACGCAATTCAAAAAGGAAAACTGTGGGGTTTGAAAAAAAAGAGGCATGTTGAGCAGAAGCTTAAAAAATGTTTAGGAGCGTTTTCAACTGTACCTCTTAGCACTAACGGCACGGGCTGGCTTTTCTCAGAAAGCATCGTCGAGAACTGGGACCAAGCATCCAATCCAAGTTACTGGCTCCAGTTGCCATGGCGTCACAACCAGCAACTCAGCTCCCCAATGCCCTTGTTTTTTTTCTCCTGTGGACATCATATTTTATTTTGCCAAGTAGAAAAGAGTGAAGCAATCTATTTTTTCCCACAAAAAATTACCTATGTGCATATGTACATGTGTATAGGAATGCAAAAGTAACCCATATTTGTTTGTTTATTTATACTTATTATTTTGTGATCCCGAGGGTTGAACCCAAGATCTCAGACATGCTAGGCAAGTGATCTCTAGTCCCAAAGTAATCCATGCTTAAACGAGGTAAGAACAAAGGAGAAAAGGAGTTGTTTTATTTTTTAATTGCTTTAAAAAAAAAAACCCATCCTGAGACTGGACAGATGGCTCAGTGGTTAAAAGTGGTTAAGAATACTGACCGCACTTCCGAAAGAACCAGGTTCAATTCCCAGCACCACAGAGCAGCTCACAACTGTTTGTAACTCAAAGACCTGACATCCTCACACAGATGAACATAGAGGAAAAACACCCATGCACATAAAATAAACAATAATAATTATTTTTAAAATAAATGAGGCCTCAGATTGTAGCTCAGTAATACAGTGTGAGCTGAGCCTGGAAATTTGTCTCCTGCGTTTCCAGAGCTGAGGACTGAACCCAAGACCTGCACTTCCTAGGCAATTGCTCTCCCACTGAGATAAATCCATAACCTCTAAATAATAATTAAAAAAAAAAAAACTCCACTCCCAAGGACGACTCCCACCCATCCTGCTGCTGGGATGGAACCCAGGAACTTTGGCATGCCAAACATGCTTTTTAAGCAGACATTCCCTCGGGGCCCTGTTTTCTATGCCAATGTGCTCACTTTTGTTCTATAATTACTTATTCTATTTCACCCTTTCTTGTTGTGAAGTCTAGTTCTTATCCAAGAGAACCCAGTTGATAGGTTCTTGTTTGCTTTTTATTTCTGTTTTTTAAAAATCGTCTCAAGCTAGACAATGGTTTTTGGCCTAGCTTCTGTTCTCTTACGGGAGAAATTCAAGGCAGATTCTTCAGGGTGTATTGGCAACAACAAAGGTACTTACTTAAATCCATAAAGGGTACTTACTTAACACTGCTTCCTGCTTAGCAATCAATGGCACCTGTGAGGAGGGACCGACTTCTAATTTGGTCTCGACCCGTAACTGTTCCATGCGTAGGTAGACACAACTGGACTACAGAAAAGCAGGGAACTTGAGGAGCTCCAGAGTCTCTTAGATGCGCAGCTATTTTGGCTTGCTCCGATGTTAAAAGGACATAGAGATGCTCCTCGCTACACCTTCCTAATTATGACTCCGACTGGTTATTGCTTCTTGGTTTAAATAGAGTTGACATGAACTTTTGCTGTTAAGCATTTAGCTTTGCATTTAGCTCTGCTGTATGCTTTAGGGTTATTTTTATTATTGCTTCTTGCAGCAACCAAATTAAGTAGGTGAGGCCAAATCACTAAAGTCCTTGTTTTTATAATTAGGGAAAGGAAAACACAGCTATCCTGTGGCTGCTTCATGGCACCCCAAGAGCAGTGTGCTTGGGTTTGGTTGTTGTAGCTGTGTTTCTAGAACAATAAATGGTATTTTCTTTGGGGTAACACTTTCATACTAAAGAAGACCATGGGAACTCATTGTGACAGTCATAACAGATGTGCCTATGACTTAATAAAAAGATAATTACTCTGAGAGTCTGAGAGACCCAGGTCTGGTTCAGAATACTGGATTGAAAAAGCAAGGATCCAATTTTCATCTATTTAAAACAAAGGCATGGAATCGAAATACTTTTGTAGTCCATTTTAGCTTAAAAACTCTTGCGAATATAACATTTAACGCTGATAGAAACTTAGACACCATCACTGTAAACAGATTTTTAAATACATAATAAAAATATCCAATATTTTTGTTACTTTAAAATCATTGATCTAAATTCAAAACCATACTTTGCTTGGATGGCATTTCAGCATCTGACATGTTTTGGCAGTGGATTTGTGATTTGACTTAAAATAACTTTTTTTTTATTCAAGAAATATAGTAAAATTCTTAAAGTTACAGACATAAATCACTCCCCCCAAAAGATCAAAATTATAGTACTTAAGTGTTTTGGTGATTTCGATAAAGTGTAGTTTAAACTATAACTAAAGGAACTTTCTGTTTAACAGCTGTTTAAGAATATAACTAATACTTATGTTCAGTCATAAGAATACATAGTTATATGAGTCTACAGCATAGGAAGCAGTGATAAAAATGCACAAGATAAAATATTGTGCTCAGCAAACCTTATAAGACTTTGTGTGTGTGTGTGTGTGTGTGTGTGTGTGTGTGTGTGTGTGTGTGCATATGTGTGTATGTTTGTGCATGCATGTGCACATCTCTCTTTGTAGGTCTTGTGTGTATGTGTCTGTGTGCACGTGTGTCTCTCTCTCTGTGTGTGTGTGGCTGTGTCTGTGTGTATGTCTTGTGTGTATATGTGTATGTGCACATGTGTCTCTGTGTGTATATGTGTCTGTGTATGTTTTATGCGTGTGTGTCTCTGTGTGTATGTGCATGTGTGTGTGTGCATGTGCTGTGTGCATGCATGTGTCTCTCTGTGTCTGTGTATGTGCATGTGTTTGTGTGCTGTGTGCATGTTTCTCTGTGTATATGTGTATGTGTGCCTGTGCACGCATGCACTACATTCATGTAGTGCCCAGGGGAACAAAAGAAGGTTCCTGACTGGAGTTACAGGTGGTTGTAAGCCACCAAGCTTGGATGCTGGGAAACAAACTCTGGTTTTCTTGAGGAACTAGGAAACATTCTTAACTGCTGGGCCTTCTCTATCCCATAAACAAACCTTTCTAAAAGACTTAGTGTTCTTAATGTTTATGGAGAATAGGACACAATTTTCTCTTGGGACTTTAAGGGAGTTATGAGTGAATGCTATTGGTCTGATAAAGCAGTTAGGGTCCTTAATTTTCTTCATAGTAAGCTGAGTTGATTTATTTAAGATTTTATATGACAACTGCACATAATTATGCTCTTCAGAGCCTGAATTAGGGCCAACACCAGCATAGCAGGAGAAGAAGTAAGAGAAAGGAATTCCTCAGTTTTCTAGTTGGCAATACACCAGCTTCTATTGCTATAGCAAAATATACGAAAGTGGATGATTTGCACAGAAAATGACTCTACATAGCTTGTAGTTTGGGAGGTTCAGTAGCGTGACCCCAGGATCTGGTTGGTTTGGGTGTAGGTCCCCGTGACTGTTACATTTTCATGTGTGCTGTCATAACCTCATTGTAACAGGGAAAGATCCCTAGTGAGAGAGAAGAACCAGAGGCTAGGAAGGCACCAGGCTTACTCACTGACTCACCATCACATACCAACTAGCCTAGATGCTAAGAGAACTCCCCACTTGTTCCCACGGGCAGTATCCACACTGAGCCAATTATTTTCACTGGGCTCCATCTCTTTGGGGCCAGGCTACTTTTTGAATTGTCATAACAAGGACCAGGTTCCCAATTCATGAACCTTAGGGAGGTCCATTTAAGCCGATGCCAAATCATGCCATAGTCTTTCCAATGTCTAGCCCTATAATCTGTACAGTATTTGCAACAAAAACCAACCCTACCCCAAATATGACCCCTTTGAAGCAGAGAGTACCCACTCATCTCCCTGCAGCCGAAGTTAACACAAGTTATAGAGAGGGTAAGACCTTCTCTAGACAGATGAAGTCACACAAGCTACCTGTGCTGGGTAGTCTTGGTTGACAGGTTGACTGCATTGAAGGTTGTATTGGTGGTGGGTAGAGCGTACTGTTAGGGGTGTATGTGTGGGCCTTTTGGGTGATGATACAGCTTAAGGGCTTTGACATAGTGAGTGGATGGATCCCTTGTTAGATTCCTACTACAGTGGTAACTGATGGGTGGTGGTAAATTGCAGGAAGTAGAACCCAGTGGGAAGAAGTTACAGTTTGCCCTGCTTTGTTCATGCATCCACCTCCTTTAATGCAACAAATCAATGCACAGGATCAAGAAACCATGGAGGGAGTCCCCTGAAATCAGAAGTCAGGAATGACTTTCCACTCCTGTGAATTCTTTCTTTCTGGTATTTTTGTCATACTGAAGAAAAAAAGAAAGTGGGGGGGCGAGTGGTACTTAAGACACTTCGAATAAGCATAATCAAAGCTGGTAGGCTGTGTACCGCATGTTGGGATTCATGTTCTGTGTTTCTTTTCCCAGGGCAAAATGATGTATATTCTCTTTGGCACACATTTTCAGTCTTTATTACTAAGTGTTGGTCGACTCTCAGAAGACGAGCCTCACAGGTCATGCTCATGATACTATTTTGGAAGCTCTCCCAGGGGACACTTCCAGATCCTGCAGCAGTGTCTTCTGCCTTTAGTGAAAATGGCCTGTAGTTTCTCATCCTTGTCTGAACAAGAACTCCATTTCCTCATTGCTGAAATGGGAGCAATAATAAGTGGGTTTCATCTCAAAGCACATCCTGTGGTCTAGTCTTCCACTCTTGGGTACTTTTCCATGACTCACCTTCATCCCTTGCCTGCTCACCCTGGACATTAGGAGACTTAATTAAAGTGTGCAGGAATGTGTGAAGCTCTTCAGGGAAACCCCTGAAACTATTATTGTAAATAACTTTTTTGATGCCCAGTAAGCTCTTAAAGGCAATGAAACTAGCTATATAGAAAGCTGGGGTTATAATATAGTTTTATGAAAATACATTCATTTGTTCGATGCTATATGAACGAGTGGGGTTTGAGTTCAGAGTTGAATCACTTAGAACCCCAAGTTCAGAGTTGAATTACTCGGAACTTTCTGGCCATTTTAAATGAGGTATCTTCCACCACCACTAAGTAACATGTTTCAGAGATCATTTAAGTAGGCAAGTAAAGCTAGTTTGAGTCAGCTTTTAAGACTTAGCAGTTTCCTCTTATATGATAATCATTTTCACACTTGTCCATGTTACTGGAAAAAGAAGAGGGTGCCCATCCAAGCTGGTGTGTACCCTGAAATGTTGTCCCTTAGGTACAAGTCAAATTCTTTAGTGCCATTCCTAAGTTGTCACTTTTGCCTTCCTCTTTCCAGCACTCTTTCCATGCCCTGCTTTGCAGGTTTGATTGTCATTCCAATACCGGCTCATCTTGGGCCACGCCCATGGGTTATAGGTTTTCATCATGGACCAGACAAACAGTCCATGCATGCAGCCTTCCAGGCTGCTTGCAAATCCCAATATGCCTTCTTATGCTCATGCCAAGTTCCTTCTCCTACACCTGGAAGCCTTCTTGGCCCCTCTTATATTGGTGACTGTTACCCACCCAACAGAGAATTCGCCTTGCACCTCCTTCCTAATGTCAGCATGCTGCACCATTTCATGGATGTCTTGTTCATATGAACAACCAGTTAACTTCTCATTGGTGTTCGCCAAGTGCCAGCACAGTGCCATAGGTTCTGTGGCTTCCTAACAGTAAGATGGTCGCTTTCATCTTCATTTTCCTTCATATCATCCACTAGACATGGGAGATCCTCAGCAAACATCGGCTCCATGGAGTTAAAATGTGTTCAGATAAAAGCTGTTAGTGTTTGGAAATCCTGGCTTCCTCGTGGTGCCTTCCTATGTGCTATGGGCTTAGGTATCGAGGTATCTGAGATAAATGATAGAAAGACTTCCTACCATCTTGAGATTAGCAATGGCTGGTGATAAGCCTGCAAAGAGAACGTAATACTAAAGAGAGCACATGCCTAAAATACATTGGGATAGAACCGAAAAATAGGAAATATAAGACTTGAAATTGGCTCTTTGCTTATTGAGTGGCTATTAGCTGTCAGTCACGGTGTCAAGCCCAGCACTGGCATCTATAGATCCGAGAACAGGAATGACCTTAAGTAATTATCAAAGTAAGGTTAGTTTCAAGTCTTTCCCTCTCATGGAGCAGGCCATGATGTTTATCTTACTAGTTGTCTACTTAGGAAACAGCCAAGCTCCCAGATCAAGACACATTTTTCTATCACTAAGCTGTTTTTTTTTTCTTTTTACACAAAACTGGCCCAGCCAGACTACCTAAAACTGCGTAACTGTCAGTGATTTGTGATTAAACTCTAAATTAGCCAAACAGAGTAGCAAATCTCAAGCCGTTGCAATCCCATCTTCAACTCAAAGGATGTGTAAAGATTTTACAGGGAGTATCTTATAATACACAGGTGTGCCATTGAAGGTGTGATTCTTGGAGACTTTCAAAATGAAACTGGCTTAAAAGGATACTAGTGTGCATGGTCTAGGTTCAATACATTGAAAAAAAAACATCAATCTAGGGGCATCTGAGAGATGGCTCAGTCAGGACAGTGCTTGCCATGGAAACAGGAGGTTCCAAGTTCAAACCCTAACACTCACATTAAAGCATCCAGGCATGGTAGCACAGACTTGTAATCCCAGTGTTTGGAAGGCAGACACAGACAGATCCCCAAGGCTTACTGGGCAGCCAATATGATCTAATCAACCTCATGGGAAGAACAACATTATCAACCAACCAAAATTCCCATGGACTAAAACACCAACCTTTGTGCACACATTGAGAGACCTATTGATCCAGTTGCATATGCAGCTGAAGATCGCAGTGCTTGGCATCAATGTGAGAAGAGGCTTTTTGTCTGTGGAGGGCATGTTTTCCCAGTGTAGAATGCCAAGGCAATAGGGTGGAGAGGGTGAACAGGACACAGTGCACCTTTGTGAAGACACATGAGAGCAGGGTGGGGGAAAGGGATAATATCTCAAACGTAAATAGAGTATCTAATAAAAAATAAGTTCCAGGTTACCTGAGAGATCCTGTCTCAAAGGCTAAGGTGAAAAACGACGGTGAAAGATCACCAGCATAAACCTGTAAACATACCCACCCCACCTGAATGCACACACAAAATGTAAGCCTAAAAGCCAAGGTCCCACCATTAGACTTTCCTCAGCCTTTGTGCTTTTCTGGCTTACAGTTGGCTTCCACTAACTTTAGTTGGGAATCGAGATGAAGTCACTTAGTGTTATTTTTAAGTGTACAAAAGTCATGTATCCCTATATAGTATTGTGTGGGGCATAGAAGAATGAGCTAGAAAGTTGTGTTCACTGTCTTCCAAGAACTTAGAGTGTGAAGATACAGGCATATTGAAGAAGCAAACATGGTTTTAAAATCTGTCATCCAGAAACCGATAGAAAACATTTTCCCTTCTTTGAAATAATTTTCAGCACGATTTAGGGAAGTGATGGAATTCTCATAAAACAAAACCAAAAAGGCATCATTACCTGAGGCTTCTCTGTTGTTCAGAACCAGATTAAATATAATTAAATACTCATTCCATGAAAAAGCATAACCTTTTATTAACAGTTTTACATCTGTGAGATAGATATGTTGGAGTTTTGTTTAGTTTGTGCTTTTGTTCTGTTTTGTCTTATTCGATTTTGAGATAGTCTTGGGTGTAGGTATAGATCAAATTGCCAAGTCTAGTCTCAAACTCAAGACAACCCTCTTGCCTTGCCAACCCAAGTGTTAGGATGATAAGAACAAGTCACCACAATCAGCTTAAATATGCTTTTCCGATCTTACGTATATCTATTTATAATTTTCTTGGTTTTTGCTTTACTAAAAATGTCTGTCTTCATTATGGTTTCTGTGTGTTGTCCTTTATAGACTGCAGTTCGGTTATAGCATAAGCGTCTAGATAGACCTGTTTCTGTGAGCAAGGCAGTGAAGAGAGCCAGGGGCAGATAAGATAGGACTTAGCTGTAGAGGAGGTCAAAGTTCAGTTGAGGAATTAAACAAATGCTTATTGTAAAGATGCTACCCTAGTACCTAAAATTAGCACATACTCAGATTGCTTGAACAATGTGAAGAAATAGCAAGAACGGTTTTGTTTTTTGTTTTGATTAGAAATGAGGCCCGAACCCTGTCCTAAAGACTAAGCAGGTTATCCAGGACAGGGTCAAGGACGTGAGCTGTTGAGTTTACAAAGTGACTCAAAAGAGAAACCTTGAGCCAGGCAAGGACTTTACAGAGTCCCGAAAAGAGCAGGCAGTTTGGGGAGTTTAGGGTTGGTGCACAGAGCATGGGTATGGGGTAAAGGGGAGGGGAGTCTTGGAAAACTGTCAAACTCTAGGATAAGATTTAGCTTTGGGCCTGGTTAAGACCATGTCCTGCTCTTTCACAGAACCAGAGTTCAGCTCCCAGTACCCATACTAAACATTACTACTGTTTCTAACTCTCAGGGTTGGAATGCCCTCTTCTGGCCTCTGAGAGCAATTGCACTCATACGGCACACACACACACACACACACACACACACACACACACACACACACACATTCTCTCTCTCTCTCTCTCTCTCTCTCTCTCTCTCTCTCTCTCTCTCTCTCGACAGTTTGTGTCTGCATTCCAAGTGCTTGACAAGATGGGTTGCAAAGGGTGGAAAAGCAATGATAAGCTCTTGCCTTACTTTGTATGTGATATAACATGATGATGATGATGGTGGTGGTGGTGGTGGTGGTAGGGATGGTCGTGGTGGTAGTAGTGGTGGTGATGATGGTGGTGTTGGTGGTGGTGGTGGTGGTGGTGATGGTGGTGGTGATGGTGGTGGTGATGATGGTGGTGGTGGTGGTGGTGGTAGGGATAGTCGTGGTGGTAGTGGTGGTGGAGGTGGTGGTGGTGGTGGTGATGGTGGTGGTGGTGGTGGTAGTGGTGGTGGTGATGGTGGTGGTGGTGGTGATGGTGGTGGTGGTGGTGATGGTGGTGGTGGTGGTGGTAGTGGTGGTGGTGATGATGGTGGTGGTGGTGGTGGTGGTGGTGGCAGCTTCAACCAAGATAGTAATGAAAGATTTGGAGGGAAGGATGAATTTAAAACATTTATCTATACCTTTGTAGATGCGGTATAAAAAACTGTAGATATGTCAACTGATTCAGGACTATCATGTTCCATGTAAGTGACCAAGTGCTACATTTGTCGCAGGGTGACCACACAGTAAGGCATCTATTGTGTTCATAAAGGCGAATCTTCTGTGGTTAACCATGAGCAAACTTCCTGTGAGCTAGTGTTCATAATTAATACCCACATTCTCCAATACACACCCTAAGCCGCTTGCCGCCCCTTTAGCACATTTCTTAACTTTCCTTGGCTTACGTTTCCTCCTGTCATCTCAAGCCAGGATCATTAGCCAAAGTTCAAGACTGGAGGAGAAATGGACTCATGGGCACTTGGCACATGGAAGGAGCTCAGTAAACATGGCACAGAAAATGAATAAACATGCCATGGTCTCTCAGCCTCTGAGTGAGGGTGGGGCTTCCCTTTTGCATTTTGCCATTTTCTGTCTGGTTTAGCACATAATAGCTGCTAAATAAATTTGATCACAACTATCACACACACACACACACACACACACACATGGTTTTGCTCTTTGTTTGTTTGTTTTGTTTTTATTTTTTTTTCCTGACCTACCAATTTTTTTATCCTTGGGAAGGGCTTTATTCTGTGGTTCCCTTCTTACATGCTTTGTCTTTACTTGAAATTTCTCTTGCTCGATTTCTATTTTTCACTTTACACTTGCTCTTCCTAACAATTTTCTTTAAAAATGTTTCACTCACAACCTCATTTGTACTCTTAGCCATGCACTGAAGTGTATTCAAGAATCTTGGCTCTTGGCTGAGTTGACTGTAATATAAGAAAAATACAGTGGTGATTAAAATATAGCTTCAGAAAAGTGATGTGGTCTGTATTAGAGAGAGAATTTGATTGAAGTGTGTGAGTAAAAAGGCAAAACTATTTTGTACAATCAATAAAAAGAATTTTTTGTATTTGTCCAAAAAGAAAAAAAAGAAAAAAAATTACTCAAGGCATTGACTCTTTTCCAGATTGGTGGAAGTTTTCCAAGGCTCCAGAACTTCCACTCTGAAACCCGGATTTTCATGTCAAGGTGACTCCAAGGTCAGTCCAGTGAAATCACTGGGATTTAAACAGACTGAAGCCCAGTCACTTGAAAGGTAGAGATTAGATTTGTGTAAAAGACAACACCAAATACTAGGGAAGAGTGACTTGACATAATTAACCTACGTCTGCTTTTGTGCTTAAGCTGGAAGATTCTAACTGATTTTTACATGGGATTTTAGTATAGATGTTGACTTGTTCCATTTTACTTCCTTTTAGTGAATATAAACGCTGAACATAAAAATGAACTATCTTTGTGTATCCTACCAGCCTACAATAAACATAATATTTCAGTATGTCTAGTGTTTTGCTCTCAGGCAGATGTATAGACTGTGCATACATGCATCGTACTTCATATGGTTTGTTTTTCTTTTTAATATATTACAATATGAACATCTTTCTAAATTGTTCAATATTCTTTGAAGATGTAGGCTGTGGAGATAGCTCTGTAGTTCAAGTGCTGGCTGGAGAAGAATGGGGATCAGAGGTTGGGTTCCCAAAACCTGTGTAAATGCTCAGTGGCATGGCAGGCCAGCCTTACTGCAGAAAAGAGAGTTGGGAAGAGTTAGCTAGGGAGACTAGCCACATCATTGAGTTCTGGGTTTGATTGAGAGGTTTTGTGTTAGTAAATAAGGTAGCTGAGTAATGAAAATGACTCCTGACATCAACCTTGAGCCCCCACATGTTCATGCACATACATCACATGTGTGTGTACTCACACACTTATACACACACACACACACACACACACACACACACACACGACTATGGAAAGATATTCTTTGAATATTTTCCCCTTGGTAGTATAGAGCACCATAGTATATATCCCCATTCACTTGTAATGAATATTTATTTACTTAATGTGTGAATGTGCTTGACTATGTGCATAATGTTCATGAAATGCCTGGGGGAAGCCAGGCAACAGCTAGAAGTTACAAGCCATTGTGAGTCTCTATGCGCTGTTGCTGGAACCTGGACCAGGGTCCTCTACAAGAGTCGTAAGTCTCCTTAACCACCGTGCCATCTCTCCAGCTCCCGAGAACTTGGTGCTGCTCTAGATGATGACATCAATGAAATCTTTGTACATTGATAGTTTTTACATGTACTTAAACTTCTTAAAACTGATTCTTAGTGTCACAGTAACATGTTTCAGACTATGGATAATATTGCCAAAGGTTTTTTTTCTCTAAAGCCATGAAAACCTTCATTTCTGTAGCATTACTACAGAAAAGGGGTGGTTCCTTGTCTCGCTTCATGATGGTGGTGTTGACTTTTATAAACCCCTCAGTGAAGTAGCAGGTCTGTCAGAGCTGTCATCCAGGGAAATTTTTTCTGAAGGAACCTTACAATGCTACCTCTTGGCCAACTTTTAAGGATTAAGTTACCATTTCAAATGAAAAGCGTTTCTCTGAAGCCTAAAATATTCCTATCTGTGAAAACCACCAACAGCCGTTTGTTACTGCGGCTGTAGGGGTAAGCTTTGGTCCTTCGATGATAGACTTTTAAAGAACTTTATGTGTGAAGCAGTGTGCTTTATGCATCTGCTCTGTGTACATGCATCATGAGGCTCAGGTGAGTGTCTGAGGACAGCTTTTAGAAGTCTGCCCTCTTCTACCTCACAAGCCCCTGGTCAGGAGGCATGGCAACAGGTGCCCTTAACCCCTGAGCCTCCTCACTGATCTAAACTATTTTTCTTTAGAAATGTCCACAGAAAATGGAAATTTTATGGCCTTTTCTCTCCCCATGTTCTGGGATGTTATCTGGTGACATCAACCCCAAATCAATACCCTACTCATCTGTCAATGGGGCCTTTGTACAGCTGTTGATATAGGTGAAATCACGTTATGTTGTGCCCCCCTTGGAAGTTGTTTTTAATGTAACATGTCTGTTTAAAACCATAACAAATGTTCTATAGCCACACTACTCAAAATGGTCTGTCCAGTCAATGCAATCCCTTTCAAAATATCCATGACTTCCTACATGGAGCTTAAAAAAGACCAATAACCAAAATGACCCTTCGGAAAAAGAACAGAACAGGAGGACTTACAAGAAGCTTCATATAGGATGAACTATTGTCATTAGAGTGACACATGCTTGCATGACAGCAGATACATAGACCAGGGTGGTGGGCCCGAGAGCATGGAAGGAAACCCACATGTCCACAGCCCACTGATCTTCAACAAGGCTGTTAGAATGTGTACTGGGCAAAGGAACATTGTTGTGAAAACCAAACACAAATAGAGAAGAGTCAAAAGGCGAGTCAAAATGTAAGACCAGAATTGATTGTGGGAAAATACAGAAGCGATTCCACAGGACATTGAAACAGGAAAGAATTTTTTAAAGATGCTTTCTAAAAGCCCAGATCAAATGCAAAAATTCACAAGTGAGATGATATCAGGCTAAAAAGCTTTTATCATAGCAAAAGAAGCGATCAGCATAATGAAGAGAAAATTTTGAAAGTAAGAGAAAGTATTTCCAAACTCTGTCTGGTGGCGGGTGGTGCCGAGCATGTATAAGGAACTGAACGTTTTTAAAGTACCTGATGGAAAAGGATAGATCTCATCAGGTGTTTATCAGAACTCGATGCACAGATTGTTAACAGATTTATCACAATTTTTCTCCATGTCACTGGTCATCAGGAAAATGTAAGTAAATTGCAATAAAATACTACCTCTCTCCAATTAGAATATCTATTATCAAAAAGACAAAACAGAGGCTGGCACCAATGGTAAGGAAAGGGGACTCTTGTTTATGGCTGGGGGTGAGGGGCACAGAAGTTAGTCAACCGTGATGAAAAACTCAAAAGCAAACTCCAAGACTAGAGATTAGCATTCATATGAATTATATTCAGTGGAAATAAAGTCAAGATGTTGGAGACATGTGGGCAACCCCATGTTTATGGCAGCACTGTTTGCAATAAACAAGAAATAGAAACAACTCAAGTGGCTAATTGTTGAAGAAGAGTCATAAATACACAATCATGTGGGTCTGTAGTGAAACTCGGATACCCAAACCCAGAGCAATCAGAGTGCTATCCAAAAGCTGAAAGGAGCCACAGCCTTTCTTGTGTGGTAGAAAAGGTGGAATCATTATATTAAAGCCAAAACAAAGATAAATGCCAAGATATCATGCATATGTGTAATATAAAACAGTTGATCTCTTGGAAGTTGAACTTAGAAGGGTGGTCACCAGAAACTGGGGAGACTTAAAGGGAGCAGAGGGATAGAAAAAACAGATCACTGGGGGCTGGACTGCAGTGAGAAAGGAGACAGAACATATGTGTGTGTGTACTAGTAGTCTGCTGTGTGTTTCCCAAAGCTTTGCCATAGAGAAATGGTAAAATGTTTAACCCAATTTAAATAGCATTCAATGGATATGTGTATCAGAGTGTCATATGTCACTGTGTTTATCTGTATATTGTACTTTTTTGTTGCTGGTTTTTGAAAAATTATTTTATGTGTATGAATGTTTTGCCTGCATGAATGCATGTGTACCATATGCATGTCTGATGTCCAAGGAGGTCAGAAGAGATCCCAGAAACTAGAGTGACAGTCAGTCATAAGCCATCACATGGCTGCTAAGAATTAATCCCAGGTTCTCTCCAAATGTAAAAACTGTTCTTAACTGCTGAGATACTTTTCCTGTCCCCTGTGTCTTAAATGTGCCAGTAACAATATTTAACAATTGACAGGACACAAGCAAACTTTACAAAGCTCATTTTTTCCATTATTGAGCTGCATAAGTTCAGAGTTCAATATTATATATGTTTAGCAGAAAAATTACCTTGATCCTTTTTCAAATCCAATACTCAACTAGTCTTTATGATAACTAGGTCAAATTTATAATTATAACTTACTTGATGGCATTTTTCCGTTTGTCTTCTGTGACAAGTGTTTGCTATGTAGCCCAGTCATTCTCACCAAGAACTAAGATTCTGGGGAACACAGCTTGATCAAAGTGTTTTTAATGATGTATTCAACATTGCTCCCACATGTGTTTATTTCTTTCAGAACAATACACTACCTGTCTCTATCCTACACTACCTGTGTTCAAGTACAAAGTAACACAGACTTTTTGTCTTATCTGATAGGGATGGAGTTTCACATGAGAATCCGTAGCTCTGGAAGTCTAGAGTCTAAGACACAGTCCTTGTGGATTTTGACTGTCTTCATGGGTCATAAAAGGCCTCTTGTCTTGCTGTGTCTTTACATGGTAATTGAGACAAAAAGCCTGAGATAGGGGAGCTAGCCTCGTTCCAGAGGGCCCAGCTTTCAGGACCACGTTGCTTCTTCAAGGCTCACCGTATTATAATATCACCCTAGTGGTCATCACTCCAGTATTTCAGTCTGGTCTGGAGATCAAATGGCTTTAAGTTTCAGTCCATAGCCACTACCTTAAGGCAGAGGCTTCAAACAATAGCCATTTTCTAATCTCTCACAACTCTCTGGGCTCAGCACACTCTACTGAGTCTCATGGAGCTGGGCTTGCAGTCAACTGGAATTCTGGGGGAACAAAAGCATCTGTGGAGGTCATACAACTGTCTGGTACCTCCCCAGGGCTGAGTTCACAGGGGCAGAACATCTGACTGCCTCCTCCTTCCATGGACTCTCAGGAACTCTCCTTCACGTGCAAACATAAACAGACTTCTTACACTCTAACCCTGTTTCCCAAAACACTAAGGAAAAGGTTGTTTCAGAGGATTTTGGCCTCAGACTGTCATCCAGTCAGTCCATAGTTCCCCCATATTGTTTTGGTCACAGTGAGTCGCAGGCCAGCTCAGGTTCAGAGTGTCTAGGGACTGCACAGGCGTGGGGATGTCAGGAGGCATGCTCACTGAAGGCCATCTGTGGAAACTAATACTGTAGTCACACACTCATTTTTAAAAGGCGTTTCCAGTTGCACTTCCCCGTGGCTAATGAGGACCTCCTGCAGCTTTAGTCACTTTGGTGGGCATTTCCAAAAACCTAATGAGCCCTGATGTCAATCGCAGTAGTCAATCTACTGCTAACAATCCTGGGTCTCAAGTGCAGGAATTCATTTATAAGCAAATTAGAGCCTTGGTTTGATTCATAAACTTCAACCCCCTATTGTTAGTTTTTAAAAAGAATAAGTTCAGGTCCATTTGGCTGTGGATACTAAGCAAATATTTGGGAAATAATTCAAAGTTCGTGCTAATTCCAAACATTTAGATGGTGCTTTATAATTTCAATAGGGCTTTGGTGTGTTCTCTTGCTAGTCCTTTTTGATCATATGCAGTAGTTCAGAAGGATGAGTTTTTAAGTGAGGAAACTAACTTATTGGAAGCTTTCAAGATTTGCTCAAGTACACAGAGAAGAAAAGTGAAAGCCAGAACTCATTCATTCACCCATTCTCCTGGAGTTTTCTTAAATGTTGAAGAACCTAAAGCTGAAATCTAACCTCCTACACTGTGTGTGTATGTGTGTGTGCATGAGTGTGTGCATGTATGTGCACAAATATGTGTGTGTGTGTGCTCTCGAATGCCTTTCACTTGCTATGCAAGCATTCTACTGCTAAACAAAAGCCCCCAGTCCCACTACGAAGCATGTTCTGCAACAGGATTGAGGTTGTAACTAGCAAGTTGGGTGACTGATGTATGATTCGCTTTTAGGACTATTGTTAGTCCTCAGATAAGAACATTTTCCCCAAGTAGTCTTTCAGCACCCAGTGTGGAGCTTCTTTTAAAGGAAAAAGGTTGTAAGTTGAAACTGGCAGACAGTGTTTTGACAGACCGTGACACTCCCCAGACTCTAACATGTCACCAGCATAAGTCATATTTCATTTTGACTTAAGATGCCATTTCCTTCCCTTCTTTCTCTTCTTTTCTGTCCCCCTGTCTTCTCCCCCGTTCATCCTGTTTCTTTTGTAAGAGTACCTTTCCAGTTTTTTCACTCAACAGTGAGCTCGCCAAATCAATAAGGCAGCTTCCACAGTCTCACAGTGTTGGACATCAAAAGTTGACCAGGTGGCCCATTTTGATGAACCTGGGGTCAGTGAAGATCCAAGCCACATCCTCAGCCATGTGCCTTTATATGGTTTCCCCTTCTGCAATATGTCTACATTGTCTGCCATCTTTTTAAGTCTAAAGGTAATAAAAAGATGAGCTTGTGAGTGAAATCATTTCCCTCCAGTTCTTACACAGGAGCTCTTCATTTGTTCTGTGGGCCACTTTGATTTGTGTATCTCTCTGTGATATTCTTGTGTTTGATAGCATTTCTTTCTGACTCTTCCTCCCTCCCCACTTTCTCCCCCACCTCCTCCACAGGACATGATAGCCAAGGTCTCATGAAGACACAGTGCCTGTATTTCACCTGTATTTCAGGGTCTTGGGAGTCTGAGGCAGGAGGATTACCATGAGTTTAAGCTAGTGTAGGCTACAGGGTGAGACCTGATCTCATAAAACAAAAACAAATTTTACCAAAGGCTGGAAGTGTTATGTGTTCGCTATTAGTCCTGTTGTTCTGGCAAAGACCCTGAGAGAAGCAGTCTGAGGAATAAGGATTTCTTTGGGTTTGAGTGATACCATCCATCAAAGCAGAGGTACCCTCACGGGTCTCATTGCACCAACAGTAGAAAAGCATAGAAAAGTGAGTGCTGGTGTTCAACTAGTTCATCCTTGAGCTCTATCAACCACCAAGCTACCTATCTAGCTCTGTTTGATTGTTAGTTTGAGACAAAGTCGCACTAACTAAGCTGGCCTTGAACTCACACTCCTGCTAAGACAGGGCTTGAACTTAGGACCCTCTTGCCTCAGCCTCTTGAGTAGCTGAGATGGCAGGCATGAGTCACCATGCTCTGCTAGAGATAGAGCTTTCCTTACTTAAGCATAAGTACATGGAATAGAGAGAGAAAAGGCAGACGTTGTCTACAAGACAGACCCCCGGTGTCACCATTGTCCAGCAGCCCAATCCATGCTGTTTGAAAGAAAATGTGTCACAGTTTTGAACCTGTACATGACAGAAGTATTCAAACAGGCTTTTAAAAATGTTGTACAGTTGTTAAAATATTTTTATCACAAATCAAATGTCAGCTTTAAGTGTGGGGTTTATAGAGTACCGCTGAACTGTGATGTAACACATAAAAAAAATAGAAATGTTGATATATTTGGGCCATTTATTTGCAGAGTATTTTTTTAGTGCCAGTGAGTCCAGTTAGAAAGTCCCATCTGCTCTCCTGTGTTTTTGCCATCTCAACTGGTGTCATTTCAGACCAATCTACCATCTGTTTTTTAGTTTTCCTACATTATAACAATACCCTATAGGTCTCTGCAGGGACATGGCCTCAGCTCCATCTCTTCTCCCTCCTCAGTAAAGGTTTATTCTTGGAGGAAAGTGAGTGAAATTCATCAGAGGGTTTCATAAAAGTCAACAGACCTTTCACTGTTGTGGGAGAAGTCAGGGTAGGGATTTTTAATCGTTTCAGTAAAAAAAGTCAGCTTGCCAATTCGACCAATGTATCTAAGTTGAAGCACTAGCAGCCTCAGTGAGCTTTAAGGCTCGCACACTGGTGTTGGGTACAGCGCAAAGTATGACTGTCTACACCATGCAGCAGATTTGCCTTAAGAGCTCCCACTTGAAGATACAGGGTATCCAGACTTCTAGATGTCACCTCTCCCCTGAAATTCCTGTGATGGCAACTGTGTCCATTACATTTCTCACCAATGTGGCAAAATATGACAGAAGCTATGGGGAAGGGGAGCCTTGGTTTTGACACATTGCTTCAGAGAGTTCAAACCACGCCATCCACAGCACTACTGATTTGGCTCCAAGGTAATGCTGAACGCCACAGAAGAGAAAAAATGTGCTGTTAGTCTTATTGTGATCAGCAAGCAGAAAGAGTTGCAGGAAGGGGTCAAGATAAGCTATGGCCTCTAAAAACATGTTGTCCCCGCCCCTATCAACTCTCCCAAATGCTACTATTTATGAATCCTTCTGGGCTTAACCTGTTCTCTTGGCCAGAGCCAAACGTTCTAGTTATCTGGAAAGTTCCTCACAGACAGGCCAAGGTGTGTGATTTACAGCTTGACCCTTCCATGATTCTGTATCTCCTAGTAGAAGATTAGCTATCACAGGCTATGGGTTCTGACTGGGCTGTTGTACTATTTGCAGACTATACCCTTTCACCCATGACACAGATTTCACACAGTTCATGTGGAACAAAGCTTTTGTCAAATCTGTTGATAGCTCCCGACATCCTTTCCCAATACTGGTTCAATACTGGACTTTCTGTGGGAAACTCTGGAAAATACCAGAAGCCTCCTTTTGTGTCCTCTTCACATTGTCCTCTGCACAATGGCTACAATGGTTCCCAAAGGGTGGGAACTGCCACTGCCATTCTTTGTCTTTGCTGGTTCTACAGGTGTGTATCCTTATGAGGAAGGAGCATGGGAGACTTTTGCCCGAGTATGGAAGTGACTTCTAGACAGAACACAGCAGAAAAGGGTTCCATAGCCACACAGAAGCCACCCCGGAGCTGCGTCGTGCTCCATTCAAAGATGCATTCTCACTTAAAGGGATGCTGGCTGCTTTTTGTTCTTTAATCTTCTCTTATCCTCTGAATGTGTATGTGATCACAGAAGAGCCATCGAGCCCTGTCTGGGAGCATTAGAGCAGTGTCCCAGGAGGGATGACATTTCTTAAATATTTTTTTTACAAAGGCTCCCAGCTTGAAAGCTTGAAACATACCATGTTGCTCTTTCAAATACACATCAATTAAGTGTGTAGTTTGATACTTTTCTAGTAGATATGATAGTGTTTTATCAATTTTTCCTAATTCCTGCCCCCATCAGTGCCTCTCCAGAACATATCTTTAAGGCTGAAGGGAGGAAACTGAAAATTAGGCCACCAAGAGGATTGAATCTATTGTTAATGGTGTTGAACAGTAAGTTCCAGTCTATAGCTCCAACACCTTCATTGTTCTTCTCTTCTAACAGTGAGGTCACTAATAAAAACTGCCACCTGTGTGGGAACTGGCAATTGTTAGGGGATTCTCTGAGCAGGTTCTGTTTTCTTCCTCCTGGCCACAGTATCCAGCCTAATATCATTAGCACGGCTTACACAAGAGCACTCACTAACAAAGCTCAAAAGCCACAGTGTTCACAGCCCTGATGGTCTCTGTGAAAAATATTAGTGGCTCACTTATGACTGTCAATAAACCATCCTAGACAGCCAAGTTCATCGTTATGAAGTGGCTGGAGCAAAATTGACCTATACTTTGTAAACCTATTCCCCTGACCCCTGATTTTGTTTTCAAAGGCTGTATTGTAACATATGTGTTTATACATACACACACAAACACACACATACACATATGGATATATATACACATATAGGCTCATATTGCTGTCCAAAAGGAATTATTTTTAAGGTTTTTGGTAATGAAAATGATTTTTCATACAATATATTCTGATTATGGTTTTCCCTCCCCCAACTGCTCCTAGCTTATCCTTGTCCCTCATCCAGATCAACAGCCCTTCTTCTGTAGAAAAAAGTCATCTGGTCAACATGCAAAATAATTCTGCTTGTTTTTGACTGTAGACAGTGTGACACTTTTGCTAGTATTTTTATGTGTAGTATTCTATTGCATTTGTCTTAATTCCTACCCAGTTTGATTCCTACAAAGTGTTTTCTTTGTAGGTATGAGAGCCTGAATTCAGTATCTAGAACCCACACACAATAGCCATGTATGTTAGTAGACACTAGGAATCCCATAATCAGGATTAGTCATAGATAGAGTCCAGGGGGAGACTCTGTCTCAAAGGAACATGGCGAATGGCTTCATAGGACTGATCCCCGAGACTGACCTCTGACGTTCATGTGCACAGGTTCAAACCTCACTATCCCCACACATACAGGGAAGGCTTCCAAAGACATGGAGTGGGGATAAATTTAGAATGTCTGTTGTAGGAGCACTTTGAAAGCTACTCTTCCAGTCTCATGATCATGTCTGCCTGGTCCTCTGGGTGGAGCTTCATCTCTGTCATTACTCTAGTGGTGTCAGCTATGGTGTATCTTCACCACGTCTGCTGTCATCTTCTTCATTCAGTCTCTTCTGTCAGAGGTGCACACTGAACTCGGAAGTGCTGCAACTGGAGTTCTTCCTGTCACTGAGAAACCTGGGCCCATAATCTTTGTGTCTGAAAAACAACACTGTGGGAGATTAAGAGGGTTTTGCTCCTTCTAGAGAGGACAGATGACTTCTGGTTCAGCAGTGTCCTAGGCTCATTTCTCTGACTGTGATAAAATGCCCCGACACAAAGCAACTTAGAGGTGGAGAGGTTCACTTTAACTTTAGTTCCAGGTGACAGTCAGTGACAGTCCATCACTGTAGAGGAGACACAGAGACAGGAGCTGAGACAGTTGGTCTCCCATCACACCTATAGTCAAGAGCAAAGAAAATCAAGCTCGTAAAGCTGTGCTTGCTTGCTTGTACTGAGCTCAGTTTCTCCACAATGACAAAGGTCAGAACCCCCTGGGGAATGAGAGTTGTCACTCGTAATGGGATGGGGCATCCCATGTCTTTTAATGTAATTAAAGTCATTCCTTATAGTCATACTAGCTCAGTGACGACCATGCCTCATGGACTCTCCCCTTCCAAGTGACTCTAGGTTTCCTCATGTCAACATTCAGCTTTTATCCATCACATATCACATATCGCATCATGAGTTCTTTCATTATAGCAAGGACGTTCTCCTTTTTATGTGTTGAAGAATCGCTCTCTGTGTGCACTATGCGACAAACTGTTGAAAATGAAAGGGTCTCTCTCTTCTTATTTTTGATATTAATAAACCTAGTTATGCTTTTCTTCTTCCCTCAAACATTTTGTGGACATCCTCAATGAAGCCAGACAGGTTACAGAGCTTATGTTATGCTTCAGACATGGAGAAGGCCGTCAGCAGATGGTCGTTTACCTCAGTAGCAAATGGGTAATGTCGTGAGTATATTTCATAATAGATAGAAAGGAATGAAATGATATTAATGCATGGCTAGTTTCAAAGGAAGTCATTGGTGATGAAGGAGGGAGGGGTTTAAATGATTTTTGTTCAAGTATTCAAAAGAGCATAGCTAAAACTGACACAAAAAATAAATAAAATATAAATGTGAACCGGATTGAAGAAATATTTTCTATGAATAAGGTTGGTGTTGACCCATCAGAGGAGACCTGATAGAAGTGACTGGGGACATCTTACTCATGTGTCCCACTTGGGGCAGATGACAAATGAGGTCATATCTCTAGGTTCATTGATTCTCTCGACTGGCACATCTAAAATTCTGCCCTCTACTGACAGGCTACATGCTTGTGTTATATTTTCTAACTCCATATTTTCTTCTTCTCTCTAGAGCAAATCCCTGAGACACTATTAGGAATGTCTTCCTTAAGTGGGAAAGTACAAACAGTTCTGGGTCTTGTAGAACCCAGCCAACTGGGACGTACCCTGACCCATGAGCATCTGACAATGTCCTTTGACAATTTTTACTGCCCACCTCCTCCGTGCCACGAAGCTACCTCCAAGGAACCTATCATGATGAAAAACTTATTTTGGATTCAGAAAAATCCTTATTCCCATCGAGAGAATCTTCTGTTAAATCAGGAGGTAGAAGCCGTAAGGGAAGAACTGTTGTGCTTTAAGGATAAGGGCGGAGGTGCTGTGGTGGAGAACACAACCATGGGGCTGAGCAGGGATGTGCGTACACTGCAGTGGCTTGCAGAACAGACTGGAGTCCACATCATTGCTGGAGCTGGGTTTTACGTTGACGCAACTCACTCTGCAGAGACCAGAGCCATGTCCGTGGAGCAGGTAAAAAGCACTACTTAGTATGTAAATTCAGGACACAAACCCTACATGCTCACAAGTAGCTGGATATGAGAAAAGAGAAGGCTAGCTCACAAACACATCTGCCGACTGGAGCCCCGATAAGTCAGACTCTGAATCTTTCCGGTGTCGAGGAGGGAGCTCTCCACACACGTGTCATTGACAATTCCAATGTGTTAATGCTTAGTTTGTACGAATCCTAGCAGAGCTCCCTGGTTCTGTGTCGGTCTCTTTGTAAAGCTCGTTTTCCCATCATAAGCTGCTTCAGCTTTCCCCTTGGGTTTTATAATAACCAGCAATGAAAATTCACAGTAGGGTGAGACTCGACAGGCAGAGACTTGGTGTGTTTGCAAATACAGCTTCTTCTCTTATTACAAGCCAGGAGTGGAGGGAGAAGGTCTGTTCTCTTATTTGTAATATTAAGTCGGAACGGGCAGAAGGGAGCAATCTTTGCAAGGACCCAAAGAAAGAAGTTTCAGGGCTCTATTGTCCACATGTGTGTTCTCTTGTTAAACATGTGTGTCAGTTTGCACGCATTTACATAGAGTATGTATTCCTATATATTACCCATAACCTGTTTGCCAGGTACAAAATGTCAGGTAAACCCTTTGATGAAATATCTGTCATCCTTGGGAAAACTGTGCATCTCCTTTGAGATGGGATCTCATTGGCCTGGAGCTAATTGGTCATATGCCATATCAGCTGTCTGGTGAGCCCTTGGGATCTACCTCACTCTGCCCAGTTCTAGGATTGCCTGTTCACACCACCACACTGAGCATTCGTCTGTGGGGCCTGGGACTCTTCACGATTGTGAGGCTCCATCCTCCTACCACTTCCCTCCAGCACTGAACACACCCAAAATTTGTATAGAACGAGTTTTTTTGAAATATTTCACAATCCGTAGAATGGGCTCATTCTCATTCTTCCTTAGCTAACAGATGTCCTCATTAATGAAATTCTCCACGGAGCTGATGGCACCAGTATCAAGTGTGGGGTTATTGGAGAAATTGGCTGCTCCTGGCCTTTGACTGACAGTGAGAGAAAGGTACTCCATGCTACGGCTCATGTGCAGGCTCAGCTTGGCTGTCCTGTCATTATTCATCCTGGACGGAACCCAGGGGCGCCATTCCAGATCATCCGTATACTGCAAGAAGCAGGGGCGGACATCTCCAAAACAGTTATGTCCCACCTTGACAGGTAAGCAGGTCACTGTACAAACTGGCGTAGACCACTGTACAACCGGGGGACTGTCAAATGGGAAAAACACTGGGGATGAGAGCAATGGAATGGTAATCTGGTGGGAAAGTGCAGTGGTTACCTGGGAGATAATGTTCCCAAGTCTGTGTGTTGGACATAGACTCTCACACATAAAATTATCACACACGCTACCACTGAACTGTACCCACAGCACCTGGAAAGCAGTGTGTAAAAAGTCTTGCAATGAGCATACATCAAAATCGGTGTGAAGTCTATCCCTCTTGTGTGTCACAGTCTGTCTGAGATATTTTACAAAGGCACTTTCTTGATCCCCCATGACTCTCAGCACAGGTAGTGCTGTCTGCTTCGATTATTTGCCTTATGGTATGATATCATGACAATCCTACTTATTCAATATTTGCCAACAGTTGGGCGTAAGTGAATCTATAAATATAAATACAGGGAGGGCGAATGGTTTCACCCTGAAAGGAAACCAGTAATGTAGGTACTTATGTTTCTGCTGCCTGTTTGTGGTTTCAGAAACTGAAGTTAATAATATAATGGTAAATACCTTATTTCTATTATGGCACATTAGTATCTGGGGCTGCTGTCACAATCACAACACACCAAGCTACTCAAAACAATGGAAATTTCTTCTCTCATGGTTCTGAAGGTGGAAGTGTGAAATTAAGTCTTATCAAGACCTCAGAGTAGCTTCCTCAGATAGTACTATGTTCAATTTTGTGAGGAACTGCCAGACAGATTTCCACAGTGGTTGTACTTTCCACAGTGGCTTGCAATTAAACACACAGTGGAGGAGTGTTCCTCTTTCTCCACATCTTCAGCAACATCTGCTGTCACCTGAGTTTTTAATCTTAGCCATTCTGACTGGTGTGAGGTGGAATCTCAGGGTTGTTTTGATTTGCATTTTTCTGCTGACTAAGGATATTGCACATTTCTTTAAATGTTTTGTAGCCATTTGATATTCCTCAGTTGAGAATTCTTTGTTTAGCTCTGTACCTGATGTTTTAAATACAGTTATTTGATTCTCTGGAGTCTTTACTTCTTGAGTTCTTCGTGTATATTGAATATTAGCTCTCTGTTAGATGTAGGATTGGTAAAGATCTTTTCCCAATCTATTGGTTTCCATTTTGTGCTATTGACAGTGTCCTTTAGATTACAGAAGCTTTGCAATTTTGTGATGTCCAGATTGTCGACTCTTGATCTTAGACCATAAGCCATTGGTGTTGTGTACAGGAAAATTTCCCCTGTGCCCAATTCTTTGAGGCTCTTCCCCACTTTCTGTTCTACTAGTTTCAGTGTACCTAGTTTTATGTGGAGATCCTTGATCCACTTGGAATTTAGATTTGTACAGGAAATAAGAACGGATCAATTTACATTCTTCTACCTGCTGGCCTCCAGTTGAACCAACACCATTTGTTGGAAATGCTGTCTCTTTTCCACTGGATAGTTTTAACTACTTTGTCAAAGATCAAGTGACCATAAGTGTGTGGATTCATTTCTGGGTCTTCAGTTCTATTCCACTGATATACCTGCCTATCTCTGTACCAATACCATACAGTTTTTATTACTATTGCTCAGTAATATAGCTTGAGGTCAGGGATGGTGCTTTCTCCAAAAGTTCTTTTATTGCTGAGAATCGTTTTCACTACCTTGGGTTTTTTGTTATTCCAAATAAATTTGCAAATTGGTCTTTTTAACTCTATGAAGAATTGAGTTAGAATTTTGATGGGATTTAATGAATCTGTAGATTGCTTTTGGCAAGATGGCCATTTTTACTATATTAATCCTGCCAGTCTATAAGTGTGGAAGATCTTTCCATCTTTTGAGATCTTCTTTGATTTCTTTCTTCAGAGACTTGAAGTTCTTACAGACTTGAAGATCATACAGATCTTTTACTTGTTTGGTTAGAGTCACATCAAGGTATTTTATAGTTTTTGTGACTATTGTGAAGGATGTCATTACCCTAATTTCTTTCTCAGCCTGTTTATCCTTTAAGAAGGGTAAGGCTACTGATTTGTTTGAATTAATTTTATATCCAACCACTTTGCTGAAGTTGTTTATCAGGTTTAGGTGTTCTTTGGTGGAATATTGGGGGTCACTTAATTATAATAGTGATATTTTGACTTCTTCATTTCCAATTTGTATCTCTTTGACCTCCTTTTGTTGTCTAATTGCTCTGACTAGGACTTCGAGTACTATATTGAATAGGTAGGGAGAGAGTGGACCTCCTTGTCTAGTCCCTGATTTTGGTGGGATTGCTTCAAGTTTATTCCCATTTAATTTGATGTTAGCTACTAGCTTGCTGTATGTTAAGATATGAGCCTTGAATCCCAGCTATATTACTCATGGATACATATCCAAAATATGCTCTAACATATAACAAGACACATGCTTCACTGTGTTCATAACAGCCTTATTTATAATAGTCAGAAATTGGAAAAAACATATCTTTCAACAGAGGAATGAATATAGAAAATGTGGTACAGTTACACAATGGAGTACTACTCAGCTATCAAAAACAATGAGTTCAAGGAATTCCCAGGTAAATGGATGGAACTTGAAGCTATCATTCTGAGTGAGGTAATCCAGTCACAAAAGAACACTCATGGTATGTACTCACTTATAAGTGGATACTAGCCCAAAATGCCTGAATACCCAAGGAACAATTCACACAACTTATGAAACTCAAAGAAAAGGAATGCCAGAAGGTGGATGTGTCAGTCCTCCTTAGAAGAGGAAAAAATACTCACAGGTGGAAATACAGAGATACAGTGTGGAGCAGTGACTGAAGGAAAGGCCAACCAGACACTGCCCATCTGGGAATCCATCCCATATACAGTCACCAAACACAGTCACTATTGTGAATGTCAAAAAGTGCATGCTGACAGGTGCCTGAGATAGCTGTCTCCTGAGAGTCTCTGCCAGAGCCTGAGAAGTACAGAGTCAGATGCTCACAGCAAACCAATGGACTGAGAATAGGGACCTCAATGGAGGAATTAGAGAAAGGACTGAAGATGCTGAAGGGGTTTGCAACCCCATAGGAAGATGAACAATATCAACCAACCAGCCCCCCCCCCCCAGAGCTCCCAGGGACTAAACCATCAACCAAAGAGTACCCACAACTCCAGCTGTATATGTAGCAGAGGATGGCCCTGTTGGGCATCAATGGGAGGAGAGGTCCTTGGTCCTGTGAAAGGTTGATACCCCAATATAAGTGAATGCCAAGGCAGGGAGTTGGGAGGAAGTTTGTATGTGGGTGGGGGAGCACCCTCATAGGAGCAGGGGGAAGGCAGATGGGGTAGGAAGTTTCCAAAGGGAAAACAGCAAAAGGGATAACGTTTGAAATGTAAATTTTAAAAATCCAATAAAAGAAAAGACTGTACAAAGGGGGAGGGGCCTCAGAGTCTCAGGAAGAATTCTCACTTTGCTTACTCTATTATCTGGCAGCCCTTGGTGTTCCTCAGCATATGGCTCATGGCTAGTTTCTACTTCGAGGTCCTAAGGCCTTGGGTTTATAACTGTCTTTCCTTTCATCTCTGAGGATTATTTTCTGTTGAATCTAGGACCCCCCTCACCTAATAGGATGGATTCTGGTAAAGCTCCTTAATTATATTTATAAACTCCTTTTCTCATGTAAGGTCCTTTTCAGCCCTTCCTAGGGTTAAAACAAAGACATGGTTTTCAACTGACTGTTTGCCATATTAGAGGCTTGACTATGGAAACTGATGCTTGGCTGTTTCTGATACACTAACATGTAACAATGTTACCAATTCTAATCCTAAACCTTTAGGTTAACTGTATAGGATAGACAAATTTGTTTTCGAAATACTCTTACAGTGTAGCTCAACTTAGAGCTCCAGACACTCCTACTTCAGCAGTCCAAGCATGAAACTGCAGGTATGCACATCTGTTCTTGACCCATCTTCTTGTTCTTGCTGGGGTTTGCTGCTGCTGCTGTGTATTTTAATACACACAACATAAAAGTTATCATCTTAAATCAAATTTGCCATCTTAAATATTTGAAGCATCCAGTTTAGGAGACCTTCTCTTTCAGATTGTAGTGCAGAACATTCTACTTTTCCTCTCCATGAATCTGAATACAAAATACTTTAAATAAATGGAAACACACACAGCTTTTTGCAACTACACCTTTGACAGGAGAGACTTTCAAAAGTCAGACACCAGGAATTCCCACCCTTGCACTTTCTGGATAAAAGTCATGCTTACAGATTCTCAGGACTTGCCTCCATCTTTCCTCCTATGTCAGCTCCAACAGAGGCAAGTGTATACCGTAGATCCATCTTTCCTCCTACGTCAGCTCCAACAGAGGTAAGTACATACTCAGAGAACTCTTTGCCTCAAGCTTTCTCCCTATTTGTGGACAGTGAGAGCTGCTCTGTTGGTGACAGGCAGCCCCCTGTGTACCTGCAAACTGATCTTCCTCCCTATTCATTCCCAACCACCTTAGCCCTCAAAGACCCTCACACAGTGCCTACTTAACTCCCCTTGTTCATTTCTTAGCTTTCCTGCCCCTGAAAGAGTCTTAACATTGCCAATAGCCCCAAGCAAGCATTTCAAAGTATGAGACTGTTTTCTCTTCAGTTTTATTCAGAGTTTTATATGGACTCTGTTGGAAAGGTTTTCTGTGAGCGTGCAGTCTGCCACACTGCTTGAATCTGGACCAAGCCGCTCCTTAAAGCAGAATCTAACTACCCATACTTTTTCACAGTTAAACATTAAGTTAGATAATTATGCTTGGCACAAATAAAAAATAAGTTTTCCTTGTAAATTGTGAAATAAACCTGAGCTACCACAACAATATTTTCTGGCTCATGTGAAAAGCAAACAATATAAAAATACTAGTATTTATTTCCTAGTGGCATGCACACATGTTTTCGCTAGACACACACACACACACACACACACACACACACACACATATATATATATATATATATATATATATATATATATATGTAATTTTATATATACATATATATGCATGTATATGCTCTTGTATGAAATGATAAAGATACATTACCTGATATCCATTGACTACAAGTTCAGTATTTCCCTCTTCGATGGCCCAGGATTGAGTGGAATTGTTGACCTGACCCTACACAAGCCCCAAGCACTCTGTCACATCCTGAGGCATTTCCTACACAGTCACCTACTCTGCACCCATGGTATGGATCATCTGGGATTCCAGTATACGACAACAACAACAACAAAATACATGAAAATCTTCCCATGGAGAAGCAACCATGGAAAATGGCTTTTGAAAACAAATAAAGTAAAAGGAAAAGACCAGAAGGCAGCTGTAGGAAGAGGGAGCTGGTTGAAGTGACTCTTCAGAGCAGACAAGTCACCAGGCTGGAGTCTGAGTAGGTCAGCATTCTACAGGCTGTCTGAGCTCAGCTGCGCAGTGCATACAGTCTGAACTGTATCGAAAGAGCAAGGGATTCAGCTCCTTGTAACGGGGTCAACTCATAAAAGAACCTGGACAAAACATAACAGACGTTTAAAAAGAAAAAGCATTCCCGGAAACACAGCCTCTAACCTCTCCACCCCATCAAACAATCAAGCATTAAACCATTTCACTTCTCCCCAGTGTTTCTGGGCAAAGACAGAAGGTTCTGAGGCTGTGCTCTGTTGGGAAGTGGTGGCCTCGGGTGACTGTTGTGCCTTTTGACTCACTTCATAACACAGGGACTCTGAAGGGAGCAGGGTGATCTTCAGCTTTGACTACCTGTAAACGTACTCTGATTTTTTCCCCCTCAAATGCAGATTGCATTTAGGAGAACACGAACATAAAAATATTTTAGTGTGCTCACAATCCTATGGAAGCATTCAAATATTTTGGAAGGTTTATGAAATCTACATTAGGATTTACCCAGGCAGGCAGGCAGGCACACACATTCAATACACACTCTCAAAATAAGAACCTATTGCACAGTTATCCAAAGGGGGCAGTTGGGATAATGAAAGAAAAGACTTAATGGGTGGCCATCTCCTTGGAGATCTCCAAACCACTCTGTTATCATGTGACCACTGGTTAAGAGCCTAAGGTCATTAAACAGGCAACAACTTGATAAGTCTGCCCTCCCCTAACCATCTGTTTCCTTTAAGGCACAGGAGCCTGTGTAAGAACAGGTTGACTGCTGTGAATTTGACCCTTTGGGACACCAATGGAGGCTGTCTTGACAGTGATAGTCACCCTAAGTCAACATGTGTTGGATAATTACAGCAGCCCCTAAATTGTTTTGGGCTTGTCTATGGGAATGGCTTTGCACCATTTAACATTTCTAATAATTTTACCCCCTTCCAAAACTCTAGGGGCATTTCTAGACAGTGGCACCTCCTTGGGGTGGGTCTATTATAGGTTATGTGTGCTTTGAAGGATGGCACTCCCCACCCCCAGCTATTATTTTTGTCATTTATTTTCAAACAGGGCTTACCATGAATGCCACATTACAGTAGAAGTAACCATGCATATACAATAAAATTCTTTCTTTACCAGAGAAAGCTCAGTGGAAAAAAATTAAAAATTAAAAAAAAATCCAAATAACAAATATTTAGAAAGTATTCACCAATTCAAATTTTGAACTTCCTGGAGGGTAACAGGCAGGTGCTGTGCCTAAATCTTTTATCTTTGTAGATATCTATTTAACACACCAGAGGATTTTGATGGACATCCAGGGTCTGATTAGGGTCATGATAATTAAGGACTGAGGAGAGTGAATCACTCACTTTGAAAACTGCTCCCTGGGGAAGGTAAAGAAATTTGACCCACAAGCATCTGAAAGACCAGAAGGAAAAACTCAGGAATGGGCCAAAACCATTTTGTTCTCTTTGCCTTTGATCACACATGCCAAATTGGCTGAACTCTTGGAAGGATACAAACTCGACACTTTTTTCCCTCCATGCTGTTAATTAAATAAAAAGAGTGAAATATCACTTCATTCATTCAACAAATATTTGAGTGACTAATTACCATATGTATATATCAAACGTTGGGCTGAAATTCTTTCAAAGTGATTATTTAATTATAATTATGATGACTTCTAACCTTAAGATTTTCTTTGAAAAGGCACACACACACACACACACACACACACACACACACACACACACACAATTCTTCTGCAGGCCCCATGGAGCTATACACTTTTAACTCCTATAAGTTCCGATGAATTCATTTAAAGTCATTCAGAAACAGTTCCAAGCAAATGTCTAGCAAATGGAAACTGAACAAAACATTTTTGTCTTGCTAAATCGTACTTCACACTCTTAAAAAGAATAATTGGAGCACCGCGAACCCAATAGTGGTCTGTGGCGTTTAAAGTCCTATATAAACACAGCTTCATTTCTTAACCCTTTATAATGAGGAGCATGCATGGCAGACATGTTTTATAAGATGCATCAAGAAAAATGAGTGTGCAAAGTGTGTGGCATGTGTGGTGTGCATCTTACACAAAGGGAAAACAGCCCTTCCATCCGGCTTGGATCCAACCAGAGTAAAAAAAAAAAAAAAAATGGTGCAGACAACAAAAGATGAACAAGTGAAAAATGTTAACAGAAAAAATTCACTAATAACACTTTCTTTCCTACAATGACTAACGCTTGCTGGCAGGCCCTTTTCATTGTGTAACGTGTGATGTCACTGTGCAGTGTGTGTGTGTGTGTGTGTGTGTGTGTGTGTGTGTGTGTATAGATCACACACTAGGTACTTTTTAGCATGGTGTCTGTGCTGCTGTTATGTTGTGTGGATTCCAGTAATGTATTCTGCACATAAACGTTTGAATGGAGCCCATACTGGTACAAACTTGAGTATATTTTAAGGTAAGATTATGTGATGGCATTGACTACAGATTCTTTCATTAGTGTGACACAAAGTGGACACTGGAGACAGAATATGAAGTTGGGTTCCCTGGTTTTGTGTTTCATTTACCTGCTAAGTGATATTCAATAAGCTATTTTTGCCTCCACATCTGTTTGTTCCTAAGAAAAATTATTTGTGTGTGTGCAGATGCCCATGTGAGCACAGAGGCCTGTATTTGTGAGACTGGGTTTTTCACTCAGCCTGGCACTAAGATGGTGGTCAGCAAATCTTAGCAGTTCTCCTGTCTGCAGCCCCCACAGCACCACAGACACAGATAGATGTGCTGCCACGCCTAGCTTCCTACATGGGTTCTCGGGATTTGAACTCAGTCCCTCTTGATTGCACAGCCATTGCTCCTTCCCACTGAGACATTTCCCCAGACAAGAAAAATATTTTAACCCTTAAAAGACCATCCGGATGCCTTTTTCTTATTGTGTACGGTGGCTTTCCTTTTAAGGTGTGCCTATTTAAAAGGCACACAGAGAAGAGAAGAAGAAAGAAATCCAGTTACGCCTTTCACAAACCAAAAGGCATCTCAACTTCTATGTACAAATACTGTCTAAGAAAATGAAATTATATTACAGTGGCATTTAATGATTTTGAGTATTCTAAATTGCTGTTTTTAGATCAGCTAATATCTGGGCAAAAGGCAGCCCTGGTCATATGCTCTTCCCAGCACATTCTACCCACCCAAACCTTCCACTAGTCATTTTTTTTTCCACTGAAGCAATTTGTCATGACTCTGACACCAGTCACATGAAGGGTGACATTTTAACAAATAGGATAGCCGTGTCTATAAGATTTATCTTCCCTGTCCTCAACACCATTGTCCCCTTAACCAGGTTCTGTTGAACATGAAAAACCTAGTCGCTTTTGTGCTGTGTGGTAGCTGGAAAGTTCATGGCACAAAGCTCTTCCTGGGGCTTATAAACTATGGATTTCCTTTTAAAATAAAGTTTTAATTACACTTCCAATCCGGAGCCACTTTCTGGTTTTATTCGAAACTGAGCAAGGGTTCTCTGCCTTGTGCCTCCTATTCCTTTTACTGAAACCTTACGTCATAACATTAGAAGTGTAATATCACTTCTTCCTATCATGTCATCAGATAGGGACTTGATCAGTCAGTACTGGGAAGTGTGGCAAGTACTTGTTAAAATTTAGGTAATGGCAATTGGAATTCTTTTCCTCTTGGCTTTTATTCCCAGTCAATCACTAACATGAACATGCTGGCCCATAATAGAATGCCAAAAAGAACCTCACAAAACTGTGTAAATTGATATTTTAAATACCTTCAAAGATAACCATAAACTAATATATTAATCTAATGTACCATTCTAAATGATACATTTAAATGAAACTCAAATTCTTGGTAAACATTCCATGGAAACAGAAAATTCTCTTAAAATCAGTTGGCAGGATTTGCTCCTCGTATTTTTTTGACATTTACTTTTAATTAATTAAAATGCATCCACTGATATCTACCCTCTCAGTGGTGGTGGAAAAAAATACAGAAGGTGTGTGACACCCTGGGTTCAGTCCCCAGAACCTTGCCCAAAATGAAAGGTTGTTCCAACTTTCCTTTGTGGTAAGGCTGTTCTTGGCAGTCTTGAGCACGCATGAGGACAGTGTTTGCAGATTGCTGTAAGTTGAAGTTTTTCATTTATTTTTCTGAGACAAGTCTCACAATGTAGCCTACCCAAGCTAACCTGAAATCAATTGTGCATCCCAGAGAGGCCTTGAAGTCTTGATTCTCCTGCCTCAGCCTTCAGTGCTCTGGAATTATAGAAAGGAGCCACCAGGGCCGACTTCAGTATTAAATTATTAGATTATTATCATTGGATTATAATAAGTTATAGATTTGTTTGAAATGTCATCATAGATGTCAAAATTCATGTTAGGGTATTAAATGAATATTTCTTATTGAGTTTAGTAATTTAAACTAGCTATTGAAATTTTTATAAAATAATTAAACATTCCACATATTTGTCTATTTGTACAAATATTTCTTGGTTTTAAACTGTTCAAGCAGTTGGAGATAAATAAATTACCTCTTTGGTAATTAGTTTTTATAGTGTGCATTCATCAAAACTCGTTTTTTAATTAATCAAAATTGTAGATATAAATGTCTATCTCTGCATGGGCTTTTTAACTTATAAATTTTTATTTGATCAAGGGTTTTCATGGAAATGTAGTCTGTACTTCCTTATGTGCTGGCTTGCTGAGCAAGTTCACGGTTCTTAGTCTCTAGGCTCAGGAATCCGTAGTCTGAATGCCTGATGTGGAGAGAGCAATGATCTAGGTTTGGGGAGCCCAAGCTTCCCTCTGCTTTGCAGAATCCAAACTTTAGTTTCTCTTTTGTGTAATGACATTTTCATGTGGCATCATTATATCTTCAGTGTATTGTGTGCTTCAAAACCTGCTTCTCCTGTGTTCTTGGAATGACTTAATTCAACTAATTAGCTGCCCTGGGTTCATCCTTTTCCCAGTCAGAGTACTGATGGGCCTCCATGATTCACTCCTGCTGCGTGCTGCTGTCTTATTCTGACCAGTAGCAGCACTGTTTGCTCTGCATACTTGCTGGACTATTTCTCTCTAGAGTCTGGGAATGCTAACCCCTACGCACATCATAATGATCACAGCTCTTCCAATCCATTCCTCTCTTGTTGCCTTCTTTTGTCCCCTGAACTACTGCGAGCTTCCCAAAAGGACTTGATTTCTTAGCCTCTCTCCAAAATCTGTTCTCTACTTCAATTAGAAAAATCTTCTGAAATCCAAACATGACTATATTCCTGTCCTCTGACTTAGAAAACCTTCATCGAGTACCCTCTGCTCAGACACAGAACCGAAACATCTTTGTCCCTAATGCCCACCTCATGTTCTTCATGATTTCCCATAATTATCCATAATTGTTTCAAATGTCCTGAGCCTTCCTACTCTCACAGAAACGTGGCACTGTAGAGTACTGTCGTATTCCATTCCTTGTGTCTATTTGGAAGAGTATTCCATTAATATTCAATTAACCAAAGCTTTTTCCCAAACCAGTCAAGATGCCTTTTTGCCTTTTGTGTGTTTGCTAACTTCATTCTTAGAAGTACAATTATCATGACTCTTGGTCAAATCTGTAAAACAATTATTTGTTTAGCTGGTTTATTTTCTTTATAGATGCTAAATTTTCCAAAGGGCAGGGCTGTGTGCTATTTGTCTTTGGAGCCAACAATTTTTTAGTAATTGGCTGAATGAATGGATGTTTTATTGGGCATATGGATAAATGGATAGATAGATGATTAGATGGATAGATGGATGGATAGATGGATAGATAGATGAATGGAGGAGTGGGCACGTTGATGGATGGATGGATGGATGGATGGATGGATGGATGGGTGGATGGATGGATGGATGGATGGAGGATAGGTGGGTAGCTGGGTGGATGGGTGGTTGCGTGAATGGACTGATAGAAGTACTTAGCATTAACAGGGTTTTGCCTTACATTCAAGAGCAATAAGCTCCTTTCTTACCTCTCAACAGATGTTTCTCTGTATTATGCACTTCTTATACAACACCTGAACCAAGTTTTATGTAAATGAGATACTTCTAGACTCAGCTCAAATGAATCACTTCCTCCTTTGTTCTTTCATAATACCTTGTATTTATCTGCATCATCAAAACTCTAAAACATGTGATATAATTATTACTTTAAAACATCTGCCTTTTCTACAGACCTTCAGTTACTCTGGATGATGACTGAATGTTTTTATTTATATTTGTACTCCCAATATAAAGAATAACACAGGGCAGGTGGCATTACATTCTTGCAAAGCTAATTCACAAGGCATACTTGGATGTATGGAATGACAGAGTGTGTTTGGGAGTTCTGTGAACTGGGGAACTCCGGACAAATAGGAGGGGCTATTGCCATCCGGGTGATAGCTATTTCTCTGAACTTAGCTCTTCTATACAAAGGCCCCAAAACATTGCCCAAATTATTGTTTTATGCAGACATCCCTTCTGTAGAAATGTTATATTATAATATACATGGTATTCATTTGCTAGCTAGAGACTAAAAGTTTAAAGTATGCATTAGATGAAAGTATATCATAGGACTGACAAGAGCTAATACTTGACTGGAAAAGTTTTGATGGTCACACTGGAATTCCCAAGATACTTTATAAATGACCTGGAAGTCATTTCATTTGTCAAAAGATGAAACTTTCTTCACCATTGATTCAAGAGCTCTTTTGACTTTTTTTTTACTACATTTACATATAGGTGATAATTGACAGATAGAGAGAGAGAGAGAGAGAGAGAGAGAGAGATACAGACAGATGGCAAACATAAATGTTGGGATGTTGGGATGTGTAGGTCAGAGGACAGTTTGTGAGAGATGCTTATTTCTACAGTGTGGGTTGCTGGGATTGAACTCGGATTGTCAGGCTTGGTGGCAAGTGCCTTACTCATGAAGCCATGTTGGAATCCCAGAAACTCTTTCATATGCCATAGTGAGGACAAAAAAAGAAAAACTTTAAAACACTTATTTTAAAATCTTGAGATTGTTAGCATAGAAAAAATTATAGTTATCCATGGATATAAACTATGACTATGGGATAAGGAGGACTGGCTGAGGTTAGCACCTCCAGTTCTCTGATTTGTCCTCTGAGGTTCCTGATGGCTGGAAGATTTGAGATCTCACCTGACAGACCTCAAGAAGAGTCCATCTTTTCAGGGAGCCATATTGACATTTGGCATCAACCCTTCTTCAAGTGAAAGAAAATCATTTGTGCAAACGTAATAACACAGCTCCAGTCTCTGGAAGTCATCCAAGTGAGTGTCGGTTTTACACAGGAACCTGATGTTTAAGGAGTGGTAGGTGGATGTGTCTTTTAGATGTCAGTGCCAGGGAACCTGCTTCTCCAAAAGATTAGAGTCAATGGCACGGAGTAGGGCTTCTCTGGTGAGCAGATATTCTCAGTGTTCATAAGGCTGGAAAACCGGGACTTCTGAACACAGAGAAGTCTGAGTTTCTTCACCACACCATCGGGAGCTGGGTATTTATCTTTTCTGAAATGTAACTTTTCCATCTGGAAAATTGATCTGTGTTTATTACATACATTTATATCAAATGCCTATGTTTTATGAATGTTCCTCACCAGCTGTTGAAGCCATTGGAAAGTATTTAATAGAGTCTCCAGCAGAGTAACTTCATCCACAGTCTATTTATGACCTCACAGCTGAATAGGCTGAGAGAAGGTGGTAACTGGTTGAAAGTAATAAGTTACTGGGATATTTCCTAATAACTACATCTTGTCCATAGAAACTTTATTTTCTCCCTCTCTGCTTTGTTCTATGACAGTCAACAGGAACAATGTAAAATGAGTCAAATTATGAAGAATTTGGATCTGCCCAATGTAGTGGCACGCACCTTTACTCCCAGCACTTGGGAAGCAGAGGCAGGCAGATCTCTGTGAGTTCAAAGCCAGCCTGGCATACACAGTGAGTTCCAAGACAGCCAGAGCTACATAGTAAAATACTGTCTCTGGAGCAAAACTGAGGAAGAAGAAGGAGAGGATCTTAGTTATGGAGTTAGAATCTACATTCATGAGGATATATTTTCTTAAAACTACTCTTCTGTGAATTCCGAATTCCATGATGGAAGTACTTGACAAGATAAAGACCTCCAACTCACATCCATGTTGAGAGAGGAAGAAGGGACTGATATCCCAGTATTCTTCTTTCAAAGGCATCACCACAGTGCCTAGAAAACACCCAGTGACTGGAGGACCTCCTGCCATGTTCTACTTCTCTCTGCTTCTACCTGCTAACAGTACCACAAGCAGGAAGGAGATCCAGCTCTAACACATGAGCCTTTGGGGACCCGTTCCTCGAATCAAGCCATAGCAGAGTTAACAGTGATCAAGGTAGAGAAAGCTGTGGAGACAGCCAATAGGGGTGATAGATCACAAACAGCCTCTTGTCTGACCTGGTGAAAGTAGATGTTAGCATTTCAAAAAAGCGTGAGGCGATGTGAGACTCATTCAAAGAAAGAAAGCAATGACTATTAATGACTAGGGTTGTCCCTTCTCCTCTCTAAAGTGTGCCATTCATTTTGCCGAAGATCACTAGAAAGGTTTGATATTACATATTACCCTTTTCGCATTCATGGTACACCTACCTGGGAATTAGAGTGCTCTATAGGCTAATCTTGTCTCTTTCTGGAACTTTCCCATTCTTGCCTATATACTTCCCTTTGGTGCTCATGTTTTCCTCAGATGGTTTCAGGATGGTGTGGGAAAGAAATCAGATGTCAAGCTTTCAACTGACAAATGCTATGTGCCCTTCAGTCCACATAGTTCCTGGGTTTTCCACCATGTAAATAAATAGTGGCAATGGGACAAGATGCGCCTGTGATGGTTGACTTCCAACTTTGAACTGAGTTTAGTACATTAGCACATTACCTAGACTCCAACCCTTCGAGTTCATCGGTGAGTTCAAGAACTGACAGGATTGTGGAATTAATTGAGCTTATAAAACAATAAATGAGATTATAAAACAGCTGCTGGGGGAATACACATCTGGGTATTCATGTACATGTGTGCTCATGCATGTGGAGGCCAGAAGTCAACCACAGGTGTTACTCCTCAGGGGCTGTTCACCTTGCTTTTTGAAATATGTCCCTCACTGGGACTTGGGAATAGTCTAACTGGATGGCAAGCTCCAGACATCTGTCTACATCTACACCCTCAGCACTGGATTACCAGCATCTGCCATGGTGTAGGGTTTTTGATGTGGTGGTGGGAACCAGACCCTCCCTCATCAGGGCCTCATGCTTGCTTAGCAAACATGTCACAAACCCGAGCTACCTCCCCACCCCATAGATTTTTACTTTTGATTAGGACTAAGACTAAAGATTTTCTGGTGGTTCCAACCCACTGCATTTTTTATTGTTGGTGTTTAAGTGTTTGCTTTAATACATCCCTTAAAATGTAGAAAACTTCATTCCAGGGTGTTGGGCCAAAAGAAAAGGAGGGCATATTAGGAATGGAAATGTCTAATCTGGCCTGTTGATGCCCCCAGTCCCCTCTGGTTTCCCCTTCAGTAGCTCCCCCATGTTGTATAATTAACAATTCAGATTTGACTCAGAAGACAAAATACTAAACTTAATTCTTTCTCGCTCTTGTTATTTCAGTTGCATGTATTTTGTTTTTAAGCCCGGTTCTTTGGGGAAAACAGAATATGTTTACTACTGAAAACCATATATTCCTTTAGCTTAGTAATTTTGGAAGTGTGAATTTGTCTCCATGGTAAGAAGATGGGAAAAGAGAGGTATTAATAAACCTTAGCACAGTGGTGATTCACATTTAAAAGTATAAAGGAAAATCTGCCTAGCCATGTCCCATCGTAAATCAATACTGTAAACTTTAAGTGCTAAACTGGTGAAAAGAAAAAAGAAAAAAAGGAGCCAGCCTATACCATGACAGCAGCCAGGTCTACTCCCTGGAACACCTAGGGAAGCAGGTACCTCTCACCCATGCAACTCTTGAAACTGTAACTGATCGCCTCACTGTTTGGGAGAAAGGCTCTGAAAATACTTCTGATTGTTTAGCACTCGATTCATAGATGTGTAATCATGCACTAATCCTTGAATCCTGAAGTTGCCAGGGTGTGTAAGAACCTACAAGATAAGGATGATCGTACATTTTTATTTCCTCTCTGGGCCACGTTCGAGCCACAAGCAATGACTAATAGAGTTTCTCTCCCTAAATTATTTCCCATACTGCATTCTGTCAAGATGTATTTATTCTTTTCTATTTTTTCACATATGATTGAATATCTACAAAGTTATTTGGGGATACTATAATGTATCCCTTCTTAGCTGTTATAATCTAAATTTCTTGAGATATCTTTTACTCTTGTCCTCTGATACTTTGTATTCTCTGCTTCTATTTTCTCCTTGTCCTTCATTTACATGGCCGTATCCTAGAATAGAAAGATGTTTAATATTGCAATTAATTTGAAAAGATATTGATAAATAATAAATTTTATTTCAAGAATAGTTATAAAAGAACACACACATATGTGGGTTGTGCGGTATATGTATATTATTCTATGAGTGTGTGCACATGTATATGCAAGTGCATTTTGGACATGTGCATGTGAAAGCCAGAGGTTGGTGTTAAGGGTTTCCCTTAATGTTTTTCATTGGAACTGGCCTTAGTTGATTCAGACAGGCAGACTGGCCACTGAGATCCAGGAATCTATCTTTGCTTCCTCCTTCACCAGCACCGAGGTCTGAGGTGACAGATCCACAGTACCTGCACTCACCCTTTTGTGTTGCTGGACGTCTGACACCCTGTTCTTCTGTTTCAAATACTTCACAGACTGACTCCTCTCCACAGCCCCCTAAACATATTAATCTTATGGATATCACCTTTTCGAATTATGTGGGAATGGTAACCATATAGGCTTTGAAATCAAGTTCAGAACCACCTCTCATGAAAATCACCCTGCTGCCACCATGCATCAAGAGATTCCCGATTCAGCCAGATGGGCATCACTGCTCTAACTGGTCTGAGACCTGGTACCAAATTCCTTTAATAGCTTCCTTAGCTCTTAGAAGGGCTACTGGATGAACACTACAGGCTAGGAAGGATTTTTAGAAGATGGAATATGTCCGAAAACACCTTCTGTAGAACTGTTATAAAATTCTGTTTGGATAATAACTGAAACCATATAAGCATAGAATTCCTAAGAACTTGAGAATGGTGACATTGTTTCAGAATGGTGACTTTATGTTAGCTAGATAGGTTTCCATAGTTCTGCTAATGAACTGACCTTGTTCAGTTGGACTTGAACATAATAAAAGTCACCTCATAGAGGGTTGTTTTAATGGCATTTATTTATTTATTTTGTGTCTGTGTGAGCATGCTCATCCCATGGAGAACAATCGGAGTTCAGAGGGCACCTTGTGAGAATCAGTTCTTTCTTTGTACCATATGCATCCTGAGGATTAGCCTAAGGTCATCAAGCTTGGCCTCACGTGCTTATGATACCCACTGCATCATCTCTCCAGTCCCTAAATTTAAATATATATATGTATATGTAATATTTATATATAATGTATTATTATAGTATATTGTTTATTATATACACCATATATATCCACAGCATATACTTAGAGAATGTGTTTCTAATAACAGCAATATGTCTCGTATTGTCTCCAGGTCCATATTTAATAAGAAGGAGCTGCTGGAGTTTGCTCAACTTGGATGCTACTTGGAATATGATCTCTTTGGTACGGAGATCCTTAATTACCAGTTTAGCCCAGATATTGATATGCCTGATGATAACAAAAGAATTAGAAGGTAAGTATTCTGAGTCTTTCGCCACATATCTTCTGCCAGCCCTTGGCTTCTCATATCTGGGTGAGTATTAGCAGAGATTTGGAAAATAGTAAGAAGGCTGAAGCAACATTGGCAGAGAAAAATATATCTTAGCTGTTCCAGGGAGAAAAATCTCTACATATTATTTCAAGAACAAAATGAGTCATGGTAAGTAGGCTCAAGCTAAGAAGAGCCTTAGAAGTTTGGTGTAGATGGACAGCTGACTAGGAACAGAAAATACCCCACGTTTGCTATGACAAGACCCGAATGAAAGCCATTTCCCCTTTTCCTGTAGTGAAATCAGCTCTCCCTTCCTCAGGCTGATCACACTAAATCCAAGATTTTCTGCAACTAATGTTTAAAATGCTTTATTAAGTTTATCCATTAAAAGTGGTGATTAAAACAAAAATGATAAAATGCCACACGTGAACACCATACATCCCAACCTCCCAACATTGTCTAATGAGTAGTGAAAACCACTACGGCTGCATCTGTTCTTTGATGGCGTCAAAGGTGGCTGTGCCGTTTGGTCATGGTAACAGGGTGACATGGGGAATTGAAGATTAAATGAACCAAGGTGGAAGATCTGGGAGGAGAAATACATGTGAAATTAGCATAGAAGACTTTAGTTTAGGAGTATCTAAGTATTGCTATCCCTAAAATAATAACCAACAGTGGAGTGTGAGGTTCAGAGTGTCAGCTGTGCTGAGACATCAAGTTGACATCATCAGTTTCTATGAGAGTGTTTAAATCTTGGCAATAGATAAGATCATTGAGAGAGGAAGGAGAATAGAGACCCAGGGACACAATATTAATAGACGGAGTCAATGACAGTGTCTTAGAGAGACAGGTAGAAATGTTTTCAAGCTGATACTGTCAGGAAAAATGTAACAGATCTTAGTGAGAAAACAGGCTTAAAGCCAAAGACTTGAACACCTACAATATGCAGCAGGTATCAGGAAGGATCAAGGCTGAAGGACAGTCCCTGGATTTCAAATGAAAAGACTCAGAATTAGGAAGCGTGGTCAGGGTTGAAGGCTTGAGGAAAGAAAGAGTAGGAGCTGAGGAAGGGGGTGGAGCATGTGAAGGCTCCACATACAGCAGTGGCAGAAAGAGAGGTGGGGCTGATGCCGGAAGACAGCGGGTGATCCAGGGAAGCTTCTTCCAAAGTTAGACAGTTTCTGAAGCTAAGATGGAAAGTTTAGAGGGATGAAGACAGAAAGAATGGGCCCAAGAAAGAAAGCTGATTCTAAAAGATTGGTACAGAATTTCTATAAAATAGTCTATGAAGTTTTTATATGAACGTCTGGTACTGAATATGAGAACATTAAATTAATATTTACTTAAAAAGACTGGAAAGATAAGCAGTTGATCCAGACTCTTAAGGAGAAAAAATAGGTGGAACCTGGGGATGCTTAGAAAAGTAGTTGGGAGAGCATTTCCCATTTGCATTGGGAGATCAGAAGGCAAGCAATACCACTGGTGCAGATAAATACCTTAGCAAGAAACAAGAACCGAGGAGGCCACATACCTTTGTGTCTTCCAGACTTCCTGCAAGGCAGACACAGTTGTTTTCGGAGAAAGGAGGAATAGATTAAAGGCAGGATCGTGTTGAGGACAGGAAGAACAGGAACAGCTGCTAGGTTCAATGTGTGTTTCTAAGACCTATGTGAGCCTGGAAATCACGGCTGCATGACTGTATGATTTACTGACTGTTTAACCAAAAGACGTTTTTAATATCGATAATAGTTTCAGTGAAGCATTGTGGGTAGAAGCAGCGAATGAGAACTCATAAAGAAATCTAGGATTGGAGCTTTTATCTGAAAGGTGCAGTTTATAGCCAGGGGAACAGGGAAAGGTTGGAATGAAGGTCAGAAAGTCAAAGTAAGGTATATGAAGATATATGTACATATTTAGAATAACATAACCGAAAAGTTAAGCTAGAAACTTTAAGAAACAAATGAGTATGTGTGTTAGAGCAGGCTAGGTAGAAACAGAACAAAGAGCTTGTAAGACCAACATGGAGAACAGAAGGTTAATATTTCCGGAGATCCTGTGGTAACAAAGACAGAGGGGTGGGATCTGAAAAGGAAGCCATTGGATGGACGTAAGGAAAACTGCACTTGAGAAATGATGCCCACACACTGAGAGGGGTGGCAAGAGTGGAACTTTTCCACAGCGGGACTGAAGGGACTGTCCCAAACCCATGTTTATGTCAAAGAAGCTGAAGACTGCTCCCTTGGGAAGGTGACCTTTAATGTCCCCCAGCTTTCCTAGATTTTACCTACCATGATCCCATAACAGTAAAACGTGATTCCATTTCAGTGCCATTGGATAGAGAGGGCTGGCTCTCACGTTCTACATCGGTTGTGAGGTGAAGACTGTTCCCCATAAGCAAACTGCTTCCTTCAATCTGGCCAATGAAGCTGCCTTATTTGTTTTTGATACTTGAACAAGTTCTTTGGCAAAAAAAAAAAAAAAAAAAAAAATCTTGGCTTTCTTTTGTGTCCTTTGGGTATGTCTGTGTAGTATGCACGCATATGAGGCACATACCTGCATGTGCATGTGGAGGTCAAAAGGTCAATGATGAATGTCTATCCTCCTAGCTCTCTACCTTATATACTACTGAGCAGGTCTGTTGCTGATCCCAAAGCTTGCTGATTCAGCTAGTCTAACTAGCCAGCTTCCTCCAGCAATTCCCCAACTCCACTTTCTAAGCTTAGCATTACAAGTGGCCACCATACCTGCCCACCTTTTTTTACCTGGGTGTTTAAGGTCTTTGTTCTTTGTGCATATGTAGCAAGTGCTTTGCCTGCTGAGCCATCTCCTCAGAGTCTGTAGTTCTTTGATGATTTTGTTTCATGATTTTAATTTCCATAGGATGGTTTCTTTGAGGCCCTACCCATTTGTGCCATATCATAGATGAGCCTTCTTTGTCCACAGACTTGGATTTTAAAATAATGTGCCGTAGTAAATCATCTTTCATTATCTCAAAACAAAACAAGCAAAATGTGCCAGAGCAATGGCTAAGCAGGGCTTCTGTTGTAGAGGTTTAGGGTTTGATTCCCAACACACACACACATACTCACACCACACACACACACACAGACACACACACACACATACTCACACACCACACACACACTCACACCATTAAAAACTAAACACACACACACACACACACACACACACAGGTGCGCACACCCCACAATTATTTTTCAAAAAGATCTTCTGTAATTCTTTCATGATGAATGACCTCAATATGTTTTTAATTCAGTTTTGAGATGAGAGTTTCCACTCTGTGTCTCCTTTCAATTCCTAAAGCTCTGTGGGAGTGGGTTTTCTGAATCACTACGCCCTCTTCTGTGCGGTCCCCAGGCCTTCTAGGACATGAAAGGGGGGTTAGTAAAAGGGAATACGGTAGTGGGAAAATGGCTGATGGCTTCCCCATTAATCCTTCTTAACCAGTTTGGGCTATTAATTCAAGATTAAAAATTTATTTTTGATTATCTCTTAGTGTGCCAAATGTAAGCATTCCTTATGTTTCAAATATTAAAGAATGTATATGTGTCTAAATATAAAATATATGTATATGCTGTAAGTATGCTTGTGTATTTCTTGCTTAGTTGTTCTTAAATCAGATCATTGCATGTATGAGTGAACATGCACTTGTTCCCTGTACCTAGCTAGTGATAACAACTGAATGACCTTTGGGGTTGTGTGTGTGCCCAGCCTCCACTGTCCCCATGAGTTGAGCACATGCTTTGCATTGTTTATCCATTGTCTTTTCTCAGCTCTGGGAGACTGCAGCCTCCCAAAGGCAGGAATGGAGACACATGCTTCTGCCTACCTCTGGTTCTCAGCACCAGAAAGTCTGTGTCTAACACCTGTTTTCAATCTTATGCTCCATTTCTCAAATCTTATTATATCTCTGCCTTTTCACACTTTGTAGTCTCTAATATTTGTTTGCAAAACATGAACTCATTTGTATTGCTATAATTACTGTGATTTTTTGTCTCCTCGTCTGCAGAGGTTCCTCCCTTCTGGCAGCTTCTTTGTAACTTCTGGTCTTCTGCAGGGTGCCCTTCCCTGAGAGACGAACTTTAGGAGGGCATGTCTGGGCACATTCCAATCATAGTCAGCAGATCATTGTCTTTCTGGGACATTCCTCTTCCTCTTTTCTGGGGTGGTGTTACAATTTTGTAGGGTTCTCATTTTTAATTACAACAATTTTATCCGGCATATACTCTCTCCGGCAACTTCCCAATTTAAGAATATTGTGTTCCAAGGTGGAACAAATGTATGTTGTAGGAATCTGTCTGAATGTATGCCATCTTAGTAATGATACATCAAAATCCTCAGAGAAGCAACTACTCTACAGCTGAGCTACACCCTGAGCTTGAGAGGAATGCCCCAGCCTTTCTTTTGCTGTTTTGAAACAAAGAATTCGGAAATAGCTCAGGTCTCCCAGAGTGGCCCAAAGCCAAGGGTGAGCCCCCTCCTTTGCCTCAGCTACTCCAATGTAAACCTCACAGCCTCGGGTGCCTCCACCACTCTTAGAAAGTGCTGCAGCCTGAGCCCAGTGCCTAGGATGCACTAGGCCTGAGCTCTACCTGATTGCTGAGCTACGACTGCAGTACAGTTCTCAGACAATAGGGAAAGACGTAAAAGCTCAAGAATGCTCAGAAAAATCAATCAGGCATCAGGAGCACCTCAAAAGCTGCCCTTCCTGTAACATTCCTTTCTGTTCATGCCATCCTGAGGTTCAGCATTGCACAGATATTCTGTGAGGCTTTTCCCTTTGAATGACAAATGATCATGTAACTCTCTTGGCTAACACCTTAAATGCAGTTTGTTCGAAAGTAACTACAGACTAGGACTCTAGGACCGGTTTTAACAGGCCAAATAACCTCAGTGGCATAGATGATGTTAGGGGACCCGAGCTGCTGTAAAACAGACATGGCATCCATGTGTGCCTGCAAACTCTGGTTTCTTTACCAAGCACCCAGATTGGGTCTTCCTTCCGGCACTTACATTCCTTTCACCTTCAAACCGGTCTAGCATTCAACTGTAACTTACTTTAAAGGTTCTCAGAGGGCAGATTTATTCGTGCCTTGGATTTTTGTGAGTACTGTCCCGTGAGTATCACGGTACCTATTAAATAGGACTCGCCTGAGAATACTAAGAAATGCTCCATCTGCTTATTAAACCAAAAGAAGACCTTTCAAATAGTCAGCTCCCAGAGGAAAAGCATGATGCATCCACCTACATCTATCTGGTACTCTTGATTTTGTGTACAAGTATCCCAAAGACAAGGCATCATTGGCCAGTTGTACCTCTGACATGCAAGGCCCTCAGTGGTCAGGAGCAGATACTGCCCAGAGCGCAGACACATACAGATGGTGGCTGTCATGAGGTGACTCATGCTGCAGATTACAGCTCTTAACTAGGCAAAGAGGATTACTTTTTTTTTTTTTTTTTACAGCCAGGAAGCTGTCTTTTAGGCAACTGACTATGGATTTAAAGGAACAGCTTGCTATTTTAGAGGCCTTCTGACAAGGAAGACAGACTAAAAACTTTTGGTCAGTTTAATCTAACGTTAAGAGACTACTACTAAGTCAAAATCCCCGTAGACTTCGGAGGAACAGATGGCTCGAATACAGAGGACTTTGCCAACCGGTTTTCATTGACTGTATAATGATATAGCACAAACCTTGCACTTGAAAATCAGCTGACTTTACTGATATGAAGACTCCTTTTGTTTCTACATTTTAATCACAAATGCCCAGTCACTTGGAGTGGGGGTGGAGGAGTCAAAATTGAGCCTAAGACAAGCATTTTAGAGAGGAGAGCCAAATATACAATTATTCAGTGAACTATTACTGTGGACATCCATTCAATGGCCTAAGCACTGGAAGCTGGCTTTAGTGCAGCATTGCCAGACATGGTCAGAAATATGACTAGAGACATGTCTGTGTGCACAGAACAAGGATCGCATTCATACTAAGGAGAAGTAACACTTCCTCAGTATTCACTTAGAATCTCCCTGGTACACGTGCCACAGTGAAAGGGAGAATATTTACTAGCACGACATGTCCAGGGGTGAAAGGTAACATCTCAGTGTGAGACCACTGGCATGTAATGAGTTAATGTTTTTACACAGGGTCCATTTTCTAGTGAACGAGGGCTACGAAGACCGGATTCTCATGGCACATGACATACACACAAAGCATCGATTGATGAAGTTCGGAGGTCACGGCTACTCACACATCCTCACCAACATCGTTCCTAAGATGCTCCTTAGAGGTCTGACTGAGCAGGTGCTTGATAAGATACTCATAGAAAACCCTAAACAATGGCTGACTTTTAAATAGAATGGCTGCTGTTCATGAACCCAGACCCAGAGGATAAAATTAGCAGAGAATAGTCGGTGATTTCAAATCTACTGGTGACATTAATCCGAGCTACAGAGAACCAGTGACTAGTAGCTTCCCTCCTACGAGAAACTGGATAACTAACTACCATAGGGAAATCTCTGGTGGGGCTCCTGGGTTCAAACGTGGTCCCATTGTCTTTCCTTTGTTGAAATATATATGAGTGTGCTTCTAAACAATAGTTTAAGGCTATATTCTCTAAGAGTCATTTTGGATGTCTCCCCCCACCCCAACTCTATTATCATCACTACTTGAGAAAAAAATATTAAAGTGTTTCTAGCTAAGTTGCCCCCTTCTGGAGCAATCTAATGTTTCTTGTAATATTGATGATCCTAGTAATTATCCTGCTGTTCTTTAATTAATGCTTAATGAATGATATGGCATTTCCAAACCACTTTTGCAACAAGGGAAGTTAAATTTTGAGACTTTTTCCCCCCAAAGGAGAAGTCAATAAAATTACCAATTCACAACAATAAAAATATTTTGGAAGGTTAACTATGTGTTTTCCACCTATTTATATAAACACAATAAATCAATTTTGCTGACGTTGGCTTTCTGGTCTCCATTTTTACTGTTAACTATGTTGTGTTTTTGAAAAGTCTGTCTAAGAACATGTAGCAATAGTAAATTATGAAAAATGCAATGATAAAAGTAAAATATATTACATAATATAGTTTAATGAATCATTACAGTTATTATAACAAAGGCCACAATTTAATTAATTCATGTTATAATGCAAAGAAAAAGAGAAATGCTTGCCTTATATAAGTCCCTTTATTTCATTTACCTTTTATTTCTTTTTTCCTCAGGCCTAAACAGAGAAAATAATGCTTATTTATCTAAAGAAAAGGTCAGGTCTATTGGAAATGACAGTCTGTTTGTAAACACTACTCTTTAGAAGAGATCCAGCCATGAAGTTTTGTGCCAATAAAGCCTTTTCAAAATGTTAGGTAAAACGCTTAATTGATGTACACTGTTGTTTATAAGTTAATCCTTTGAATCCTCACTGTGATTTGGTACCCAAGACAAATCTCTAATCCCTTGCTTCCAATCCATCTTTGATAAATATATGCTCTTAAATAGAAATTAAAACAGTAGCAATTCATTGGTGAGTTACCTCACATATTAGCAGGGCCAAATTGAATCTGTCACTATTCTTGATGAATGATCTAAGTGTTCTTATGATATAAATCACGACAGTTACTCAGACCAAGGCATTTAAATACAGCAAACATCACCTTTAGATGGGAACACCATGCATAACTCTTGGAAAGTTGAGGTTGGCTAAACTAAAGCTGTTTCGGTTCTTCATAGCTAATTGAGTTCTCTGTATATTAGAACAAAAAGTACCAAAGTGTGTGAGCCAAAAGAACAACCCAATTCCTTTAAAGGGAAAAATGCAAATGTCCTTCCCCAGTAAACCAAGCAGATTTTAAATCTCTGGTTTCGAAATCTACTCCTCAAAGAGTGTTTAAAGGCAACTGAAAGGGGAACAGATTTTCCACTGTAAGAGGGGAAATTGTGTGCTAGTAGGACAGGTTCACATGCGTTTTGGTCTTTCCCTTACACTAAAGAGATGGCTCTTGGCAGTGTGTTTTAACTAGACAGAATGGGTTCACTCTATACTATCAGCTTCAGTCCAACAGAAAGAAGAGGAAGAATTGACTGCTCAAGTGTGTATGTTTCATAAACATTGTGAGGGGGAGCTGCTTGCTTCCTAAAGTCCTGTGCTATTTAGTGGTCTGCCAAAGAATGCAATTAAAGTTCGGATGGCATATGGAGTACAGTGACCATGAGGTCAACAAACTCTCTCACGTGTGCAACATGGGGCATTGGAATCTACTGCGATTTAATTTTCTGGATAACTCTTAAAGAGAAGTCACTTTTGTTATTTTGCTACTCTATGTATTTGTATAATCTAAAATATATTTCAATCTAAAATAAGTCAAATAAATTGTGCATGGTTCTGTGTGAATACATATATACTTTTTAAATTAGTTTTTTTTTTTAGCTCTACAGCCACTGTGCCTAGTGGACTGAAGCCATGTATATATAATATTTTCATCTAACATATAGGTATATAAATAAGTATGTGGCAGGTATTTATATAAAATATATACACTTTGTTGTCATATTGGTTCTATGTGAAGCTGTTAATTTTGAAATAACCTCAGGCTTCAGATTTGTGGTAACTGTTGGAAGGTCTTACTTAGTGTCCCCTTGGTGACGCATGCAGTAGCTCAAATTAAACTTTTGTGCCTTAAGTTATGAACAATCTTTTGTTCCAAAGAAGGCAAAAGCCTCCATCTGACTTCATACCAAATAATAAATTTCTCTGACTGTTCAAGAGAGTCTAAGCGTTTACTATTGATGAAGTGGACACACGGGTTTTTTTTTCTAAATACCATACATAATTATACATTTTCACACTTAGAGGGTAATCCTATGATACAATTTCAATCTCTATTTTTAAGACTATCACCAGAAAAGAGAGAGAAAAAAAATTCACATGAAAAGAAAAAAAAATGTGAAAATGATCACAGGCTTGGGAATTCCCACAAATCCAGAAAATTCCAGGTTAAGGCTTCAAGTTGAATCATTCCCAGGTCTAGCGCTAAAGATTACCAGAGTACAAGGCAAACGATATCTTTGGGGACAAAGCGGCATTACCTCAATGAGACCTTCTCCTGCAGGGAAAAGTGACTCCTCCCTACACCACAGATAGACTCCAGGTACTGTAATAAGCAGGTAAACTCACAAGAACCAAAGCTGACACGTGGATAAAGCAGCAAGATCACAGTACACCAAAGGATCATAGATATCGAAGAAATAATTCGGTGTCTTAGATTTTTCTATAAAAATTTGTGGTCTATATAGGACTTCATTCACATGGACACTAACAATAAGGAGTATTTGCTTTGGCGGTAGTGGATCACACATCTGCTTATCTTGCGTTAAATACTTTTTTACATAATGTGTCTGAGTGATACAGATGTGAGTCAGGTAGCATTTGATCTCCCCACATTTACACACCCGAGATGCCCTGGATGGGCATCCCCTGGGATCCTTGATTCACTGACGTTAGCCATACGAATCCAGCGTTCAAACTCAGAACAGCAAGTTCAGTCTCTGCATTATCAGTCAGCATAAATAATAAATCCAGAGAATGTGCTGTATTTGTTGTTGTTTCCTCCGTGGGCTTTCCCACCATCTAATTTGATATAGACTTCATCTCCTGGTTCCAGGTGAAGGACCACACTGTTACTGGCATAGTCGTAATTCTGATCAGCATCTTGGGCAATTGCACTAGCACGCACCTATGTGAAACAGACAAGAGTTAGAGAGTTTGTAAAAGAGAATCCTCAAGTTTTCCCTTTTACATAACAGCAGACTTGCAGCCACAGCATATCGTGGAGCTCCTGGATGTTGCTGCCGGTCCCATAGGTTTAGAAGGAATTTCCATAACAACTTCAACTATGTTACTGGAAAGAGAAAAGAGGAAAATGTTGCTTTAATAAGGGGCATGGCTGGTATCCTTTCTATCCTTGTAAATAAACCATGCCAATCTCATTTCCTCTTCCATTGCTGCTTCTTCTGATTCCTTGAATCTCCACATCCAGTCGAATTTTGAAATGGAAATGAACAGCATTGTTTTGCATTTTAATTTAAATCAAATAACAGCATCCCAGCTAACTGTGTACTTCAATGGGTCACCGTAATTATTACAATTCTGTTATCTAAAGTGGTAAAAGACCTAGGAAAAATCAAGGAAGAAAGCTTTTTGGTTTGGAGCTTTGGAAATCTGATGCATGCACAGCCCCTTTACCCAGGCTACTTCAAAAGCAGCTTGACTCAAATATGTTTCTTTGCATCTCCCACATTTCCAAACTCCTTTTTCCTTTTTTTTTTGTGTGTGTGTGTGTGTGTGTGTGTGTGTGTCTTTTTAAAAATCACTTAATTATATGTGCCTTTAAATCAACAATTTTATTTCGCCAGATCCAAAAAGTTACAGAAAGGATTAAATTTGTAACCTGAGATGGCTCAGTTTTCTAGGATTGCTGGATGCTATTGTTGAATAATAGCTCTTCTTGTGTATGTGGTTGTCAGTGGGGATGGGAGCAGAGTATAATCTGCTTATGTTCTGCCTTCGTCTCATTAGTGGGCTGATCAACATTTGCAAACAGTCAAATCATATGTTCCATATCATATGGACTTCCTGCCACGATCCTTCCTCAAGCTATGCCCCAGTCTCATTTAGACATATTTTGAATCTGCCATGGGAAAATGTTTCAAAAGGCAGCTTGCGTGTGGTTTATTTCAGTAACACATCTTCTAGTCTGTGGCTTGTTTCAGTTCTGCTGGGATGATATTTCCCCGAATAGTGTAGCAAATGATTTAGAGGCCTTTGTAAACCTGCACTATGTAATAATGTATGACTTGAGGTGTAATATGCTAGGTTTTATCACCTGGCCAAAAAAAAGAAAGAGATGGGACATAAGTCAAGAATTTCCATATATGTCTTTCAAAATGTAAGTGATGGGTTTTCAAATTAAATTTTCATGGGAAGATATGTTCTCACATTAATGCTGAAATGCCATAAAAGGAGAAGGCTCTTTGACACTCCTGAGCTTAGAATGTAATTTGAGTAATATTTTAACAGTTTTTTTTTCTTTCTTTCTGGGTATCATATAGCAAAAGAAGAGAAAGGCTTAAAGGATTTAGAATTGCTTATCACTGTGCTAACTGACATTAATATAATGAAACCAATATGCTGCGTGATTATACTCAAAGCTTTGACTCCAGTGTGTTTGCCTCTGGTGAGCTGGTCCATTTTAACCATTGCATAACAATGCCTTGGACTTCATAATATATTTTAGGAATTAATCTTTAGTTTGTAGAAGCTGAAGGCTTTAGTTTACTTATTCCATCTAGTTATTAATACTTAGTGAAGAAAATCTGCACAATGAGAACATCGTCATTATGGCTTGACTATTACAGCCTGTGAATTTTTAATGGATGTGAAAAAATTAAAATGCAAACTAGCAATTATCTCTATTAACAATATGTTGATTTATCATCAAACTAATGTATTTCCCAGCTATTATTAGTGAGAATTCAGTTAATACAGAGTTTTTATTATATGCTTTCTAAGTGTTGTTTACCTTTATCGCTTTCTACCTGAAAACTTTAGCAGCCTGGACTCCTTGAAATCTTTGATTTAGGGACTGTAACGTTTGAAACTATACAATGTTGCTTGTTGTTCTTTAGACTAAATGAAGTCTAAGGAACTTAAGTGTTGCCATTTTTCAGTCCAGAAAACACAAGCAGAAAAACCTGCTAATGCATTGGTATGAATCCACACACTAGAAGGTTATTTATTCTTAGCACTTCTTAGTTCCTTTGTTGAATAAAACCAGTGTGGTAGCTTTATCATAGGAAGCAATTTCTAACATTTGAACCTATGCAGCAATCCAGGACTTTCCCAATTAAAGACCCATTATCTGCCAGTGCCCATGATGTCAGTCGTCTGTCCACCCATCACCCTCTAAGAGTATAATGGGAAGTGGAATTTCAAGCTCTGATATCTATCCCACTGACTTCAGCAATTCTTCCTCAAAGCCATCAAACTATTGAGAAAGCTAATGTGTTCACCCTGAAGGCTATTTTCAGATTCCTAAGTGTGCACCGATTTCAGCATTTTGTAGGGGGAGTATAATGCATCCTTTCTTGGTCCAATATGCCTACTTCTGCCTAATTTCACTGTAATATCTTTTCTTAGTCTGTTAACTGTAAAGTTCCTAGGCTTTCTCTTTAGTATGCATTTCTCTGCTTTTAAAGAGAGGACTAGTTTGGCATGGCACATCATCAGTCTTCCTGTAAAATAAATTATTAAACCCCCACAGTATTCATTCTTTCCAACGTAGTTCATGTTCATTACTACCATAACTAATAAATTCCTGTAAGTGAAAGGCTGATCTCTAATTATTTTATATGACTAATTTTCTGGCAATTTAGTTTTTATTATGGTGGCTTCCTATAATGCCATTATACTAACTGAGCTCAGAAACTTTTTTTTTCAGGTTCTTAACTACAAGTATAGGAGCATTAGGAATTTTTCCTGTATCTATAAGGCTATTTGAGCTGCATTTTTACCTTTCATCTGGACCGTGATGGGCTTTCAACAAATGCTATGATTCAGTGTAGGTTAATGATTTCATGGAGAAATGTGATCCTTTATAGTGAGCAATATGTTTGTAAGAATATAATAGGCTGTATAGTTTTAGCGCTGTCTTATTATTGAGGACTTCTCATTATACAAAATGTTTACAGCAACATTTGCTAATTGAATTAATTGTCGCTGATGTTCTGGTGATTTGATTTTCACTGTGCTCTGGTGGAACCATAAACAAAAGGTTAAGTGGTACATCAGGTTAATTTATTGGCCTTTGATGTTTCCATCTGTGACCCTGCGTTCAACACAACACATAAATAAGATGGTCCTCCTGGTTGTGGTCCAGAGACATCGCTCCCTCTGACAGTGAAACACTGCATTCTTCGCTCATTGTTTAATTCCTGTGCTTCTCAAAACCCTTAGAACCTCACTCTGACATAGATCTCTGAGTTGATGTTTTATCAAAACGAATTAGGTCATCTCACGGGGAAAACTGACACTGATAAACCACCATATGGACTATGATTGAAAACCAAAAATAAAATATTTATTTTAAAATTAAAAAAAAAGGTATTTTTACAAGATTCCCCACTTGGCACTGGCTGCAGCCAGCCTTCACAAGACTGTTTTATTCTAAAAACAATACTCCTTAGCAGCAATATCACAATAGTCACTTCCTAAGATAGTCCACACTGAACTCCATTTAATGCTGTTTACCATTAGTCATATATTTCTCTGAATGGTCTGTTACCCACTCTTTGAAGAAGCTACAGCTTGACAAGCATCCAGTGAAGAGCATTAGGGGTGTTGTACCGATTTGCTGTCCTTATCCCCATCGATCTGAAGGTTCAAGCCATACAGGAGGCAGCTTATGCCCCAACAAAGTGGTTTTAAAAACAAAACAAAACAAGATACGCGCACATTTTAATTTTAGAACTCATACACCGAATCTTTCTCTTCTCCTCATTGGTATATTCATAGACTCTATCATGTAACCACGAACATCTGAACCCTATTGTGTTACTTCCTAGGGCTTCTTACATTTGCAACCTCCATCTTACCGGTTCTACATTGTTGATGAAATGGGACTGCTTGTACATCTTAATGGGTGGCTCTCAATATGTATGCTTTTTAGCATAGTAGTATTTTACAGACCTAACTTTTGAGTTTGGGGGCTTCCTGCTGGGGACTGGTTCATAAGTCATTCGGTCACCCAGACACAGCACATCTAGTTTGGTATAGTAGCCTCATTCCTGCAATTGCCTAGCCCGCTGTTGAGGGAACAATTTTTATTTCTCTTAATATTGTTCTCATGCATAATAACTGTAATGAACAACCCTGTCACTGCCTCCTGGTGGCCATGTTTCCTTTTTTTTTAATTTTTAAATTTAATTTTTTCTTTTAATTCCTAGTGTCCTGGAGGCTCTTGAAGGGGTTTGCAGAAAAGAAATTCCTTTTAAAAGTGGTATCATACATTTAGGACATTAATCTTTTATATTCTGGAAAAAAAATCTGACACTAAAATGAGTCTTGAGAAAAAGAAAGGAAGGAAGAAAGGAAAAAAAGAAAGAAAGAAGGAAAGGAAGGAAGACAGACAAACAAGCCCTATAGGTGCTCAGTAAATTAGGTTTAAATAATATCTGAATGTTCAGGGAACCATGAATTTTCAGGGGACCAAAGACCTGGAGCACACCTTGATGACTCAATATTACTTCATAATTATGTATCTTGAAGGTGATGGCAGGAACAGAAGATCTTTCTTTTTGTCGGTCAGTAAGCAAAGTTTAGCGCTCAGGAACTCAGCTCACACAATTGGCTGAACATACAAAGGCCTCGCAGGGTGCCTGCTACTCGGAGTGTGCAGAAGGTCCACTTTTAGGTAGTTAGGAGTGCATTTTCCCCCAGGGGCTAAGGGATCAAAGATGTTTCAGGCTTGCACTAGACTTGATTCTAACAAAGGCAAAGTAGTCCTGGCCAGCACTTCAAGTCACTGGCCTGTGTAGCACCACCTACCACCTCTGAAAAGCTGGTCCTGATTCTGACTCACCTGAAGCTATTTTCCAGCCAAGGCAAGGTGGCTGTAGTCAAGAAGCTTGGGTTAGGAAGAGCCTTTGCTGGGGTGCCCTGGAGGTGGTTAAAAGGCTGAGCTCTAACCGGCTACCTTTCCGGACCACGTCCTTGCTCTTTTTCTTATTCCAAAGCATAGAATGGGGCTCTGTGCTTGGATGCCAGCTGCTATACTTTGACAGTGTAAATGCAACTTTTTTCTGTTCCCAGCAGTTCTTCCCTTGGAAACTAACTAGAGTGTGAAGTGACTTTTGAGTTTCACAGCCCAAGACCTCTCAGAGGCCTAGAGCAGCAGAGTGCTGACTGAGCCCTGGGTGGTCCTGCTGAGACTCACTCTTGGGGGTCCTTCCTTTCTCCCTGGGGTGCTGGTCTGTCTCCTCTGAGCGGCACGCCCATTTCGGACTTCTGAGGCCCTTTACATTCTCAAAGAAAGGCTAAAAGCGACCCTAACCTGCAGATAATGCCACCGACCAGAGAGATTCCTGCCCGCTCCAAGACTCCTGTAGTCCACGAGTTGGCCCCGGAGCCAAGATCCCAGTTTCTCGCTCCTCGAGGGTCATGCTCACAGTTGCGCGCGCTGAGCACGGGTCTGGCACCCTAGAACTTCGCTGCCTGGGCTGCTAGGCGCCCTCCTCCTCGTACGACCCCCGCCTCTCCAGCATATCACAGTGTCCCCCTCGCTGTAGCTCTGGGGAGCCGGGTTGCCGCGCCCTTCCTCCGTGGGCTCCCACCCCCATTTCCGGGGTCTCCTCCCTCTTGCCGGCAGCACCTTCCCGCACTTGCTCTCAGCCCTCCCCACTGCCTGCCCGCGCTCACCTGGTTGTTTTTGCAGAGATCAGCCCACATGCTGGTGCCGTCCCCTCCGCGCATCAGGACGTGGTAGGTGAAGAAGTAGATACCCGGGATGGAGCAGGTGAACTTGCCCGTGGTGGGATCGTAGTGGTTTCCGAGGTTGGTTACCACGTCGTCGAACTTGAGCACCTCGTAGCCTTCGTGCTGCCGTTTGAGGCCAGCGTAGAAGGCTATCTTGGGCACCGTGCTATAGGTGGCCGCGCTGATAGCCCCGGCCGCATTCAGGCCGGGCGCCCCAGGCGGGCCGGGCAAACCTTGACGGCCCGGTTCTCCCTTTTCACCCGGGGGCCCCACGGGGCCGGGTGGTCCCGGCTCTCCCGGGGGCCCACGCGGGCCTGCCTTCCCCGGCCTGCCGGCCTCGCCTTTGGGACCCTGGATGAAAGTGGGCAGGGACTGCATAAGGCCCCGGTCCGGAGTGGCGGCGGTGCTGGGAGCTTTGGTGCCCCCGTAGGGGTCGCAGACCATGCGGCAGGTGCCCAGCATCTCGTAGTGCGCCGACGTGCCGGCCGAGCTCACCAGCACCGGGATGAGGATGACCAGCAGAAGCACCATCACCACCCCCAGCGCCCCGGCGGCGATCAGGCGCCTCCTGCTGCCCACGAGCCGGCTCAGCGCGGGCCGATCCTCTTGTCTGCTTTTGGACAAAATTTTGAAGGTTGGGCGGGGACCTCCTCAGAGCCGAAAACAATCCCCCTTCGAACCCCAACTCCCCTGGGCGGGCGCGCGCCGGTCGCTCTTCACCGGCTCCTGCTCCCCCCGCTGAGGCTGCGGCTAGGGAGGGAGCTGGGGCGCCAAGTGACTTGAGCTGAAGTCCCGAGCTGGGGGTGGGGGTGGGGGGAGGGGTGCTCAGGGCGCCCTCTCGCCTCCTGCCAGCCCCTTCGCACCTGTGGCTGCGGCGGGTGCCGGAGCGGCCACCCGGAGGGCAGAGCCAGCGGCCGCCTGCTGAGCTCGCCCTGAGCAGCTCACACTTTTATGCCGCTGCTCCCCGCGATCGACTTTTCCTTTTTTGCAGACTGCGCCAGTTCTCACCAACTTTCCGTCTGAAGTTGGCTTTTTTTTTTTCCTGCTTCTTGCTTCTTTTCTTTCACTGGCTGGGTTCGTCTGTCCTTGCCTTTTTTCTTTTCTTTTTTTCTTTCTTTTTCTTTTGCAGCCACCGCAACTCTAATAGACGCGCACCCCCAAAGCCCTAGAGGGCTGCCGAAGCTCGGGGTCGGACGGCCCCCCGAGATATGCGAAGCAGCAGCGATTCGCAGGATCCGCGCGGCTCGGAGATGCTCAGGGGCTGAGATAGGAGCTAGCCAGCAGCAGCGAGAGCTTCACTACTGAAAGCTGAACGAGGAACGAGAGAGGCTGAACGCAGAATTCTGCCTGGGTACCACCTGCCAGGAGAAGAGGAGGCTGACAAACGCGCGCCTGAGCAATTTATAGGAACCCAAGGCACAGAGGAAGGGGAGCTGCTTTGGCATCTCTCTGCAGCATCTGCTCTGCTCATCCCACTCACACAGAGTTTGGCATTACTCTGACAATGTGGGATTTTTTTTTTTCGGCCTCTCTTCCCCCCACCCTTCTCTGCAAAGGATGAACAGTGAAATCCTAAATACTTCCTTGTCTAACCCAGACGATGGCAGCGCCCTAGCTGGTCATACTAGGGGGAGGGAGGCAGCTGTGCAACTGCTTCCAGGACTCAGGGGTCACACCTAAATCTATTTCCCCAGTGCCAACAGCTCTTATTGGAGGTGGAAGTGAAGGCTGAAAGGAGGGAGGTTTGATGACATTTCTCCCCTGGCTCATCCACAATCAGTGCTTCAGGTGTTTTTTTTTTTTTTTTTTTCAAAATACCACTTTTAACATAAAGAGGGCTCTCTCCAATTTTCCAGACAGTAGACGTGTTTTATTTTTTAACCTTAGCATTTGCTTCCACAACCTCCTAAATGAAATAAGATGAGAACAGTGACGTGTGTTTAAAAACCAAAGGACATTTCTTGATTTAAATGAACTTGTCCACCACCCAAAAGGAGGACGGCTGGTTCTTTCTACAAGTGCCACAGGATGATGAGAGGATACATGAGCATTTGACTTGCAGGCTTCCAGTTGCAGCGCCTTTCAGGAGATACCATTATTGAATCTGAAGTTGTATTTGCTTAAAAGTGCAACATGCAGAAGTCGCTTGACCAAATGCCTTCGAAAGTCTTACAATAAAGCAAGTGGTATTTGCAGAAGTGCTGGTTTTCATAAGACATGGAGTGCTGTAGGTGCCATAGCAAATTTCCCAGACGTGCATTGGGGGAGGGAAAATAGGAAAATTATGATAAAGAAAAGCCACCACCCCTAACGGTGGAAGAGCTGGGAGAAACCACTTGAATTTGGAATATTAGTAGAGGGCCCCCAGAGTGAGTATTAGGCGAATTATCCCACCGGCAAATACATCTGACATAGAAGAATGGTTTTAAATAAATAAGCAGAATTGATCCCTAAATCACACTTCTGCATTCAGGAGCAAGAGGTGTCAATCAAACACGGATGACATTTACTTGTCAATATGGAATGATGGCTGGAAAGACAGTTACTTATTACAACAGGGTGAGAATCTGAAATAAGAAGCGGGAACATATAATAATATAACAAGCAGGTGGTACATCCTCGGTGACTATCAGCAGACACTGGCCTTGCCGTAGGCTCCACAGTAAGGAAACTCCTTCAAGACCCCACAGCCCCTCCCACTGTGCCCCACCCCAACAGTTAAGCTCCTTCTCTGAGCCAAAACAAGTGGGCAGACAGATAGAAGCATTCACTGATTCCCAGAGCAGAATGTCAGCAGCTGAGGGAGTCAACACTCAGGAACGGAGCTCACTTCCCATGCTAGAGGGACTCAGGTTCTTTCTCCCCTCACCACCCTGATGGCTGATATGGCTGTAGCCACTGGTGATGAGGAATGGCCCTTCCATCCCTCAAACTTTACCTTTTGTTTTAGAATAAAGTTTTTATCTCATAAATGTGCATCAATCAGTTTGACATATATATCCTGTACATTTTTGCTCACGTGAGCTACCCGGATTCTGTATTTTTTTTTTCCACTAGCAAACAAGGAGAACAATCACTCCAGATCATAATGCCAGCACCTACCCTCCTAATGCCTTCTGGGTTGTTCCTTAAAGATCTTTCTGTGCGGTGAGAAAATGTTAGGCTCTCATGCCCATAATGGAAGGAAATATACTAATGCAACAAAATCTTCTCCCATGGTCCAAGATCTCTCAATCCATAAAGCCTTTTTATAACTAAGAAGAGTTTGGTGGAAGGGAAGAAAATGTTTTTTAATAGCAATAAAGAAATGCTCATCATACGTCCAAGACACAAAAAGCCTTTCTATTAAAGATGCTCATTTCATGAATGAACTCATCGATGAAATGGGAATGTGAAAAATTAGAGTCGTGATCAACCCTGAGGAATTAGTTTTCACCTTGTTCATAGAGGCAGGAAGGCCCAGAGCTGGGTGACCCTGCTGAGGACAGGGAGACTTCCCTCCACTAAGCTCTTCTTAGGCAAATGCAAAGTTTCACATTTCAGGCAAGGGCCTTGACATCCTGGAAGACTGCTAGAGTTCCCAGTGTCTGTACCACTTTCTCAGCATGGCAGAAACCTCTCCAGAGTCCCAAAGTTGACCCCAGACTCTGTCAAAAGCCCATTTCTGAGGGCCCACATAAACTTTGGGCTATTCATGAGGTAAGCTGGAATTGTTGCCCTCCTTCCTCTCTTTCAGAAATATCCCACCATGAGCTCTGGCGGGGGAGGGGAGGAGACTTTTGTTTCAAGATTCTCAGGGATAGTTGGTAGTAAAGGAACTTGGCTGTTTGCTGTCATTTTCCAGGGCTCCAGTTCAGACACTTCTCTGGAGAGTTACTCATGCTTCATCCCTTCTTCTGACAGTTTGAATAAACCATCTGATGTGGCTTATCACTCATCTTCTTTATATGTAGATAATAATGGAAAATGTGTCAATTAGAAATATTTAGTTTTCTTTAGTGCTCATCAGAAAAGCAAATTTCCTCTCATATTAGTTATCAGTCTTGAAAATGGCCATTGAGTCTCATGTGCATATCATCCTTCTGCTGTTTCTGAAGAAAAAAAAAAAAAAACAGTCTAGAAACCCATGATTGTGGTGGGGTGGAGATGTGTGAATTTCATCTTTCTGCATCTTTGGTGATGCTTTCAAAGGTCTGGGAAGATCCTAAGTGCAAGATACCCACACAGACATACTCAGCCATCTATTAATCTTTATTGAGCATCCACTGGCAGCAAAGCCCTAGCCTGGGTTCTTAGAGGCAAACAGATGTTTAGTCATGAGAATTACTTCCAAATCTAGAGACACTTACTACAGAAATATTATTTTTAATAAGGAAAAATAGCAAGTTAATAGGCCTAAGCTAGAAAAGCAGACATAAGAAATAGGGTTTTTTTTTTTTCTTAAATTGGAACCAGACCAGCTATTTACCTTGAATGTTGAGTCTCCAAATTGTGTTTGACAACATATGCTCTTTTTGACTGAAAACTATTAAGTTTCTACCTTCAAAGGGTCTGTCTGGAAATACGTAAGGAAACAGTATATCCTTATGGTTTGAAAACTTAATTTGGACCCTAGATGTTTTCATTAGGTAGCTGTGAAGATTCCTTAGTGTCTCTGAGCTTCAACTTCCTGTTCAATAAAATGAGAATAACACTAATATCTAAATCACGGAGTTGTGAATCTTGAAGAATTAATATAGATAATAATCACAATGGTACCCAATTTGTAAGAGCTAAACAAATATTAATTTGTATATCCCTGCATTGTAGGGAGTCTGAGCAGTACATGCATCCAAAATTGGATGGCAGAACACATATCAGCAGCTGCATAAGTGCAACTTAGCAGAAATGGCATCAAATAGACAATTAGTGTTAAAGTCTTAGAGAAAACCAGAGAGAACGTTTAGGTTCTCAAGTGGAGCTGTCATGATCCATCTTCTCTTCTAAGACAAAGCAAGACAAAATTCAAAATGAAGGTGGATTCTCTAAGGTAAGAAAAAGAAAGTTTCATATCAAGCTTCTTTAAACTCATTGCAAATGTCCGATGAAGGATGAAAACATTGGCCCTTTTATCCTACAGGAAGATCCACAGTGAAGCCAACAAGTCAAGATCCTACTGTATTGAGGCAATTCTTTGGGAATTATTCCTGTTGATGATCATTCTCAAACGTGCCAACCGGGGATACTTGTACCATATCCAGGAGATCAATCACCTTGAAGGGCTTTTAAGTCAGTACCATATCATCAGGTTGAGAATTTTTAATGCACAGAAAAATTAGTTGGGAAAGTGGTTTGACAAATCGGTTGTGACCAAATGAGTGAATAGCTGGCTGGAAGTAGCAACCAGCTTATTTCAGAAGACTTACCTATATAACACACATATTCAAACTGGTCTCGGTTCCTGACTGTATCAGTAAGAGGATATGATCTCCAGCCTGGATATGCTGTCTTATGCTTGTTGTGAATATCGTGCTTGATCCCTATTACCCTGCTGATGTAGAATGAAGGGAAAGTTACCAAGGATGAGCTATGAATCATTCTCCTGTGATTTCTGATCTTCAGTGTCAACTTGGCTAGATTTAGAATCACCCAGGATATGATAAGGCACATCTCTGGGTGTATTTGTGTTTTTCAGAAAGAATTAGTTGAGTGAGAAGACCAATCTTGGATGTAGGTGGCATCATCCGATGGGTTAGAAGCCCAGAAAAAAAAAAGCCAGCAAAGCATTTCCCTCTCCTCTGCTTCCTAGCTTAACAGGATGTGAACAGCTTCTATCACACATTTCCACTCTATGAACAGAGCTGTTCTGCTATGCCTTCCCCACTATTCCGGGCTAAAATTGAGATCCAAAGCAAATAACTTTTCCTTTTAGGTTATTCTTTGGTATTTTGATTTTAGCAATTTGAAATCAACTGATATATCTTCTTCTGCCTATGGTCTTATGAATATATGGCCATCCAAAGACAATGGGTCAGCTCAAGAATGTAAAATTAAGTGACTATCAAAGCAGAAAAGATACTACAGGGACAACTTGCACAGCCACAGATTGGTCTGGTGGGAAGGGAGTAATGAAGACTGTAGTGGTCTTATTCTTTTGTTTAATAATCTAGGGATGCCATGCATTTTGAAAGGAGGGGCCATAGAAGGCTTTCAATAGAGCTACATCATGATATTAGCACCTGATATTCTAGAATCTGATTGTAAGTGTGTTTAAGCCCAGAGAAGGTGTAAACTCTAATGGTGGACATAGTCAGTTTCACACCTACATGAATGTAATCTTAGAACAGCTCATGAGACAATGCATGTGTAACCTCAAAACAATGCATGTAAGCAACACGGCCTGTGAGCACGCTTTGGATTACTCACATGCCAAATAGACCTAACAGCTTTTCCTACTATAGAGGGAGTTCTCAACTACATACACTTGGTTTACTTTCAAGCCTTAATCCGAAAGCATAAATTGCCAAGGTATTTTAGATCTGGAATAAGATGCAGAGTGAATTGGGGACAGAAGTCACCCACCGTGGTTCTCAATAAAAGTAGTTGTAACTTTACTGTGATGGTTTCTGTTGAAAGTAATCAAGCAGTTTGTTACATAATTAGCTAATTCTTAAATAACTATTTTGGGCTCTGGATAACGTGAAAGGTCTGTAAAAATTTATTAAAATCACAACTTTGAGTTTTTCTTGGTTATGTTTTTGCTTTGCTTTTTGTTATTGTTGAGATGGTGGTGGATTTTGTTGTTGTTTTTGGTTTTTGTGTGCTTGGTTTTTTTTTTTTTTTCTTCTTCTTTCTTTTAGCTGAAGTCAAATGGAAACCCTTTCATGTGTCAGCATACACACACAGAAGAGATTGACTGTCAATCAGACCCTTCTAACAACATGTCAGAAGCTTGGGTTTCCAGTATGAGCCTTGTCTGATATGCAAATGGGTCCAGGGGTTTCTGTCTGATCTTACAAATGTATCTCTGTGTGTTGCATGTGCATTTGTGTGTACATTTTGCAAGTATGTGGGCACATACATGTACAGCTTCACATGTGTGTAGGTCTGTGCATGCAAGAGATGGACATGTCTGTCTTTACAGCTCTTTACAGTGGGCCATCATGCCCATTCATCTTGTTGTGTGGGTTTGGGGGATCTGAACCTAGGTTCCTAGTAATTGTATAATAAGCACTTAACACAATGAGCCACCTCCTAAACCCTATTTTTGCCTTTTCTACGTTTCTATGTTTGGACCACTCCTGTGAAACAGCAACCTCCCAAGGGAAGAGGCACAGGTTTGTGTGCCCAGTAGGTGCTTGTGAGAAACTACTAGGATTGTCTATTAAATTGGGGACTGCCTAAACATGTCCATTATACCATAGCCCCCATTATGAATGTATTTATGCCTCCCATTATATATTATATAATTATGCAAATCAATATGTAAATATATATGCATTAGTAAATAAATAGATATATGATTTTTACATCTAACTTTAATTATTTGCTTTTATAGGTGGACAGATTATTGACTGTAATTTTGGTATGTCAAACGAGCATATGTGCTACGTTCACAACACGGACTGCTCACTGCCCCTTCTTGTTCATTGTCCCAGGGCCAACGAAAGTGCCCATATACCTCTTGGTTTAAAGTCCTAGAACAGAACAAAGGGGGAAAAGGAACCAACTATAAGGAATTTTACAGAAAGTATATTCCTCAGGGATGGGGGATAAGTTGAGTCTGGACCACATGTCAGCTTTTCCTTCTGAAATGGCAGCTGGTTCAGAGGCCATAAGCTAGTGTTTTACCCAGTGTTTGACTGCAGGGGTGAGAATGGGTTCTCTGGATAAATAAGTTCTATTATCTTCTCATTAATACATTCCATGTAATTCAATTCAATTTAGTACGAAGCACGTGAAAGAGGAACGAAACAGCGTCCGTGATGCCCTCCGTTCCTCTCATCCCCTTCAGCGATCCTTCAGCACAGATGAGATGGCCACTGCTCAGAAATGAGGACTTCTCACTGTCCTGGGGGTCAGAGACTAATTCCCTGAGCTTTGACGAGTGGTGCAAAGCTTCTTTAAATTCCCAAGCTTGATTTGCATAACTGGACCTGTCTCGCTCGTCATTGGCCAATTATCAGTTAATCATTCCTGAAATAGCCTGGCAGTTTCCAGACTTTCTTGAGCACCCTTTCAATGCCTCCTCTCCTTTCTTCTCTTCTTCCCCCTCTGGATTTCTCAAGCTCACTGTTGCTCCTCTTATGACGCCCACCTCACTGTGATTAGTTCTAATCCTGTCTTTCCCTTGCTATCTCAAGACCTGCATGGTCTTTTCATCCCTGCTTCCCCTTCGTTGTTTTTGTCCATTTTCTGTTGGTCTGAAAGAATGCTACCTGCTAGGCAATCTATGGTGAAAAGAAATTTATTTAGTCCCGGTCCTAAACACTCAGAAATCTAAGACATAATGCTGCCATCTGCTTAGTATCTAGTGAGGGTCTTCCTGTAGCATTACCCTATGGTAGAAGACGGAAAGAAAAGGGAAGGGAGCCAAGTGTAGACTTTTGGGGAGGGGATGGAGAAAGGAGAAAGGAAGGAAGTTAGTTAAAGCAATTGGCAGATATATTCCCATGTGATGCCTACAAATATCTGAACCTGTAAATCACTGCAGACGCGGATGCATTATTACTTGCATTTTTTTAAATAAAAAATCTTTGAGCAAATAAAAAAGTTACCAGTCATGCCAAAATATCCAGTTTTTAAAGCAGAAATCGAGGACTGAGAAGATGGCTTAGTGGATAAGTGGTTGTTATCCAAGCATAAGGAAGGGCCTGACTTGGAATCCTAGCACCAGGGGGAAAGTGGAGAGAGGAAGATCCCTGAAGCTGCCACTACCATGCGGGTGCTGGGAATTGAATGCCAGGTCCTCTGGAAGAGCAGTAAAAGTGCCTGAGTACTGCGCCCCATTGAAGGTTTGTTTTAATAGTCAACTTGATAAGATCTAGAATCAACTCCGAAGAGTCTCAGTGAGGAATTGTCTGGATTGTGTTAGCCGGTGGGGATTTTTCTAATCAGCTTAACTACAGTGAGAAAACTCACTGGGAATATAGGTGACACAGTTTCAGAGGGAGGCTGGGCTTCAGACTGGATGAGGTGGGCGGGGTAGGGGCAGGGAGAGTCAGCTAAGCACAGGCAGGTAGTTATTCCTGCTCTCTCTGACCTTGACTGCAGATATAACTGCTGTTTCAGTTCCACTCTCCTTGGTTTGCCTCGGAAGAGGGACTGCGACCTGAAACAACCCCCTTTAACCAGGGTAATTTATCATGGCAACAGGAAAGGGAATGAATGCATGTGGAGAGCAAGAGTGGACATTTAACTTCAACCTCAGGCCTGCGCACATACCATCAAAAATATGTAGATACCTTCCCTCTCCCCTTTTCCCTCTCCCTAACTCTCCTTCTCTCCTCCAGTCCTCCCCACCCACCCCCATTCCTCCCCTTCACAAATGATTTCATTCATTATTTGGTACTGATATTGTAAACCCACAACTACTCAGTTACCAAGAGTTGCTCCGACAAGTGTGAGCAAGTTTATTCCTAAGTGTATTCCTAAGCACAGATCTGCTCACTAGGCATATGAACGTCACATTTCACCCTTCACACCCTAATCCGTTATTTATAATTAGAGCATTTATTTCAACCCCAGTACATTCTTCCGTCATTCTATAGTGCATTATTATATAACTACTCACAGGCTCCAGAAACACAGACAATGCATTCAAGGTAAGATGCCACAGCACACTTGAGACAGTCGGTAAATTTTCTGAAGTTTTAAGCATGGAGTATAGCTTGAATTTTAATGAGTTTCAGCTCTCCTTGGATCCACACAAATATAGAAATACACATCGTACAATGCAAATGAACTTGAAGTGGCTTCAGTGGATGATAATGCCATCCTGATGACGGCTGCGTTAATACCCACGACTGGAAACCACTCAACAGATACCACTTTCCCACCCATGAAAGGTAACAGGCAAACCGCTCTTCCTAAGCAATAAAAAGGACATAATTCAGCGGCAGAAATAAATACTTTTACATGACACAAAGGAGAAAGGAACCAGGGAGATAAAAATGCAAGAATAAATACAGGTGGTTTAAACTAAGTGAAAGGAAAGCATGAATGAGGGAGAAAAGTGATTTGCCCGTTTCTTTTCTTTGAATGTTTCACACACCAGCCATTCTCGGAATAACTCGGGTTTTAAATATGGCGGTGCGTTCATGTTCAGCCCTCGAGTAGCCTCATCACCGGGGGATAATTTTAAAGCGCTGTGGGAGAATCTATCGGGCTGCATGCTCTTTGATGCAACAGTTACCTCTTTTTGAATGCAGTTAGGAATGACCACTGCGTACCAGAAAGAGAAATGGTGAGGATCTGCCAGACTTTGGCTGCTTTTTCCTTCTGCTTGGTAGGGATGTGCCTTTAGCCTTGCTCAGTGCTGGGCTGGCGTGCTCAACCTGCCTCTCATCTTCATTGGAAACTTGATGGATGTTTGCTATCACCACAGACCTGGGTGGGACATTATTCCAAATTAAAACCTGCACTATTTTGTTACTCAGGAGATTTATTTCCGGCTGGCACCCCCTCCGTGTATCTTGCCCTTTGTCTCCTGACAATTAATTCTGGAGTTAGTGGCAACTGATTTTTTTTTAACCACTAATGCAATCATTTTAATCATTCATTTGTTAAACATTTTTAAAATGTAACATAGAAGCAACTGTAATTGAAAGGGGGTTCTCTGAAAGGAACCCTTTTTGTGTGAGACGGTGTGCTTTAAAAGCATTTCAGGTCTTTGTGTAGTCTCTACCCTCAACCCCAGGGCTTGGGATAAGGGATGATTGAGGGATAAATACACAGACTCAACTAGAATGTGCAAAATTGAAATTGAAAAACTCTTTTTAGATGAACTGCTCATAAAAGTGGAAAATTACAGAATTTGTCTCAGTAACATAACAGTTGGGGCTATGAGAAGACACTTTCATATTTTATCTTGGCACTGAGAGCTTGTTACAGAAAATAAGATGGCCACCTTGGGGAGAAGGTCTCAAACTGGCAACCTATTTTGTTTTGTTTTCCTTGATGCTAAAGTAGGAATAATATCTTTAAAATTATTAAGGATGCTAAGATAAGGACCAAGAAACTAGAGAACCCACACCCTTTTCAGTTCTCAGACCACTTTTTCGAATGAGATAAACTTGCTTGAACAAGGCACATCTATTTTTTTTTACGTCTTCCATAGCATCTAGTACCAGCATCTGTATGCCTAGGTCGTCCCCAGGATACTTGTTTTAATAAGTAAAAAGAAAGGTATTTGCTGATTGTGACACACTGAAGTCAACAGTCAGAGCATATTCTATAGTCAGTGTTCAGTGGAACATTCCGGATCAACCACTAAAGCAACACCTACAGTTGCAACACAAGTACCTATAAAGGCATCCTGCCCACAGCAGCTCTTCATTGGGAAGACCCGGGGATGAGAAATCTGTAGTTGTTTGTCCCCAAAGCTCTACCTTCCATCTTTCCTTCATTTCCCATCTGGCTAGATAGAACCTCTTGTCCACATGTGCCATAGTCACATTGGGTTCTCTTCCTCGGTTTTCAAACTTTTAATATAAAGGTCATGGGCTAGCCATTTTGGTGGCAGAGAGACCAGAGGATTTCTTTGAGTGTCAGACTAGCCTGGTCTCTGCACTGCAAGTGCCAGGATAGCCAGAGCTACATAGTGAGACCCCATATAAATGAATGAATGAATAAAGAAAGAAATATTTGGACCATTACATTTGCTGGTCCAAAGAGAAATGGCCACAAAGGCTTTCTACTATCAGGAAGCTCTCACCTGTCCTTCAGCTCCTGCTGGATATGCTGATGGGGACCACCTGCACTTCCTTATCCATCTCCTTTCTTATACTAACTTAAATGGTTTTATGTAGCTTAAAAATGCAGACCCTAATAATACAGCAGCCATAATGGGACCATTCAGGGCCTTGTGTGGCTTTTATGCTTTCTTCTACACTGGTACAATGCTACCTATTAAAATTTCCTGGTAGATAGGATGGCACTGTTCAGCACTTGCTGGGGCCATAAAGGTAGCCTCTAGTCACAAGAGACTCTTCAGCACTCCAAATGTAACTAGTACAAACAGAAAAGTAAACCTATCATTTTATTTTATTTAATAGTGTTAGATTTAAAGAGGAAACTAGTAATCCTCTGCTCAGTGGAGAGGCATGTTCAGTTGGTAGGGTTTCTTTTACTCAGGGAAGGACAGACTATGAAAGAAATGCACATAAACTAAAACAGTAAATCATTACTTGGCTGTGAGAAAAATCTCATGAAATGGGGATCCAAAGAGGCCTCCTGGAAACATCAGATGCTCAGAAGCAGCCATGAGTGGAGCTGTCTGTGGTTTATCTGAAGTCTTTATAACACAGTGTAGTTTAATGGAACCTGGTTTTTTCATAGTTATAGACACTAGAAGCCTAACATCCAAATACCAGTAGATTGATTTACATCTAAGGTCTTTCACTCCGGCTTGGGAGTGGCTACTCTGGTAGCTTCAATGCAGAATGTTCCCCCAAAGGCCCATGTGCTAAAAGGCATAGTCATCAGCTTGGTACTATTGACAAGAAATAGAACCTTTTATGATGTGGGTAACAATGGGAAGATTTTAAGTCTTGGAAGCATGCCAAAAGAGGAGGAAGTTGTGGAACCTAGTGTCTATTTTTTCTCCCTGCTCTATCTTTTCTGCTTTTGATCATGAGGTGAGTGCCTTCTTGCTCCATTGTAGCGGATGTGGTGGTTTGGTTGAGATGGTCCCTATATAGTCTCTGACATATAGTGGACATTTAGTCCCTAGTGCCCGGTACGGTTTAGATGCTTTAGGACATTATCTCTGATTGGCACTTGTGATTCAAGGTGTGAGTCCTGAGCTTTCCCTTCATCCACTAAGCTGCTGCTTGCTGCTGTGCTTGCCCACCATGGGCTTTGAATCTTCTGGGACCAGATGACAAATAAACTCTATCTTCTACAAATCACATTGGCCAGTGTTGGCCAGTGTTTTATCACAGCAAAAGAAAAGTAACAATACAGTGGGCTCATCCCATCTTTCATGACATGCCACCTCATCATATACCCAAAGCAACAGTAATTGTATATTAGAATTTCCAGAATTAGGAGCCAAAATGAGCCTTATCATTTTATAAGCCTACCAGCTCAGCAGTTATGTCACAGTAAAGGAATGTTAGCACATCTTCCTTTGCCTTGGGTCTTCCCACAATTTCCCTCCCTGCCAGCCTCTTATTTTATGCCTACCAACTACCAGACATGTCAGATCAGTCTGTCCATATGGAATCATCATATTGTAGCTACTTCAAGTACAGTCATATTTAATGAGTTATGATTAGAGTTCAGCATAATGGGTTTATAGGAACAGGATACAATGAGGCTAAAAGAAACAGTGGCTTAGACAAGGATATGCCTGATAGACAAAGGCAAAGAAAAGCATTCTAGTTGCTAGAATGGCTAGAAACACGCCATCCACTGAGGCCATCTCCAGTCCAAGTTTGGCCTCACCCCATGCATTTTAATTGCAGTATCAGATGAGCTGGAGATGTGGGCGGCATAGTTCTCCCTCCAGGTTACCCTGTCCAAGGCGTCTAATGAGCGAGGCTTCCTTCTTGTAACTAAGAGATTTCTTACTCTTAGTTACTCTTTTGGATTCTTCTTTTGAAAGGATCTCCACACTTTGTCCTTTTCTTTTTCGAAATGCTTTGTAGAGCATGTCGTTGTGGCTACATGTCCGGTGTTCACAATAGCCTTTGGGTTTCTAGCTTCCAGCGTGGTCTCCTGGCCTCCAGCCTGTCCCAGTTCTCACTTTTCATACCGAGATGAGATTCCTCACCCCAAGAGATGCTAATCATTGTTCTTCCCACTTTTTAGAGATTTTTAAAGGCTTCATTTTGTCTCAGAATCTCAAAATAAATCTCTACTTCATAATGTCACACTAATTATACTCCATGCCAACTTAAGACTTTAATTCCTATTACCAGCAGACATGACTAGTCAGTTTTGGTTCTTTCCACTGACTCACCTAAGATGTTTCCAGGCATGTGTCCTTGCTAGTGTGACACTGCTTAGCATGCCTTCAGAGGCCACCAGCTCTTTCTGGCTGTTGTTTGGTCTGGACCAGTGTTTCATAGATCAAGAACCTTCAAACTTGAACCTGATCCTCTGTGGGCCTGTAATCCCATCTACTAAGAAGGCTGAGTCAGGGTGATCTCAAGTTCAAGCTCAGCCTGAGCAACTTAACTAGCTGCTATCTAAAAAAAGAAAAGCAGGATCAGCAAGATGGTTCAATGGACCCAGGAGCCTACTACTGAGTCCAGTGACCTGAGTTCAATCCCCAAGTGCTAAATGGTAGAAGGAGAAAATCAGTTCCCATAAGTTTCTTGTAATTCCTACTCCAATGTGCATACACATACCTACAAACAAAATAAATACAATGTAATTTTAAAATAAAGAAATAAAAAGCAAGGATTGTAGCTGCCTTCTCAGCATGTAGGTAGCCCTAGGCCCAAGCCTTAACACTAAGAAAGAAAGAAAATTGTGTGTTTGGGCTTCTGTTATATCTTCTTTTTTTGGTGGCGTTACTGGCTGAACTGAATTATGTTGAAGTCTTAATTTCAGTCCGTGAGACTGTTTCCTTATTTATAGATTCTTTAGAGAAGCAATTAAATTGAAATATTGTCATTTTATGGATTGCAATCCATAAGGACTGAATTGTCCTTATGAAGAATAAAGGTTAGAGTACAGAGATAAACTGGGAAATCAAGGAATCACATCTGAAGACTGGAGGGAAGATACCAATATATATGACAAAAGAAAGATCTAGAATAGATCATCCTCTAGATCTCCAGAAGAATTCCATAGGGCTGACAGCCTGCTTTCAGACTTTCTGTTTCCAAAACTGGAAGAAAACTAGCTCCTGTTGTTTTTAACCAATGTGATCCATGGTACCTTGTTATGGCAAATTAACATTTCAGTGTTTCTTTCGCTGTATGTCTAGCTCCTGCAAGGACAGAAAATTAATTCATTTAGAGCTCTTCCCCACTAGAAGAGAAGTAGCCATCACACAATGGATATTCAATCGTGGGAATAGTAGAGAAGTAGCCAAAGAAGTTCTTTGGTCTCCCTTGCATTGTTAGTAAGGTGAGGGATGCTGGGTATGAGCTCTTTTGATTTCTGACATCACTCTAGAGCATCTTGAAAGTAGTTGAGACTCAGCACCTATTTTACTAGATAAGGTCTTATTTACATGTTTGCTGAGTTTTTCAGCATTTTTTAAACTCGCATTGGTTCCTTGAAGATTCATACATATATATTTTACCCCCCACACATTCTCTTATATCTACCACATACCTCTTTCAACAACCCGCTCCTCTCTACAGCTCCATTTCCCATGTCAATGGCTTTTGCTTAGACTTATTTGCTGAGTTTAACCCTCTGCATGACCTTGGGTATGGAACTGTCTAATGGAACCGTGTGGGCTCACTGGTGGGCATTCGTTTGGAAGATATGATCCCCCCAACCTCCCAATCCAGCATTTAGCTTATAATTCAACTTGTAAGGGTCTGTGAGCCTCTCCTTCATCGGTGACTGGCTATTGACTGCTCTAGTTTGGTTCAGGTAACCACGGCTGGTGTGTGTTCATGATTGCATGATTCAGCTGGAGTCCGGTTTCTAAAGGGTAGGGTTTTCCTAAGTGATTGAAGTTCTGCCCTCTTGTGGTAGAGATTTAGTAAACATTTAATGAATGAGTGTCCATGTGCCCGTTCTGTGCTACTTTGGTGGAGTGTGAATTTAGCTGCTAACAGTTCCCCTAGTCTGAGGATGCCCTCCCTCCCCCGTCCTATTGTGTCTCCTCCGAAGTACAGAGCACCAGCACGGAAGTAGGGAGAGTTGTACCATGTGCTTTTGCCTCCTCCTCTTGGTTGCATCCTGGACCACAGGTGAACATTATACCTTGCAGATTGCTTCTTCTGGGAGTGTGAATTGTGACCGAGAGACTCGTGGCAGGATCTTCTGCTGCAAGATGGACATCTGTTGTTCCAGGCATGGCTGGAGACCATCAGTCCCCACTTTTGTGGGAAAGTAAAAGAGGGCAATTGGTAGAGGAAAAAGAGGTGTGGCCAGACTGATGGAAGCAGCCCCGGGAGCCTCCTAGAGGTTTCGTGGAGTCAGCTTCCGGGCCCTCTCTGCTTTCCAGTTCACATGTCTGCGTTCCCGCATGAACCCCCTTCTTGCTAGGATGGTTTGGTTATATTTTACTTCTAAAAATTAAACAAAACTGACATTATAAACAAAACAGAAAGCAAACATGAAGCCATGGTGTCTCTTCTTTGCGTCTCTTATTTATTTGGTTGGTTGGTTTGGTTCGGTTTAACCTGGTTTTTGCTTGTTTGTTTGTTTGGTTTCTTTTGGTTTTCTTGCCTATTGTCTTTGTCAGAAAGAAGCATTCAAGCCTTACCCCATGGCTCTTCTCTCAGATCACCAATTAAAGCCTGTTTACTTTGAGATAATTGAGAAGCCATCGTCTGCACTAGCTAATCCACAGCTTTGGACAGCGTCTCTTCGTGATTCTTTCCAAATGGAGGGTTCTACACCTGTGCTCCAAATTCTACCAGGAGCACTCAGCGCTTTCAAACCTCTCGTCTAAATCACCTCCTAAATTCTCGCTGTTTTCAGGATCACTTTTCTCAACTCTCCCAGCTGAGATGAACTCAGGTGGTTACCCAACCAATTCTGGGATGCTAAATCTGAAGCTGAGGTCTCTATGGAAAGACGGCATTCATATTTTTCCTGTGTTTAAAGCAACATTGCTCAGGAAGAGGAGATGTCGGTGAACAGAACAGTGCAGTTTAGTTATAGCTTCTCTTAGGCACCATTTGACTTCGTTCATTATATCTACCTCTGTCTGACTATGAGGATGAAGTCAAGCGGCAGAGCCCAGGTCTCAGGGGAGGCGGTAAGAGAAAGTCAATTTGGAATCAGTGAGAGGAAGAATTGGTGGTTCAGAAAGGGAAGAGACTGATGATGGAAATATAAACAATCACACAGCAGTGAGGGCAAAGAGCATAAAGACAGGGCCAATATCTCCTTACATAAACATCAAATTACATAAGCTGAAGACTTAGAAAAGAAAGAAGGGGAAAAGGTTCTAGGCTGTGGAAGCGACTTGCACAAGACTTCCTACACAAGGAGATAGGATGATCCCAGAGTCAAAAGGAAGCTTGGAGTGACGGACACAGAGCAAACATGTCTCAGAGGCAGGCATGTGGGTGACTCTCTAGGCTCTGGCTATGTGCTGACAGCGAAGGTCTTTTATCTTGTTTATTTGTGATTTGGCATTCTAAAAGAAAAAAAATGAAAAATGTTAATAGGTTGTTGCAAGAATAGCTCAGTTGGTAAAGGGTGTGTATTACAAGCATAAGGATATGGCCCAATCACTACAACAATGTCAAAAAACAAAGAAAACTGTTTGTTGTGGCCTGCAATTGTTATCCTAGGCAGGGGAAGCAAAGATGGAGTATCAAAGATCTCTGACACTCCATGGCCAATCAGCATACTCTTATTGTCAGAAGCAAAACCTGATCCCCACTTCTCCCCTCAAAAAGATGAGATAGCTCTTGAGAAATGACACGTAAGGTTGTCTTTTGGCCTCTACATACAAATGAAAGCTCGTGTGTGTATATGTCTGTGTGCATTTACACATACATAAACATACATTTATTCACACACACTCACACACACGTTAAAATACCAGTTTTAGAAACAGTTTATACAACAAAATATAAGCCAGAAAACACAGGCTTGCAATATAGTTCTTATTCATCACACAATTTCCCTTTTACTAGCATCTTGCCATTTGAGTGTTATAGTTGTTATAATATCAACATTAATAAATCATTACACTAATTGGACCAGGTAGGTTATGGTGTGTGTGTGTGTGTGTGTGTGTGTGTGTGTGTGTGTGAACAATCATAGTTACAGAAGAGGACATAAATTGGAGAGAGGGTGTGAAGAAGGGAACATGGAGGAGTTGGTGGGTGAAAGGTTGAAAATCATGTAAATCCAGTATTCTCATTACAAAATTCTCAAGAATGGCTTATGAGAAAAATAAAACTATGAGGCCATACTGGAAGTAAGAGGGGACCCTGGTTCAACTTGACTCCTGCCCTTACAGAAAGGGGGCCATTTAAACAGAGGAAGGGAGTCAAGCTGGCCTGGAACTCATAGAGATCTGCCTGCCTCTGCCTTCCAGGTGCTGAATTTAAAGAGTGCACCCATGTTCCCTGCTAAGATGTAGTTGAACCCATTTTTGTTTTGTTCTCTAAATTTTAAGTTACTACCATCAACTGTAGACTGAAAAAATATTGAACAGAAAATCCGAAGAACCAAAAATTCACAAACGTCAAATAACTTAAGGTACAGTGTTAATTTTGCTCTATTTTATTGTTAGATATTATTAATCTACAAGTAAATCTTATTTATAAACTAAACATTGTCACAGATATGCATATATATCAAAATCTATCAATTTTCCTATCATTAAATATGATATAGTTTCAGGCATCAGATGAGAGCTGGGAAAGTATCCCCCAGTTCCCAGGAAGAGAGTGGTTCCTCTTTCACTCATTCCAGGAATCCCCCCCCAGATATGGGCTCTTTTTCCCTCTGAATCCTAAGCAACGATGCCATTGCAGATCATGCTCTAAAGGTAGTATGTCTTCCTTGGTCAGGAAATTACAGGAGTGGCTTGGGCCAGATCCTTCCCATGGGGTCAGTCGACAGATGTAGGGCCATGCTGCCTGGGACTTTACTTGGAGTTCCAGGGGTTGTATTCAGAGCTGAGGCTACCTGCCAGCAGAAGTGTTGACTATGATAGTCACAGGCAGGGTGTCTGTTTTTGCAGACCCTTCACTTGACTCTCAGTGATTACATGAGATTCAACTTCAAGTTCATTGGTGAAATAACATGACAGAGAAATGGGCACAAACTTAAAGCAACCATGGTGGTCTCCCTACTGGTTCTTTTGGAGCCCATTCCTCTACTTACCTGGCTTTGAAGATTATCTTTCATTTGTATGCAATATGTGACACACAAAAAAATTTTTATGGGGCTTCATATTTGATAACTAGAAGTACTTAAACAACTTGCATGCAACATCTGGAGTTTGCTTTTTAAATATAGATATCTGGTAAATAAAAGTCTGATAGTAATTATAAAATGTAACAGGAAACACATGGTTAAAGCATTGTAAGGAAAACCATCTGCTAAGAAATTATGCTGAAAAGGAACATCCCTATTTCCCTTGCCACATCAGTGAGAGCCGTGTGGTGGCTCACAGGACTGGAAGAAAATGGAAAGTTTCCAGGACAGTAAGCATGACTTTCTGGCCTTCTCTTGTCCTTTCTACTGGAGAAGGACACACTGTCACTGTCATGGTATCTCAGACAAATGTCGTCATCCCAGTCCCTTGGCTTCATCTGAAGGTGGCCAAGAAGAGATAAACCTGTCTCTTGATGAACAAAGACAGAGAGTTTACAAAGCAGTCTCAAAGCAGTGCATCTGTTACCCCACAGCCCTTCTTAAAGCCAAGGGCTCCATGAAACACAGAGACAAAGCACAGGAATTTTTTTAAACATGCAAAATATTTCATATTTAGAAAAAACTGATTCTGACAGTATTCTACACACACACACACACACACACACACACACACACAGAGACATGCCTTCTACGTGAGATCATCTTGGTTATTGGAAAGAGAAAAGGTGGCAAGCTTGGGAAATGGCAGTTTCCACCAAATGTGTGAACAAGAGAAAAGCTGGTTTCTTCTCCCTCCTCTCTGAAGCCTGTTCCCACCAGGAAAAGGCTGTCCTGTTTCTCTTTCCGCTGAACACTTAGCAGTTCCTGCAGCCAGATTTCTTGCAGAGGAATGAGGGAGAAGGGTGAGAGGCAAATTGTGGGATTTCCAGTCATGTGGTTGGCACAGTACTCATATAACTGGATGGTTATGTTACTCTTTACTTTGCTAACTTCCTGCAGCATCCGTTTAAAAAAAAAGAGAAAACACAGCAACTAAAGATTTGTTTGTATCCCCCAAGTATTTGTTTGATGTATCAATAGACACCAGAGAGGCTTGTTTGACTCAGCAAGTTCCATGGTGACGAAGTCATGGGATCAGCCCAGGTATGCCTCAACAGATGAATTAATGAAGAACATGTGGAGTTTTAATTATTTGTTTGTTTTTCAGGAGTAATCAGTCAATAAATGAGCAAGGCATAGTGGTGTATACATTTGTGATTCCCAGAACCTAGAAGGCAGAGACAAACGGATGAGGAAATCAAGGTATTCTCAGCTATATACCAAGTTCAAAACCACCCTGGCAGTCATAGGACACTGGAAATAAAAAATGAACAACAAAAAAGTGGGATTATGACATTTGCTAGAACACAGAAGCAACTTGATTATATTAAGCAAAATAAGCCAAATTCAGAAAGACAAATAACGAAGTTTCTCTCATTTGCTGACCCTAGTTTTAATACATTTTACACATACATAATGCTCCACTCCCAGTATGAATGTATAAGCTCAGAAGGACAAGGGATTGTGGGAGGAAGGAGAAGTTACCCATGTGAGTATAGGAGTTTATGAGACTCCTCATTTTGTTCAATGAGTACACCCCAATAAAAATAGGGAAATAAACAACCCATGTGGGCAAAGGACTTCATGCCAAGCCTAGTAGTCTGTGTTTCTTCTCTAGAAACCATGCAAAGAGGCAATTCTAGCAGGTGGTGATGGCACACTCCTTTAATCTCAACAGTCTGGAGGCAGACACAGGCAGATCTCTGTAAGTTTGAGGCCACCCTGGTATAGAGCAAGTCCCAGATCAACCAAGTTTACATAGAGAAACCCTGTCTCAAAACACAACACGACAAGAACAAAGAAAAGAAAAGAAAAGAAAAGAAAGGAAGGAAGGAGGGAGGTAGGGAGAGAGAAGGAAGGAAGGAAGAAAGGAAGGAAGGAAGGAAGGAAGGAAGGAAGGAAGGAAGGAAGGAAGGAAGGAAGGAAGGAAAAGTTTACAAAGTTGTCCTCTGACCTTCACACTCATGCCAGGCCAGGATCGCACAGGATGGAGAGAAGGAGGCAAGAGGAGAGGGAGACAGAGACTAAGGGGAAAAGAGGCAGAAAGAGATAGGAAGATAGACACAGGGAGGCAGAGACACAGAGAAAGATCCACACATACAGTAGCCAATAAAAATCCTTTAAGATGAAATAGAACCTTTCTGGTTTAATAAACAAGACCGACGATAAGATGTAGTTGGCTTTTGTCTTTGAGCCTTGGACTTTAGTCTTACACATCTCTTACTGGAAACAAAAACTGAATATTGGACTTGTATGCCTTTCTAGGGTTGTTTTAATGTTTGCTTGTTTTTTTTTTTTTTTTTTTTTTAACCACTGAGCTCCCTCCTCCGCCCATGATGGATAAAGGCAGAGTTTCATCACGTAGCTAAGACACTCCTCAAACTCACTGTCCTCCTGCCTCTACCTCTGCCTCTCAAGTACTAGAATTGCAGGTATGTATCTGAATTATTTTAAGGTAACTTTGTTTGATATAGTGCTGTGGATCAAAATGACATGCCTCGTCACAGCCTTACCTGCGCTGTGAGTAGTCCACCATCTCAGCTTCTACCCTCGGCCAGATACCCATACTTTTTTAATCTTGAAAAGGAAAAAAAAAAGGAAGCTACAAACCACCCAGTGTAGGGGAAGAGTTATCTCTTCTTTTCTTTGTATTCAGCCTGAGTCCCCTTGGCAAGCAGTTGCCTGTTTTCCATAGCTCATGTAACAACGAATGACAACGATGGCACTCCATATGCATCCCCTGGTCGTCAGAAGAGATGTTGCTAGACAGGACCTTTAAGCAACTGTATTGTGTTAAGAGGAAGGGTTATGGATGGCAAAGAAAGAAATTCCCTCTGCCAGGAGTGGGTTCTTTCTGCAGGAAGCAAAGAGGAAAGTTCTGGTCAGTGGTTGGACACGTTTCTTCCTGACCTGCTCTAGCAGTCTTTCTAACAGTGGACAGGAAGCTGATGTTGGGGCCTAAGACTCTCAGAGAACTCACGGAGGACATGTTGGAGCAGGGGCTTCTAAGGTTGCTCTCTGAGGTTGAATATCCAAAGCCTAGGACTCAGGACTGAGTTAAATTACAATGCTCATCACTCTGAAAGGGACAGATGGCAGACCTACCCTGAAATAGCTTTTCTGGAAGGCTAACACATGGTAAATTGCATTAATTGTAATAATTGCTTTTTATGCCTTGATAAAAAACTGGCAAAGACCTTCAAAGATCTTCTAATCAGGGCAAATTAGCAGAGCACCCTCAGTAGTGACAGGGCTCTGGAGCTGTGTTTTGACTTTTGTTCAGAGACTAAAAAGAGCATACAAACCACTTGCTTGAGAAAGAGGTGGGCAGCTGAGGCCCCAGACAGCAGCAGCTAGACAAGCACCATGTGCTTTGCAGTCAAGTAGTGGGTATTTTTTTAGGAACTAACTTAACCAATTCAGTAACAAAGCACTTGAAGATTTAGATATGTCTTTCATGAAGACATGCTGTAAAAAGAAATTATGTTGACCTCATGGCTTCCTTACTTTCAACTCAGAGAAGCAAAGGTACTGGATGATTATTTACAGCAAGATTTGTGTAATTTTCTGTTGATGAGAAGACATCTGTGCTAGAGTTTGGATACTGATTTTCCCTTAAAGATCCATATTGTAGGTTACAAACCCAGTCCATTGCTATTAGGGCTGGGTGGAAATCTAAGGGATCTAAGGGGCAGGATCTTAGTGGAAGGGGAGGAAGCTGGGTTACTAGGAGGTATTTCCTGGAGGGGTATCTGAATCCCAGCCCCCTCCTTTCTGTTTTGCTTCCTGGTTGCACTAAGCTAGAAAGCCCTTTGCCAACCATGAGTTCCCACTGGGATGCTCCACACTGCTCAGGCCCAGACACACTGTTGGGGTGTGATCTCTGCAACATGAAACAAAACCAATCCATCCTTTTTTAAACTTTCGTTGGCTATCTCAGGTATTTTGCTACAGTAAGGGAAAGATGACTAATGCAGGAACCATGGAACACAAGGAGGATTTCCAGTACCTAAAAAAAGCTCTCTCCTCTTTCCCTGTCCCGTTTTTCTATGAAGATGTTTGTGTTTTGCTTTATTGTACCTCCTGGAAATATGTTGAGCCAAACTTTTGCTTTATGCATGGGATCTGTCTACAACTTTGGATACTTGCCATCATTTTAATCTTCTAGGAATATGCATTTTTTTTACTTCATCTTCTCTGCCAAAAATGCAAGAAACCTTTATCGAGAAGGCATATATTTCAGGTACGGTGATAACATGGGAGAAGTTAGTGGTACACGGGAAGAAAAAATCCCTAAGAACTAACATCCTTTGATCCAAACACTACTGCCAGCTCCTTTGTAATAACTCATCTAACCCACAGTAACTTAGAGGGCATTATTATCCCAACTTATGCAAACAAGAAACCTGTGGTCCAGACATAAATTATTTCTTCATGTTCATACAGTATATGAACAGTAACAGACGTGAATTTGTTTCTAGGTAGTTTCCCACCAGAGGCCTGTTCCTTGTAGTCTGTATCATGAAGACCTAAGATATGATTATGTGGGTGTCTTAATTAGAGTTTACATTGCTGTGGTACAACACCATAACCAAAAGAAGGGATTTGTTTTGGCTTACAACTCTCAGGTTACACTCTATCACTGAGCAAAGTCAGGGCAGGAACTCAAGGCAAGAACCTGGGGGTAAAAAAAAAAAAAATGAAGCAGTGGCTGTGAAGAGATGTTGAATGTCCCCAAGGTCTGATCAGTGTGCTTTTTTATACAACCAACCACAAACACAAACACCATCAGGGTGGTGCTCAGCAAGGTTTTCAAGTCAGGTAATGGCTATGTAGGCTTTGTGAAGTGTGCTGGCTGATTTTGTGTGTCACCTTGACACAAGCTAAAGTCATCAGAAAGGAAGGAGCCTCCGTTGAGGATATGCCTCCCTGAGATACAGCTGTAAGGCATTTTCTCATTGAAGGAGGGTCCAGCCCATTGTGAGTGATGCCATCCCTGGTATGGTGGTCCTGAAATAGAGCGGACTAAGCAAGTAAGCAGCAAGCCGGTAAGCAGCACTCCTCCACGGCCTCTTCATCTGCTCATGCCTCCAGGTTACTGCCCCCTGTATGAATCCCTGCCCTGACTCTCTTTGTGACGAACAGCAATCCAGTGTAAGGTGAATAAACCCTTTCCTTCCCAAACTTGCCTTTTGGTCATGGTGTTTCCTTATAGTCATAGGAACCCTGACTAAGAAATGGATCAGAGTCTCTGTAGCAACTTCTCTTCATATTATCAAGAAAGCTCACACAGACAATGTATTAATCAGTGGGAAGGCTATGTTACAATAAAACTTTATTCATAAGAATAGATATTGTTTCCTGGCAGCTTTGTTTAGGGAGACGATGGTTTGAGGCCAGCCATCAAGAGTAATATTAGCTCTAAATAAAGATATGAGGTGGACATTTGAACTCAAATTTGGATAGCAGGCAACCTTGGGTCTACTATGCATCAAAGGATAGACACAAAGGAATGTGGAATTTCAGAGATGACACACTGAATCATTCTAGAATGTTCTCAGGAGATGAGAACACATTTTTGTCTTTTGTAACACCCTGTGAGTGTAAATTTGCCATTAGTTGAGAGGGATGTGTCCATGTTGAGATATGAGAAATCTTTGCAGCACCAGAACAAGAATGCTGCAGGGAAGTATCATGGCTGGTGGCATTCTTTTTCTTGTACTGTAAGTCAACTAAAGCTGCTCCTGACAGCTTACTGATGAAACGGGATACTACACTTCTTGGGAAGGCTATATAGGTTGAAGGATATTGGGTGTGTTGTTAGATTCGACTCCCTAGAGTCAGATGTCATTCCCAGGGGCATGTCTAAACTGGAGAAGAAAGTGGGGACTGAGGATTCACCAGATTCCCTCAAAGCATGACTAGGTTCTCTATACAATCAGGGTATTGCCTTAATTTAAGAACCCTATTTAAAAAAAATAAAACCTTGAAGTTTCATATCAAGCTTTTAGGTAAAATTCTTAAGTTGAATTTGAGTCAAGATGTGAGTTTGTGTGTATGTGTGTGTAAGTATGAGTGTGTGCCTGTGCATATGTTTGTGTTTATTTGTATGTGTAAATGAGCATGACTGTGTTTGTATATGTGTGTTCTTGTGTGCCCATATGTGTGTTTGTGTGAGTGTGTCTGTGTGAGTGCTAATTTGTGTATGTATATGCTAGTGTATACCCATGTGCGGGTTTGTGTGTGTTGAATGTCTGTATGTGTGTTTGAGTGAGTGTGTTTGTACGTGTTTGTAATGTGTGTATGGGTATGTGTGTGCACATATTTATGTGTTAAAGTATCATTTGTACATATTTCAAATGTTAGTCCTCTTCCTGGTCTCCCCGCCACAAACTGCCCCCCATACTCCTCCTTTTTGCTTCTAGGAGGATGCTTCCCCACCCACCCACACCTGCCTAAGCCCTCTAACATCCTCCTTCTCCTATGGGGTTGTGATCCCCTTTAGCTACCTCAGTCCTTCCCCTAGTTCTTCCACTGTAATTCCTGGGCTCAGTCTGGTGACTGGGTATGAGTGTCTGCATCTGTCTTAGTCAGGTGCTAGCAGAGCGTCTCAGAGGACAGCCATACCAGGCTCCTGTCTGCAAGCACATCTTGGAAGCAGCAGCAATGGTGTCTGGGTTTGGTGTCTGCAGATGAGATAGATCACAAGGTGGGGCGTTCTCTAGATGGCCTTTCCCTCAGTCTCTGCTCCATTCTTTTCTCCCTTGTTTTCTTTAGACAGGAACAATTCTGCATTAAATATTTTGAGATGTCTATCTTCTGGAGATGGTTTCTTCAAGTTCTATCTCCATGATGTTTGGTATTTGAGCTAATGTCATCCTCGTTGGGTCCTGTGACCCTCTCTCATCCCTGGCACCTAGGGCTATCTAAAGGTCCTCCTCCATTTCTCGCCTCCCACTGCTTCATATTTCTATTCATTCTCCTGGCCCTCTGGACTTCTCTCCTGTCTCTTCCCCTACCTGATCCTGCCTCCCCTTTTCCTCCCCTTCTTTCTCCCACCTAGGTCCCTCCCTCCCTCTGGCTCCTGCTTGTCTGTGAGTTGTATCAAGGGTATTTTGAGCATTTGGGCTGATATCCACTTATCAGTGAGTATATACCATATACATCCTATTGGGTCTGGGTTATCTCACTCAGGATGGTATTTTCCAGTTCCATCCATTTGCCTGAAAAATTTGTGAAGTCCTTGTTTTTAATAGCTGAGTAGTATTCCACTGTGTAAATGAACCATATTTTCTGTACCCATTCTCCCATTGAGGGACATCTGGGTTGTTTACAGCTTCAGGCGATTATAAATAAGGCTGCTATAAACATAGTGGAGCATGGGTCCTTATAATATTGTAAGGCATCTTTTGGATATGTGTTACCACTGTAAGCTTTGTTTCCCAGAGTTTCAGTGATTAAGCTCAGTCCTTCCTGTTTGCAAGGTAAACTTCTTACAATCAATCATCAGTTACATATTGGGGTAACCCACTTCTTTCATCAAAGATCATATCCTTGAAATGTTTCTGATCCTTGGTTTGACCTGTAGGTCTTGGTTGATAGAACATCCTGCCAGTTTTGTGTGTGACACACTCATGTGCACATGTTTCCCATTTAAATATAAGAAACTGTCATTGTAAAATATGACCCAAGCTATTAACCATAGTGCTGTAGGACTTGCAGGTTGGTAATGAACTTCTGAGATGTTACATTCAGCAAAATAGCACAGTAAGAGCTTTGGTAGGCAAATATATATATATAAAATTGGGAACTTACAGCAAAATTTAACTATTTAATCTATGACTTCATAAAGTTTTGGTGTCATTGGTTCTTAGCACTGGATGCTGAGCCAGATTGGTGACCCTGAAGGAGAAGTTTATACCTTCGTCATCAATCTCTGCTGCCTTCAGGAGGAAGGGGCACCTGTGGCCTGAGTCCACTCATCCCAGTGTGAAAAGAAAGCAGCACATGCTTGCCCCACTTCTCATACAACAGAGATAAGGGCTTTTCAAACAGCCAGCCAGCCATCCATGCTGGTGAGTCCTGCTTTAACAACAGGTAATTCCTCAAAGGAACCACATTCTAAGACTGTGAGGAAAATGTCAGCTTTATTGTCCCTTGATGGTAGGCTTTGATGGCAGGCTTAAAGTTACACATAAAAAATGCTTGGGTATAGCACCTCAATAATCTAACTGGAAGGAAAGCTGTTGCCTTGACCTTTTATTTAACATTTCTATGACTCTCCCCGCCCCCCGTGTGTGTGTGTGTGTGTGTGTGTGTGTGTGTGTGTGTGTGTGTGTGTGTGTGTGTGTTACCCAACCCCTAGGTCTGGTCTTTAAAACAACTCAAGCAACCATTTGCAGGCATGATAAACAGCTTTTGGCACATCAGTGCCATGGAATAGTGTGAGACAGGAAGAAGAATCTGACCCGTGCAGTAGCACAGGGAAACTCAACCATGCTCAGCATAACCATGCTAACCAAAGTGAGTCTGGCCAGAAAAATGAAGAAAGAGCACAAACTCTGGGAATCGTGAGCTGGTCTCTCCGAAACTACATGTGTTTGATCGGTGCTGGGAGACAGGATGGAAAGAGGGATTCACAAAGGGACCAGAGGGCACTGGAGAGACATCAGGGTAAGTTGAAGCTCTTGAGTGTGGGCACAGTTTTATAAGTGTTTGAATTGCAAAGTACCAATCTCATGCTTTTGACTACTTGTAAATGGGCAGATCAATGAGAGTGATTAGAGCTCAATGAAGCTGCTGACTTCATTGTCAAGGATTATTCTGGTTTAGTGAATTAGAGGTTGTAGATTCTCCTCCAAGAACCAGGACTTAACTACCATGGAGGATTTAGCTAGATTTGTAGTGCCAATTAGAAAGCTGTTGGTTTCTACCAAGGTATGCGTTCCTCTTCTGCCTCTCTGGGGGTTATTGCACCATGCTATTTACCCCGGTTTTTAAGACAAAAAGAAACAAATGTAAGCCACTGAAACACTATATAATGCTATGTAAAGGCAGTTTTTCAAGTGGCTATATGTCCTTTCTGTTAAAAAATGTATAAAAACATATTCACAAATACTTTTTGTTTCCTTTTAAAGAAAGATCCTTGTTAAATACCCTATACTCACGTTAGTCTGAAACTCACTATGTAATACATGATGATCTCAAATTTACCAATCCTCTGCCTCAGTTTCTATAGTGCTGGGATTGCATGTATGCAAATCATACTTGGCTACATATACTTTTATATTTGCATATATATTAAATGTATATATATTATATATAATATATGGATAGATACATTTATGGATTTAAATTTATTTTTGTAGATTTATAAAATATGGATGCATTTTCTCAAATTTAATAATGTATTACATATAGACGTTTGTGTGTTTGTATAAACAAGGTCTGAAGTAATGTTAAATGTGAGGGATTTTATTTCTTATACTTTTGGTTGTGAGCCTAGTCTTTAATGGCTGAGCCATATCTCCAGCCCAGGATATTATTTCTTATTTTTAGGTTAGTTGCCTTTGAACTAAACTTTTGTTTTTGTTTGTTTGTTTTTCAACGAAATTAATTAATTTATTCACTTTACATGCCAATATCAGTTCTCTCTCCTCTCAGTACTCCCTGTCAAGCAGATCCTCCCTTATTCCTCCATCCCCTTCTTCTTTAAGAAGGGGGAACCCCCTTCTAGGTAACACACACACACAGACACACACACACACACACACACACACACACACACGGCACATCAAGTTACTGCAGGATGAGGCACATCCTCTTCCTGAGGCCAGACAAGGCAGCCAAGTTGGGGTACAGAGAGGCCAGCAACAGATTCAGGGACAACACTCACTCCTGCTGTTGGAAAACCCACATGAAGACCAAACTGCCCATCTGCAAGCGTGCTGTGGGCATATGTCCAGCCTGTGTTTGCTCATTAGTTGTCAGTTCCATCTCTGAGAGTCCCCTAAGGTCCAGGTGAGGTGACTGTTGGTTTTCCTGTGGAGTCTCAGTCCTCTTTGGGTTCCTCAATCCCTCCCCCCACCAACTCTTCAAAGACCCCTCAAGCTTCATCTGATGGTCAGTTGCGGGTCTCTGCATCTCTTTCCATTGGCTGCTGGGTGGAGCCTCTAGGGGCCAGTTATGCTGGGATCCTGTCTCTGCTGGCCGTGCTCCAGGTGGACCCAACTGGAGTTAAATTATTTTTAAAATTTTAGATATTTGAGTTTATTTCAAGCATATGCCCATTTTCTTTCTTTTTGGTTGAGAAGGGGAGGATGGCTGGGAAGACAACTAAAGAACAGGAAAAAGCATGGGGAGTTATGGAGAAACAGTGGAAGGGGCTTGGTGGGAAAGCACCAGAAACAACAATTAAACTATGGAGCCCACATAGGGCTTGGTCAATGAGAAGCGAGAACGGAGTGATCCTTATACAGATTCCTGTAGGTGTCCTAAGGATTTGGCACTTTACCCACATTAGAAGTAGGACGTGTATATTTTTTATGCAATTTGCGTAAGTTAGCAGTTCAGATCTATTAAGGCAGCTGCTGCTTTATCAAAGTTTTAGGAGTAGAAAAATGATCTTTTTCTAATAAGTTCAGTATAATAGAAAATATTTATAGCATGTAGACATGTCCTGGGAATGAGCAGGATATTTTCAGTCATGGACACAGCTCCAAAGCCTGAAGGGTCACCATTACCAGGACCTGCAGCAATGAAGTGGATGCCGGCCTCTGCTTTTGGCTCTACCACCCCCCAAGACATTATACAGACATGAGCAAACGCACCTGCGCAGCATAAAAATCAGTTTCAGCTAATAATAAAAGACGGGGAGAGGGAAGGGAAGAAGAAAATCGGGGAGAAGAGAAGAAGGAGGAAGGTGGAGAGAGCAAGAACTACAATTTAAACACACCTGAATGGAGACACAGAGACAAAGAAGCTCCTAAGAAAGCAAATTGAAGAGAGTCAACAGCTGAGGGCCTGGGTTAATCCCCTCAGGCCTCAGCATTCCTGTAATTATTTAGCTTGGTGGGCTTGAGCGATAGGCATGGCCCTCAAAGGGCTTGGATTAGACCCATCACTGTGACCAATTAGTTTTACCATGTTCCTCCTTAGCCCTGGCGGTTTTCATTACCCCAGGCCACATGGTCTTCGGTTTTTAACCCCTCCTATTATTTGCCTATAGAATGGGAACATCTTTTTTCTCTAATGTTTTCTACCTTGCGATCTGCTTTTAGATATTTGCATAATTTACTTGGAGGGATCAGAATGTCAGTATTTAAAATAGTTCTAGGTTCAGAACTAATGCGTCTCTCCCCACGCCTTCTCCGTTGGTCAATAAAATGAAGACTCACTATGGGGTTGACTTTTGTACTCAAAAAGCTGTGTTTAGAGTTTGAAGCTGTGGGAGAGACAAAGAAATAGACAAAAAAAAAAAAAAATCCCTCTCCCTCAAAATGCACAAACACTGGCCTCCAAATGACAATGTTTAAAAAAACAAAAAGGCAAGACTCAGCCTGAAGAAAAAAAATGCATGATATAATATATTAGCTGACATACTTGAATCTATTTATTCTTCTAAAAGCATGAGCTGAAGATAGGAACACAGAAGAAGTCCTATACATAATAAGTAAGGACATGAAAAGATACACAAAGTCATTCATTATCCATGGTCAGGTACTACTACACTGCACTGAGAATGACCAAAATTTTAAAAATGGCCAGTATCAAATATGGGCAAATATCAAATATATATAATAACTGGAGTTCTGTTCCATGCTGGTGAGAATATTAAGCCATCCAACTTGAAATTTGGAAGTATTTTTTATGAAATTAAATCCATGGTTATATGGTACCCAACTATGCTCATTATGTTAATGTCTCTGTGATCAAATTACTTGACAGAAACAACTCCAGGATGGTAAGCTTCCTGGGACTCAAAGATACATTTAAAGTCCATAATGGAAAGGAAAGGAAAGGAAAGGAAAGGAAAGGAAAGGAAAGGAAAGGAAAGTGGAGGAAGATGCTCTGTCAGGGCTCAATGGTTGGAGGTGAGGCAGAGTCTGTTTCTCTGTCCCAGACAGAGACTGGAAGTAGAGAAAGTATACATTGGAACCATTCAGAACCTACCTCAGATGGTTTGGTTCCATTAGCCAGAACCACCCTCCCAGGAGTCCTCAGTATCCTCAGGGAGCCATCGGTTAGAGTAATGAGTGTTTAAAACATGAGCCCATAGCAGGCATTTCGGCATAAACCATAACTCCACCACAGTATTTCTCTGCAGGTGCGCTAGAATAGAGTCATATATCCATGAAGAAACTTTCTCATGGTAGGCGTGATCAAACATTGCCTGTACTCAGCGCACTTGCTAGACTGATATGAGAATATCTCAAGTTCAAAGGCAGCCCAGGCTACTTAGTGAGATTCTTTCTTAAACAGAAAAAAAAAAAAAATCTGTGGTCAAAAAAAGTCTTACTGATGTATATATAAAGTAATTTCATTTACAATAACCTCTACATGCAAACAAATCAAGCATATTGATAATCTCACAGTGTGTCCCTGATATAAACTAAAAGCCCTCCTGCTTCTCCCAGAAAACCCTACTGATGTGCACAGTAATGTAAGTGAGTCTCAAGAGGACTTTGTTGAGTCAAATAAGCCAGATATCTTTGTACAAAATCCAATTTATGGTGATAAAATAGTGTAGTACTTGGTTGGTTATAGCTAAGGGAGGGTGGGAGCTGGGACTAAAGCCCTTTTGGGGTAATAAAATGTTTATACTTTGATTTTGATGGTGGTAACGTGGTTTATAAATTTGTCTAAAGTTATTGAAAGGTATACTTAAAATGGTCACATTTTATTGTGTATGAATAAAACTGATTCAACTTTTTCCTTTTTTTTAAAGAATGCTTACATCAGGGGGATTAGTAAGCCTCGGAAGCATTGTATCCTTAAGGCATCCTACTGCAAATTATAGTAATTTGAGGAGGGGGAGAATCCTTTGGTAGGTAATCGTAAAGCCTATTCTAATATTAACATACTTTCTATATTAATGCTGTCATCAATCAAACATCAATCTATAAAGTGACAAAGATGCTAAGTGAATCAAGTTGCATACCAAGTCTCTTTCCTGACATCCTGACTATACTTTATAATGTCACCTACCTTCAAACAAATCAAACCTGTCCTAAGAGGCACTACTCATAATATTTGTACCATCAGTTTTACATTTACCATGTGGACCTTCTGATGGCAAGGGTTTTAAGCTTAAGGGGCTTAAGTGACATTTGAAAAATATCTGAGATGAAAAATATAGTACATGAATAAGTTTCTTAATCAGTATAATCACCAAGAAATTGATGATCACATTTTATAATCAGCTCATAGGGTCATTTTTAATGTCTCAAGCGGCTGTCAAAATATACCCATGTTACATGGGAGCATTTACATTATAAAGGGAAGATAATTAATAATAAAAGCTGTTTTTTCATACCCCTTCTACTTAAGTTACTTCCAATCATGATCACTCATTCTCCTGCTCAATTTCTTGCCATTTCATTGTTATGACCCACAAGTGCTCAAGCATACCCACCGGTCCAGGAACTATATTGCTGTAAAGAGTCCTGGATAGAGCCAATGACTGTACTCTTTGTTTATCCAAGAATGACAACACATTTGCTGTCTTAAATTTCCTTAGCTGGTTTATCCTAAAGGTACCTTGAAACAATATAAATCTCCACTTTGTTGAAAGATCCCTTTCTGTCTCCTCTTAGACTGGGCTGCAATCCAGGGGAGACCAGAAATATCGTTTTCACTTTTCTTATGTGCTACGTTGGCTAGAGACCAGAATTGGACCCAAGTATGCCTGCATCTTAATCAGACATTGTGCTTCTAGGATTCCGCAATGGAAGAATAGACTTTTGTTGTTTATAACGTGCTCAGCTCATGGTGTTTTGTTTGCGCAGTTGAACAGGTTAAGACCATCGTGGCAAAGATTGTTTGCAAAGGAGAATACCTTGCATACAAGGCAAGGGTAGATTTCCTGGGAGACAGATTGAGTTGGGAGAAATAAGGTCGGGGGACAGTGACAGCAGCAGAAAAGTGTTGGCAGAGGGAATGCACACCACAGGGAGCAGGACAGGAAATAGCCTAGTAAGAAAAACAAAGGAAGGGGCTAGGTTAAAGGTGAGTTACATGAGCACACAGATTTGTGTAAAGGTAATAATGAGCTGGAAGGTCAGGAAAGGAGCCCAGCATTATTCAGATGTGATCACAAATGTCCTCATGAACATGCTGAATTTGTGGTCCCAATGAGACAGCCCTAAAATAATGGTGCTAGGGAGCTGAGATGAAAGCCAGAGTCACACTCACACACGTGTGCATACATGTATACACACATGTGTATAGAGGTATGTAGTTTTTATTTGTGAATATTCATGGCATGAAATAGTGGGTTTCATATTGCCATTATCGTTCATGCATTTGATCCATATTCATTTCCTGTAGTCTTCTGTCCTTCTCTCTGCCTCCAGTTCCTGCCATTCCCCCTTCCAGATAGTCCTCTTTCTACTTCTGCCACACACACATGTGTTCATAAGATACATGTATGCATTAATGTGTATAAAGTTGTAAAATTTAAATTCCACACATAAGAGAAAAATTTTCATTCTGAGCTTGGCGTAGCTGCCGAGCAGGATGATCTCTAGTTGTATCCGTTTTCCTACAAATACTATAATTTTTTTTCCTTTGTGGATGAATAAAATTCTAAGTGTTTATCTGTACCCTGTTTTCTCATTCACCTAACTGTTGGTGAATAGTTGGGCTGTTTCAAAGGCAGCCATATGCAGGTACCTCTGTGGAATTCTTCCTCTTTGACCTTTGCATATGTTTCCAGAAATGATACTTCTAGATCATATTAGGTCAGCGTTTTAGGATAAAGCATTCAAGCCCAACCTATCTCAGGTGTGTGGATATGGCCTTGAAATGCTGGTCCCAAGCTTTAGGTATCTATGATTTCCTTCTTCACACCCATAACTTGTACTGTAGGATTTGAACTCAGGAACTGAACTCACAGATTTAAGGGGGGGGGGGCAGGCACAGGTTGGTGGGATGGCTTAGTGGTTGAGAGTGCATACTGCTCCCACATAGGATCTCTGGTTTGGTCTCAGCATTTACACTGGGTGGTTCTTTGTCAGTGTAACTCCAGGTCCAGGGTATCCAACTACCCTGGTGACTGCTTCTAGCCTTTTTGGGTACATACACTCATATAGACATACACTTCCATTACACAGACGGATACACATAGACAGACAGACAGACAGACAGACAGACACAGACACAGATACACACACACACACACACATACACACACACAAAGGTAAAGCTTGAGACAAGAGGAGGTTTTATGTGTTTTTGGACTATGTTTTAAGTATATCAAATCCCATTAATTTTCTTTCCAGAAGACATAGGCTGTGGGCTGGGAGAAGTCTGTTGCTTCTTAGTAGAGTTCCTTTATGTCTTTAGGTGTTCAGATATCATTGTTAAGTGAAGGATAGTCTTAATGCCAAATTTTCCCCGGGTTATATCAGATACCGCATAGAGATATCAGCTCAGATAGGGTCTCTGCTTCAAGGATCTTTCTCCCTTATATACACTGGTCAAGTATTTAGATGGCAGGGCTAGTTTCTTCTACAGGTTGTAAAGATTCTTCCAGTGGAATCTCTGGGCATTTCCTTGATATGTTTCTTCACTGTATCTTCCCTCATCTTTGTCATCATGTCCTCCCTCTTTTCCTCTCCCTTCTCCTCATCCCTCCCTCTGTCCCTTTCTCATACACACACACACACACACACACACACACACACACACATACACACACACACCCACACACACACCGCTTACTAGTGTTTGATTTATAATGATGACCATAATGTTGGATTGTGACCTGCTCCTTTATGATCTCATGAGCAATCACTCTATTTCCAAATAGGGTCACATTAAGGGTCTCATGGCAGAGATGTCAGTTTATGAATTTTTTGAGGTGGTTAGAACTTTAACAACAAAATTTAGTCATGGTACCGCTCATCACGGATTAGGTGTGTTCATTGACAAATCTTTCCAGAGTGTGAAAGGAAGGAAAGAAATAAAAATCGTGGGCTTTGCACTCTGTGCAGTAGCTTTTAGACGTTCCCTGCAGGTAGTAAATTCCTTTCTTTTACAGTGTATAGTGATATCTACAAGCCACATGGAAGTGAAACCTATAGGAGTCACAGAAGCCTAAACAATCTGCCTGCTATCAATTGGAGGTTAACGTCACAGATAAACTCAGAAAATGAAGAGCATGAAAGGCATGAGAAAAGATTTGTGATGCTTACATATGCAAAGTTTCGGTAGAGATCATAAAGAAAATGTTAATGCGTGCATGTGGAAGTCAGAGAACCACTCTGGGAATTAGTTCTGTACTTACTTCTACTGTGTTTTTATTAATTAATTATTTATTTATTTGGTGGGGTTCTGTGTTTCTGCTGCTGCCCTGCCCCCTGAAGTCTTTCTATAAAGAATGAATTTCGCCTTTGTTGCCCCTCCCCCACCATTTACTTATTTTTGTTCCTTTTAGCCAAAGGAACAAGAAAATCTTGTTGCATTCATTTTGTCCCACCACCGGGGAGAACAACAGTGCCTATAATTTGGACACTTGCTCTTGTCTTTAGCTTATAGACCAGTGATTATCAACCTGTGGGGCATGACCCTTTTGGGTGTTGAGTGGGCCTTTGGCAAGGGTCACCTATGACCAAGAGAAAGCACAGGTATCTACAGTATGATTTATAACGATATCAAAATTACAGTTATGAAGCAACAAAAATAATTTATCGGTAGGGGGTCACTACAACAGGATGAACTGTATTAAAGAGAAACAGCATCAGGAAGGTTGGGAACTAGATGCTGTGCCTTGGCTGTGCTTTATAGAGAGTACAGCAAAACAAATCATGGCATCTCTCAGTGACTCACACTCTCTCCTAAATGCAGAAGGGCTTCCTAGACTGTTCAGAGTCAAATGGATATTTTGAGCTGTCTGGAGAAGCACCAAGACCACCCTAGACCATCCTGGGTTCGATATTTCATCTATAGCTACCGTTGCTCTGACTTTGACTTGGAGGAGGTGGCTGGATGGAAAGAAGGCGACCCGGAGTTCATCACTAGAAGGAGATGGAAACTGAGAGGGGACAAAATAGAAACTGTCCTCCATCGCTGCTAATCAGCAGGCATGCTGGCTCCCTTACTCATGCCAAACTGAGTTCTGTTCTCAGCTCTTCTTACCTCTGTCTTCCTCACCCACCAGACACCAGGCCTCCTTCTGTTTGAGAGCCGCAGCTTTTTAATTTTGTCAGTCTGAGCCATCCCACCCAAATCCCATTGCACCCGTGCAGGGTGGCATCTTCTTTGCACCCACTCCATGGGATAAAGCCTAGCGCCCACCCTGCCACTCACGGTGGCTCCGCCCACACCCCTCCGCCGCAGGTACAGGTATAACAGTTCACTTCTAGCTATACTTTCTGCAAGGCAAACAAGATGCATCTCCTTCCTCTGTGATGTTCACCATTAATATTTTTAAAAAAGAAAATGGAGAAAACTTTCAGCATCTCCGACAGTGTGTTCCGTGAGTTTCCTGGTGGGAGGTGATGAAGGCATTTTTTTAACTGACTAAAAATGGTTAGCCACAACACCATGAAAATATCCCAGAATGTTTTAAAATGAAGGGGAAAAAATCCTCTGTGCCATGGGAATAACAGTTGAGAGGGGATTCAGGGGCTGCTGGCAGCTCCGAGTGGCTGATTTTATTTTTTTCTACATCTCTTTAGTGATTTCCACGCCAATTTTTATCTACTTCAAAAAGAAAAAAAAAATCAAGCCTCCCAAAGTTCAGAGGGGAAAAAGGATGGGCCATTTGTTATTTTGGACACAGATGATTCCAACCGAGGTAGAACATTAAAATGTTTCAAGAAGGGCAGCCTTTGAACTCGCGCCCCTGTAGCTCTCATCTGTCACCGACTCTTCCCAGATGCAAAACCTCTTCATCCAGAGCGGAACCCTTTTGGGGCTCTGCATGCTTCAGGGAGCCCTCCCTGGGTACCTTTTTAAGTGGTGGGATTTAGCTGGAACTTGTTACTAATGCTTAACATCCACTTACATCACAAAGATCTAAGCTTTAAATTATGGAAGACAACATTATTCTAAAGCCTTCTGCCATTTTCAACTTTTCAGTCTCAGAGAGTATAGATGCCCACTGCTTTCTTCTGTATTCCTGACTGGAGAGGTCGGAGTGGGGGGGCGGGGATCAGTACCATGCTTCTTACCACACTTTGTGTCCCTCAAGAGGGCAACTTCAGATCATGTGTCTGGAGGCCAAAAGTACACTAATGGTAATTTGCATGCCTCAAATGGAAGCGTGAGGAAGATTTCAGCATTGTTAATTATTCCTTCAAATAGCAGTGAGTGCACATGTGAACTGCATTGTTCTGGTTGTTAACGACTTGACTTGAGCTATTGTATTGATTTGAATTTCAATAGTGAGAGTTTCTGTCACTCTACCTTTTCTCCAATTGTTGTACAGTTAGATGTCCCTGAAGTGGCTTATTCCAGATCTTCTCCTCAAACATCTCCACGAGCTCCTCGAGTGGTCACTCTTCTTTCATTAACTCAAGATCCCTTGGACTTAGGGAGAGGCTCTTGGGGGAGCCTATAATCTTGACTTGGAAATTGAGGGTGTCAAGAGCTGAAAAAGATAGCAAGTTAAGGAACACTGGAGTTCAGCCCAAATGAGCAGAATGGAAAGGGGGTGAAAACTCTCCTGTTCTAAACTCACGGGTCAGCATTCTCACCTTTGCACCAGGACTGAGTTACAGAGGAATAGCACAGGAGAGCCAAGTAAATGTGCAAATCCAGGCACCAGCACATCCTCTTGGTCTTCTCCCTTCCTCATGGTTAGTTAGATCTTGTTCCATATGCACAGGGGCTTGATTTATAGAGAACTACTAACTTGATTTCTGTTCCATTGGCTGAAAAGGAGTTTTAAAACTCAAACATAGATCTCTGCTGCCTCTGAAATTCATATACAACCAAGCAGATCCATCTTACCTGATCTTGGTTTTCTGTGATCTTTTCCAAATTGTTTGAGAACAGATATATGGTCCTGTTTGGTTGGGCCTTTTACTTTGGTTTGCCAAGACAACTAACAGAAGGGTTTGTGGGTTTGGCTTTGAGGCGTCTTTCCCCTCTGGCTACTCCCAGTAAGAACCTAAACAAGCCTCTTCTGGAGCACATTTGAGCTATCAGGGACTCTGCTTTTGTAAGTCAATTTGAAGCGATGCTGGACATCTGTTCCCTCCATATAATGGTGAGGCTAATTGCTTTACACTATGGCTAAGTAGCCATTATTCTACGTTCTTGGGCTCCGACGCTTATCTCTGATGACTCTAATCACTCCTCAAATATCAGATTTCCTAAATCATTTAATTCTCCGTCCAAGAGAGGGGAGAAGCAGATATTATCGTCTCTCATTTTGGGAACGGAGCCAACAAGACTGTGTGTAATGGTGTATGAGGTTTGAAGGCCAGGCCACAGCTGCATACATTGAGCTGGTTTTTTTCATCATATCCTCAAATATTTTATGTAAATGACCATTGATATCATGCCTGGGTGCCTAAATTCTAGTCTTGATTGTGTGTTTCATTTGTAGTATGACTATTGGATGTGAAGGACTACCCCATCTCTTGGAGCTTCGTTTTCTTATCTACCAAATGAACAGTTTGGTCCAGATAAGCCACAGCTATTCCTCAAGATTTTTTTTTCCAACATATGGAACTAATGACAACCTTTGCTGGAGACAATAGGGGACAAGGATGAGGTGGGGGTGACATTATTTTATTTTCTGAAGTTTTGAACAAAGTGGATTGACTGAAGAGGTAACTTGCATCTATTTACAGAATCTTCATCTACTATGTGGCTTGTAGTTTGATACCTGCTTTCACTTAAGTCTTATTGCACAGCTCTTCCCCACTTCTTTTCTTTTTTAAATGGGTTTCTGTGTTGTATATGCCTGGCCATGGAGGCACAAAAAAAATTGCATCCTCTGGAGCTGGAGGTATAGGTAGTTGTGTGCACACGCATGCGCACAGCATGCATGTTTGGAAATAATTCTGTCCCCTGGAAGAGCAACAAGAGCTATTAATTATTTACTTCTCTAGCTCTAATAGTTCTAATCTTGTGACAATTTCCTAATGCTGGCACAATGGTGAACTTAATCTGTGCCAATTACTTTTCATGAAGAAATACAGTTTATTACTTTCTTTTTAAAGCAGTGGTTAAGGGGCTGGAGAAATGGTTCAGTGACCAAGTACATTTGATGCTCTTCCAGAGGACCTGGGCTAACCAGCAACCACACAGCAGTGCATAACCCTTTACAATTATAGTTCTAGGGGATCCAATGTCATCTTCTGTCTCCTGGGGACATCAGGCACCCATATGAGATGCACAGACATGCATTTAGTCAAAATATCCATATGCATTAAATAAAAATAAATCTTAAAACAGAACGTTAGTAGTTGAAATGACCCGGAAATTCCATCTTACACCAATCAGAATGGCTAAGATCAAAAACTCAGGTAATAACACATATTGGCGAGGATGTGGAGAAAGAGGGACATTCCTCCATTGCTGGTGGGGTTTCAAATTGGTACAACTATTCTGAAAATCAATCTGGAGTTTCCTTAGAAAATTGGAAATAGATCTACCTGAAGATCCAGCTATACTGCTCTTGGGCATATACCCAAAATATACCCCACCATGCCCCAGGGGCACATGCTCCACTGTGTTCATAGCAGCCTTGCTTGTGATAGCCAGAAGAACCTGGAAACAAACCAGATGTCTCATAACAGAAGAATGGATATAGAAAATGTGGTTTGTATACACAGTGGAATACTACTTAGCTATTAAGAACAAGGACATACTGAGTTTTACAGGCAAATGGATGGAACTAGAAAATATCATCCTGAGTGAGGTAACTCAGACCCAAACGGACATGCATGGCATGTATTCACTAATAAGTGGATATTAGCCAAAATAAGTACAGAATACCCAGGATACAATTTGTGTTATTTAAAAAGGTTAACTAGCTGATAGGCCCAAGTAAAGACACCTCAGTTCCACTTGGGAGGGAGAAGAAAGCAATCACAGGAGGGGGAAAGGAAAAAGGGACAGGGGTGTGGACAGGGAGGGGAAGAGGGGAACATGGTTAGGTATTTGGTGAGGGGAACAGGACTGAAGCCCTGAGGGCCAGCAGAAAGAATGAAAACAGGCAACCCCAGGAGGTGGCGGGGGAGGGGGGCAGGTTCCAGAATGTTTCAGAGACCTGGGAGGTAAAAGACTCTCAAGACTCAAAGGGAGGGACCTTAGATGAAATGCCCTACAGTGGGGAGAAGGTACTTGTAGAGCCCATCTCCAGCAGAAAGACAGGGCATCAAGAAAAGAATGTGGTTGCCATCCCACAGTCAAAAACTGACCCATAATTGTTCCTGTCTGAAAGAACTGCAGGGACCAAACTGGAGAAGAGCCTGAGGAAAAGGAGGTCCGGTAACAGGTCCCAAGTGTGATTTAGCTCAAGGGGAAGCAACGCCTGACACTATTACTGAGGCTATGGTAGGCTCACAAAAAAGGGGCCTGTCATGACTGCCCTCCAAAAGACCCAACAAGCAGCTGAAAGAGTCAGATGCAGGTATTTACACCCAACCAATGGACAGAAGTTGCTGATTCCTGTGGTTGAATTAGGGAAAAACTGAAAGAAGCTGAGGGGGATGGCAGCCCTGTAGGAGAACCAGCAGTCTCAACTAACCTAGATCCCCAAGATATCTCAGACACTGGGCCACCAACCAGATAGCATACACCAGCCGATATGAGGCCCCCAACAGATATACAGCTGAGGACTGCCTGGTCTGGACTCAATCAGAGATGTACTTAACCCTCAAGAGACTGGAGGCCCCAGGGAGTGGGAAGGTCTTGTGGGGGAGGGGATGGGGTGGGTACATCCTCATGGAGATGAGGCAGGGAGGTATGAATGTGGAACGGTCAGAGAATGTGCTGGGAGGGGGATAAAATCTGACTTTTCAAAGGATTACATGAAGTTAAAAAAGTAGACAGGCCTGGTTTAAAAAAACAAACAAACATGGGAGGGAGTGGGTTGGTGGGGAGTCTCATAGAGGCAGGGGGGAGAGAGGGGATAGGGGGATTTCAGAGGGGAAACTGGGAAAAGGGATAGCATTTGAGATTTAAGTAAAGAAAATATCCAATAAAACAAACAACAAACAAACAAAGACCCCTTCAAAAATTCAAATTATCCACTGCCTTTCTGGCACCTGAGTTTCTTTAGTCTTCCCCAGTATGAATATATCACTGCTGTGAGCTATAACAAGTATCATTTTGATATTAGAGGTAAATACTGTCACTGTCCACTGAGGTAGCCACATAGCACAGAGGCTTGTGGAAGGTCATACAAAATAACATGTGTTGCTTAGTCCCCCCTCTCCCAAGTGGCATTTTAAGTGTCTGTATGAGATCAAATTCCTGTTGTTCTTCAGATGCTTCAAGGGGTTGCTCTTGGGTTTGTGATAAATCATCAACTCTGTAAGTTTGTTGAGGAAACCCTGTACTTATTTACCTCTGGTCTCTAGACCTAAGAAAACAGTAGCAGGCGCAGATGAGCTTTAGAGTACCCCTCTCTTCTCTGGCTAGCCCCCTTCCTCTCCAGTCTCCATTCTTTCTGATTTGATGTCATGCACATATTTGTGGAGAGGGAGGTAGAGAAGGAGGGAGATAAAGAGAGATTCATATATCTACATAAAATCTAGGATTCAAAAAAAATGAAAGACGTCACACAAAATCTTCTTTCTGAGTCTGGCTCTTTTTGCTTAATATGATAATCTCAAGTTTCATGATATTCTAATCTTATTTAGTCCTTCTTCTTATTGCTTGTTACATTACCAAATTTTTCCCTTCTGGAGAAGTTTAGAATTTGTAATTCTCTAATCGTTTGTGTGACTATTAGTTTTCGTGTGGTTTCCTGCACTGGACTAGATTTTATGTTACAGAAGGGTAAGGCTGCCCCTGCTTCATTTAAATGGTTCTCTCCATAGTTAGGAGAGCATTTGTATACAAGTGTTCAGGAATAATCCATTAAAATTGACAAAGTTCTAGATCCGGTTTCTCACTGTTAACTAAGCTGAGATAGCATGTGCTGCTTTCTAATTCCCTGTGCTTTTACCCACAGACAAAAGAGAAGTCTACCTTTGTAGTCTGCCACAGTGCATTGTGATAAAAATATCTCTTACACTCTGATTGGAACTTTTGCTGGGTGGCATAGTCAGAGTTAATAATAATACACCTTGAGGTTACTTAAGACTTAAGATGCTATTCTACTGTGACCTTAGCCACTTGTTTAACCTGCCTTTAAAAGAATAATGTAACACAGCCAACCCTACTTGCCTTGGATTTCTTATGTAACCAACTTTTACAAATTAAGTTAATGCATAGCTCTAATCAGAAGTTATGTACTCTTCTATGCCCCTGACCTAAGAGTAATGCATGTGTGTTGTAATAATCATTTTCTGGAAACAGGAAATATACTAAAAATAGCGTTATGAATGAGTATCCACTCTAATTACTAAAAGCAGCATACGTGTATTGTTCGAGACACAATGGGGTTTGTAGTACTTCTGGTTATTTGGATAAGTTGGGGCCAGTTGGTGTTAGTGATTCAAACATGTGTAAAACCCTGTTAAAATTTTCTGTTCCTATGTGCTTTTTCCTGTATTGTTCAGTGGAAAAGAGAACATCACTACAGACATACAGACACATGGGGCAGAGACAGACAGAAGGACAGGGACAAATTCACAAGACAGTCTTTAGCTAGTCACAGACTCAGGTTCAGACAGTGGACAGTGAGAAAGATGGTAGACACAGCGAAAGTGAAGTCGAGATTTCAAATCTGGGATTACTCTTTGCTAAATAGCAGCAAGGGGAGATGCTTAGACTTCTTAATGTGACACCCATGCATTGTTTATTATGAACGTATTCAAACAGACAGTAAATATGAACAGTGGTGAACACAGGCCCTCATGGCTGCCTAAGATGTGGAAGATAGGCAATGGATATATGTGCATCCTTAAACAAGTCACCTATACCACTCCCGCTAAGGCTCAGGGCATCCTGTGGAAGAGGGGGTCTCGGGTATGTAAGAGTCAGAAGACAAGATGAAGAGCTAGGGACACTATTGTACCATTGAATATTAAAAAGACAGTTGATGTCTTAGGTTACTTATCCTAAATACTTCATGTAAGTTTTTACAAGGCTATATATATATATATATATATATATATATATATATATATATTAAACACTAGGCATATAACATGTAATATTTGCTAATTCTAAATGTCCCATCCCACGTCACATTTTTAAAGGGTATAACACTGAAAAGCAATCTCCCAGCAGTCCCGGGAGACAAGCTCTGCTGTTTGGCTCTCATGTTCTTGCTGAGGTCATCTGAGACTACATAAGCACACATTTAACATATTATCAGCAAGTATTTTTCTAGTGACCATGACAATGGATTGCACCTATTATTGTAAATCTGTGGCAAAAAGAAAACTAGAGGGGACAACAAGACAGAAGCTTCATGCTCTGCTCATAAAAACTGTATAAATTAAGCCTTTCCCAGCTGACAACAAAAAATAATTTAGGCAGCTATTGATTCTTTTTGTCTTTGTTCATAGCTCTGGATCAGAAAATTAATATGAATGCAGACTGTCACCCAACGCCTATAAAGAAATGTGAGTTCTTTAATGAGGTAGCATAAAAGTTATTATTTTCTTGAAAGATGTAATTCCATTCTTAAGATTTTGTTGTGGGAATGGCAGCTACCCAGTGAAACAGGAATTTTTCAGGTTCTTTTTTTTTCAACAACTGTTTTTGATATTTTCTTTATTTACATTTCAAATGTTATTCCCTCTCCCTGTTTCCCCTCTGAAATCCCCCTATCTCATACCCCTTCCTCCTGCCTCCCACTCACCCACTCCCTCCTGCTTCCCTGCCCTGGCATTCCCCTACCCCAGGGCATTGAGCATTCACAGGGCCAAGAACCTCTCTTCCTGTTGATGCTAAATAAGGCCATCCTCTGCTACATATGTGGCTGGAGCCATGGGTCCCTCTATGTGTACTCTTTGGTTGGGAGTTTTGTCCCTGGAGCTCTGGGGGTTGGGGGGGGGTCTGGTTAGTTGTTCTTCCTGTCAGGTTGCAAACGCCTTCAGCTCCTTCAGTCCTTTCTCTAACTTCTTTATTGGGGACCCCAATGCGCAGTCCAATGCTTGGCTGTGAGCACTCACCTCTGTATTTGTCAGGCTCTGGCAGAGCCTTTCAGGAGACAGCTATCTCAGGCTCCTGTCAGGATGCACTTCTTCGCATCCACAATAGAGTCTGGTTTGGTGGCAGTATATGGGATGGATCCCCAGGTGGGGCACTGGATGGCCTTTCCTTCAGTCTCTACTTTATACTTTGTCTCTGCACTTTTTCACTTGAGTATTTTGTTCCCCTTTCCAAGAAGGACTGAAGCATCCACACTTTGGCCTTTCTTCTTCTTGAGCTTCTTGTGGTTTGTGAATTGTATCTTGGGTATCCTGAGCTTTTGGGCTAATAGCCACTTATCACTGAGAGCATACTATGTAGTTTTTGATTTTTTTGTTTGTTTGTGTGTGTGTGTGTGTGTGTGAGAGAGAGAGAGAGAGAGAGAGAGAGAGAGAGAGAGAGAGAGAGAGAGAGAGAGAGAGAAAGAGAGAGAGAGATTGGGTTACCTCAGGATATTTTCTAGTTCCATCCATTTGTTTACAAATTCCATGAAGTCATTGTTTATAATAATGGAGTAGTAATCCATTGTGTAAATGCACCACAATTTCTGTATCCATTCCTCTGTTGAAGGACATCTGTGGTCTTTCCAGCTTCTGGCTATTATAAATATGGCTGCTTTGAACATAGTGGAGAAAGTGTCATTTTATGTTGGAGCATCTTTTGGGCATATGCCCAGGAGTGGTATAGGTGGGTCCTCAGGAAGTACAATGACCAATTATCTGAGGAACTGCCAGACTGAGAAGCTACATGCCTAAGCTGGAGCTGGGTGATGCATCCGTTTAAGGAGCTTCTAACAGAAGCCATACAGACTGGTAATGACATCTATGGAAGTTGGCTGCACACAATAGAACCCATCTAACGCTGCTACTTTATTCTGAGGCACAGGGCAGTCACTGCTGGTTTCTCCGTCTGCTTTGGGCTGCACATAACTGCTGGTATTTATTCCCTTTGGTCACTAAGTACCCGTGATGGCAATTTCAAACAGGAGATACTTCTTCTCTGGGTTTAAAGTCTGGATTAGAAGTGTACCCATAAAAGACCCATTTTTGGAAATTTGGTACCAGCTGGCATATTCACTCACTGATTGGAGACAGTACCACGTGAAATTAATTTAACCATGGATGGATTCATGATTGAATGGTGTTATTGGGAGGTGTCTTCCTTATCTGTCTATGTGACACAATACAGAGTCACTTGGGAAGAGGAAATGCAAATTGAAGAACTGTCTACATAAGTTTGGGCTGTGGCCATGCCCATGAGGTATTTTGCTCATGGCTAACAGATGTAAGAGAGTCCAGCTCACTGTGACCAGGACCATACCTAGGTAGTTTGGTCTGGACTGTATAAAAAAATATGTCTGAACAACCCAGTACACACTGTTCCTGGTTTCTGCTTGATTTTTTTTAATGGTAGATCATAACAGTAAGCCAAGTGAACCCCTTTCTTCCATAAGTTGCTTTTGGTGATGGTGTTTTGTCATAAGAAGAGAAAAGCAAACCAGGACAGGAAGTTATAGAAACATAACTAGGAGGGGCCTAGTTAAAGTTAGAAGTAAGTGACTGAGGAGTATGTTGAGGTTATAGCTTCTCTATCTATCATCTATTCGCCCATCCATCCATCCTCTATTTTACATCTATTAGCCTATCTATCTGCCTATCTATCTATCTATCTATCTATCTATCTATCTATCTATCTATCTATCTATCTATCTACTTATCTTTACTACATCTTTCTTCCTGACTGCCACAGGTTGAACAGCTTTGCTTTGCATGTTGTTTTGCACCCCCACACCCCACATCTCAGAAAAAACAGAGACAATTGAACATAGGCACAAACCTGTGAAAGTGTGAGCCACAGTAGATTACTCTTTCTTGTAAATTGTTTTCTCACGGGCATTTTGTGCTAGAAAAGCAAGACTGACCAGCAGTAAGTATAGCCACGTTCCCTCTCAAGTTTCTAGGGAAAGATTCTTGCTGGCCTTTTCAAGCTTAGGATGCCGATTCACATCTTTAGGGTTTTATCATCCCTGCTCCCATGGCCCAGGATCTTCACTTCACATGGCATTTTGTGTGTGCGTGTCATCACTGATTTCTTGTAAAGATACCAGCCATTGGCCGTGGCTCGTTCTAATCCAGTAAGAATTTATTTTTCACTTACCTGATTATATATGTAAAGAGTATTCCCAAATACAGTCACATTCTCAAGAGCTAGGTGAACTTGAAACTTGTAGGGGGTGGGGTTAATACTCAATCCTGAGCAGTGCAGGTAAAATGCAATCCAGGAAAGCCAAAGCCTGCACCCATCTATGCATCTCCAGCCACACCCATGGTGACTCACTCTGTAGCCTCTTCCAGTCGGCAGACTCTGTTCTCATCTCCGCGTGGTTTCACACCTACAGTGCAAAGACTGCTCCAGACTATCAGGTCTTACACGGACTCTCCTGACACTGAAATCTACCCCGTACCACCATCAAAGCTGGAGCAGCAGATTGGGTAGACAATGTGGGATCTAAGGCAGATTTGGGCAGAGCCAGCTTTAGTCTGTCTTGCTGCTGCTGCATTGTGTATGGAGATTCAAGTGCCTTTTTGTGAAGATGAAAATGCAGCAAGCAGCCCACACAAGCAACAGGACTGTGGCTGAGTGTCTCAGGCAGGCATATTTTGGGTGGTACTCTGGAGGAGTTATGAATGGATTGTGCTCCCCCACCCCTACTTGCAGCTGTTAGCCATGGTAACACTTTCTTCCTGGGCTGAAACAAATTGGTTTTGCTGACAACATCTGTGCGCAGAATGTGGGAGTTTCAGAGTGTGTGGCATAATAGTGTCAGGATGCGACCTCCAGATGGTGGCCTGTGAGCCTAAAATTTAAGATGATTGCAAGTATAAGTGTGTGTGTGTGTGTGTGTGTGTGTGTGTTGTGTACAATAATCAGTGTACTATTGGATTTGTAACTTACACATTGCTTTATTGTTACTGGAGGAACTGATACATTGTCTAAGTGACCGGTGACAAGCCACTCTAGTTCAAGGCTTTTTCTAATAACACCTCACTTTGGACCGACCTTAATTTGCTCTCAGTTTCCAGGTCTCCACACTGTATATATCAGATTCTTCAGAAAGCCTCTAAACTTCCCATAAGACAGGGCCACTACATTGATGACACCCATATAAATCCTTAGAGGGAAGAAGACATGGGAAATAGCCAATGGAAACAGCATTTATTTATGCAGAAATATGTGCGGTCTAATATGCTTAAAAGGCTAGGCTTCAGATGAGGATTCTACAATGGAAATGATGTTTTCTTCTCCATCTCCTCTAAAAACAGCCTTCCAAGTGGCCCAACCATTCAAAGCTAGGAATTAATCCCCACAAATACGCCACTTGCCATGTTTTAGGAGTTTCAGAGGGTCAGCTGAAGAAAAACCCCCTTTGGCATATTAGGTTACTTTAACGGATGTCACTGGAAACAGTGCTTCTACATGATCAAAGAGAACAAAGGTTTTCTGGAGTGAGGTCTTCAGTTACTGCACTGCTTCGTCAACAGAGACATGCTGCCATCTAACTAACACGAAAAAAAGACACCAGAAACCAAAGGTCCAATGCTGACCAACAGACGGATGGGTAGGTGGGTGGGTGAAAGGATGGATGGATAGATAGAACGGTAGGTAGCTGGGAAGCAGGAAGGGTGGATACATAGAAGATACACACACACACACACACACACACACACACACACACACACATATGGATAGATAGATAATGTGGTGCTGGGTCCAAACTAAGCCAATTTGACTTAGATAAGTTAAACATTTCAGGATCTCAGAAGCAGATATTCCAAGCAGTAGTGTGTACTGCCTATGGGGGGATGATATGGGCTTCACAAGGACAAGCACTTGTGAGCCAAAGCTCCTTCCGTTACATCCTTCCTCTGCATTTACTATCTGTGCAACCTTGAGGGACACTCTTTAATTTTTCTGAGGTCAACTTTCCTACTACTGATCATGAGCACAGAACATGAAAGAAGATATGTCAGTCAAATTCCTGATGTACAAGACACCCTCAACAAATAACAGAAAAGAGAGGAAATGGTAATGACAATAAATTCCAGTGTTTATTACATACCAGAGAAGCATGAATAAGAGCCAATATCCCAGTGCATTTGTATGCAGTCTTGGTATAAGTGCGACATTTCTAAAAAGCAGAGAAGTCTTCTGAAATGCAATTGATGGGAATGCACACACACACACATATATAAATATATATACATGATATTTATATTTATCACATAAATACATGAAGTAATAAAAATGTGCACATCCCATGTATATGTATATGCATGTATCCTATACATGGCATGCAACATATTTTGTATATAGTGTGGAAAACATGCATATGAAGGATTAACACCTAATTTTAGGTTATAAAATGAAATGCTTGCCAGAAAAATACCTTGAATGACTGAGAGGCATGGATAGTTGGCAGACAGGATTTCAAGGTTGATTTTTATTTGTTCTGTGATGGTGTTGTTTTGTTAGTCTATGTAACAGGCAGTCACAGACTGCATGAAGATATGGGGCTGGAGAGACAGCTCACTAGTTAAGGGTGCTTGTTGTTATTTCAGAGGATGAGAGTTCAGTGCCCAGCTCCCACCATGGGAGATTCATATGCATCTATAGTTCCAGCTCCAGGAGATCTGATTGTGGCATCTGTAGGCACTCAAAGATATATGCATCTGCACATATATACATACATAAATAATAAGTCTTAAAAGGAGATGTGGAAATCCATTTTAGTAACAAAAATGCTAACGTGACATTTTATATTATGCTTTGAATTTAAATGCATGATCTTATTTTATGGAGTAATTTATATGTAATAATATACCACGTTCATTCTGAAAAAAATACACATGTAATGTCATTTGCTTACAAGTTACATTGTCATTATAGAAAATTAAAAGCACAGGGTCAGGCTAATAAAATAAAATGAGAAAAAGAAAATCTTAGTTCCCAATCCAAGAGGAAAGGTCAGCCTCTTCTAAGCAGTTTTGCGAGCACACACTACAAACACTTCATTAAAAAAAAATTAGGATAGTTTTTTCATAGCTTATTATTTTTTTTTACTACTTAACCATCTTGTCCAATCAGATTCCCCCATTGCCCTTTAACCTCATTCATTGATTATTTGTACCTTCATAAAAGTCTCTCGTGGCTAGCCTGGCATTCTTCACTGGGTCACTTGGCTTTCCCATATATTTAACCATGGGTAGACACTATGGTATAAAGGCAATCCTCAGGTCAAATAATTTCTCTGTACCTCAGGCACTGCCCTCAGGATAAAGCCTTGGAAGAAAAATCTTGTTCAGAAGCTCATAATTCCGGGGCTTCCCTATGTTATTATTCAGGTGCTACAGCCTTCGTGAGAATTAATGCCCCATGGCAGTGTAAGAATGTTCCTCTCCCATTGCTCCTTTAACTTAAAGCCCACCTCCAAAGCATCTCTCATTTCTCATTGTTAGACATTACCTAGTTTTGATTTGTATTTTTTGATTACTAGTGAGCCCTTGACTTTTTATATCTTTATGCTTCCTGGGGATATTATCACCTAAGAAATTTAAATGTTTTGGCCATATTCCTAGTTAGAGAGGTCAGCTTTTTGAAAGAGATTTCTCAAAAAGTTTTATATTGCTGCTTTTAGTAATACATTGCTACTAAATTTAATCGCTAGTGACATGTTTCAACCAGTAGCGGTGGCATTGCTCTTCTTCCTCCAATTTCCCAAACTATAGAATAATAATGAAAAACTTCACTGTGAAGCAAACTTAGTTCCTGTAAACATCATGTCATATAGAGGTTGAAAGAGGTTGAAGGTATGGGAGCTTCCCAAGCATACACCTTGGTAATGTGCTCCCAGGGCATTCATCCGAAGTAAGAATTTGAAATGCAGCATCCACTGAGATAAATTCATGACCAAGTGAGCTCAAGAATTTTTTTCTTTTGTTCCTGACTCTGGCTTTCAAGAGCGCAGCTTAGGTCCAGCCGGGAAGAGGGAAGAGGACAGCAGATAAAGCAGGGGTAAGAGAAATGTTCTTCTCTGACAGCCCACTGAGAGTGCATTTCATCTTACCTGGTTTTGGTTGATAGGTCTCAAGGTAAAGCCTGTGCTTGGGTTTATTTTCACCTCCACACACCTCTGCTGGTGAGACACAAAACTGCTCACTGCGGATGCTTAGTAAGTGGTCATTAATCAACTCTGCCAAAGTCGTCTCCAGATCGGGTATGGTATAGATGGTGCACATTTGTCCAAGTTCTTTGGCGTTCGTCTCCTAGGAGAATGCTTTAATGTGAACAGTTCTTTCCCGGCACACTTGAGTTCTTCTTCCTCTTCTTTTGCAGGCCTGGTATATCAGACACTGGCAAGAGTCACAGTCTTGTTCGATGAAAGAATGCTGCTTTCCAAAGTCCTCTGGCAGAATCTCCTAGAGATTTGTTTTTCTCCTTCCTAATATAGAAACAGTCTTCAAAGGAGAAGAAGAAGAAGAAAAAAAAAACCCTGACAAATTGATATGAGAGGAAACTGACTCTGATTTAATTATGTATTTGTTTCATGGTAAAGTCTATAAATTATCATCCACAATCAATACAATTAGAGGAGATAAAAAACCAGAGGAGGGGAGAGAAGTAAAAAACGTGCACACCCAAATACTAGGTTATTATTTTTTTTATTTTAGTCAAGAAGAAAAGTGTGACATAAATTCAAGATTTTATTAAAATCATTTGGAAGTTAAATGAACATAATGGCTTGGCGGTGAGAGAAGATTTTTAATAAGGCACAATAATGAGTTATAGAATAAACAGAAAGAATGAAAAGTGTTAACTGTGACATTTAAGTGGTTACATGATTTTAATTATTCTTTTGATACTAGGCAGCTTGGTGGTGTTTATTCAAGGAACTGAAACCCGTGCCTACTGTGGAATTTGCAGGAGAATGAGGGCTTTGTTTTCTGCCTTTGGCAATTTTAAGGAAACAAATGAGAATGAATGTAAGTCTTTATAAAAACCGCTCCACCTACCACAAGGATCTGAAAGGTGCAAAAGGTAGGCTGAGTTCAAGCACCCAGAGGTGAAAAAAAAAAAGAATTTTCTTAAAAAAAAAAAAAAAAGGAAAAGAAAAAAGTAGGCACCAGCACACTGTACTTATTTGCAGGACAGAGCAAGGATGGCCAAAAGAGTTAAGGAAGGAGGCCAGAAACCAGCGTGTGTGTCTGCTGCTCATTTATTCTTGGCTGCGAGGGGTTTCCGGCTGATCTTTTTTGATTTGTCGTTATTCTTCTTTGGGGGTTCTGGGTTCGCTTGCATGTGTCTGCCATAGAGGCTAAAGAGAGAGAGAGAGACAACAGTTATAAGCTTTGTTTGCTTACTAGTCTAAATTTCCTTAGGAAAAACTTTTAATATTCAATGACCTGAAATGTTTGACAAGCCCAGAAGTACTGTATTTATTCTGCCTCATCCACTCTAAGAACTGAGTTCTACACATGCAAGCACAGACCTGCACGTATGTGTATACACCCTATATGACAGTGTTCTGCTATAGACAAGGTCCTTGGTATTTTACACTTTCTAGGTAGGGTGAGGGAAGAAGGGATCTTCAGGATTGTGAGAACAGGTGCCGTTCACAAAGCCCTTCCAGAGTGTCATTCTAAACCTTGAGGGTGTTTAAGTCTACGAGAACAAAGGATCCACTGAACTGGAGAGACGCTGTCCATTGCCTGAGAAGTAAACACCAGCGCTCGCCCGAGAGCCCAGGGGCTAGTTAACGTGACAGAGAGCAATGGTGTTGGAGATCATGCTGGCTGCTCATGTGTGATTGATGGTGCAGGGATGGCCACCACACATCAATGCCACATTAATAAGTACCTCTGATTAAATGTTGACAAAGTGCCCCACAATTACAGTGGATGACATCCGTCGCAGAAAGGATTTAACTGAGCGGTGGCTAGTAATTAATCCATAATTTATGAGTAATTCTGATTAAACAAAATTAAAGCCACCCTAAAATAAATAGAGCTCAGCCTTAACTCCCCTTATGGATATAGCTGTGGTTTCCAGAGACTCCTATGCAGATCCGAGTCCTCAGTATCCCCAGAGGAAAGCGCTGGACTTATTCCAGTAGTTACACCTGCTATTTGCTAATGGAATCAAAGGCAGCCAAGAGACTCGCCTCTCTGTGTAAGGAGCCACTGCTTCTAATTCCTACTGAAGGAATCACCCATTCATTTAAAGGTTTGTCTGAGTGTACATTCATTTACTATTTTATTTACTATACACTGTGGAGGACGGAGTCCAGGGCCACAGGATGCTAGGCAAGGGCCTTGTCCCTGATTCTCACACCCAACCCTTCCTCCCACCTTTGATGCTAACACTGTATGTCTATGCACAGCATAGAACACAAGGATGCTCTTGATTGGCATCAATACTATGGCTGGCAGGCTGAGGGGAGGGCCAGGCAAATGGAATTGTCCTCTTGGTAGGTGGCAAGCCAGGTTTCAGTAGGTAACATGATGCTCTCTCTTTTGTAGTCTTCCAAGTGTCAGTTGAGAAACTGGTTGTTCTGACAGTGGTGATGGAGAGGTCTGACCTTACAGAACTGAGAGCTCAGAGCTCTTAGGAGACAGGAGATGGAGGTCAGTGCTGGCGCAGGGACTGTTCTACAGGTAAAAGGGACAGTCATTTTCTTTTGTACAGGTTACAAGGGAGCCTGCAGATAAGCTTAAGCTCTGTAGCAATTAGCTTAGGAGTGGCCTGGGTACCTGGGGTCCTATAACCCAGAAGGAACTAATGGATTTTATGGGTCACAAAACAAGTCCAATCTTAGCTCTGTCACCCAATTCCCATGTTGTCAGTATTGGTGCCTATGTATTTCCTTGCCAGCATCTCTCGAAGAGACAAACATAAAGGATCTTGAGCCAAAGCAGAGCTGTCTACCCCTCTTCTCCCTTTAATTTGCACATTTGGAAACATACTGTTCTACCAGATAGCCTCTGCAATCCCTTCCCTAGGGGCTGTGTTACTGGAGGCCACAGATTTCATGTTCAGGGGCTCCAGGGTCTCCCACAGGTCTCTCTCTGGCACACAGACAGTCAATATCTGACTTTGTTCTATGTGTTCACAAGGACACCCCTGATCTCAGGATGGGCATTTACACAGCTTTCTTATGCTTTTCCTTTGTTTTTACAACCTCTTATCTCCATAAAGGAAAAAAAAATTCACATACTTGAACTCAAAACACTAGATTTGATTGATTATCGAAACCAACTGAAACAAGACAGTTCATTCATAAGTGTTCTGGTTTAAATGAAAAATTTCCTCAAAGGCTGTGCTTGAACACTTGATCTTTATACAAGAACACTGTTTTGTTTGTTTGTTTTGAGGAGGGTAGGAGAATGTCTACAAAAACATTTAAGCTGGGGCCTAGCTGGAAGATGTAAGCCATTGGAAGGAGGCCTTCAAAATTATGGCCTGGGTTAGCATCTGGACCCACACTGCTTCCTTATCATCAAAATGTGACCAAGCCATAACACAAGCTTTTGATGCTATTCCTTTCACACCATCATGGATTGGTATTTCCTGAAATCAAGAGACAAAAAGAATCCTTCCTTCTTTAAATGGTGTCTGTCAGGTATTCCGTCATAGCGATAAGAAGGCTAATGAATGTAACATGGAATTGTAGAACTGCTGCAGTATTGGGAAAGGCATGTCAACAAGAGGTAACGGAGAATTAAGGAGCGCTCAAGTCGAACCAGGACCTGACTGGCATGGCCTGAATGAGGTGAGCCACATGTGCAAGGAGGACATTCCCTAGGGAGGAGGGGACCCAGAAATGTCAGTTCCGAAAGAGATGCAAAAGCCATGTGGCACTCAGCAAGGCTCTCCTTCCTTTCGGGAAAGAACAGGAATGTTCCAGTGTTTTAATTGCAGCCTTTGGTACTCGGCTGTGTTGGTGCATGCTGCGTGTGCCTGGACTTCCTGGGGACTTCATAGCAAGTCATTACAAAGGGCTGAGCAGTCACTGCAGATGTTTCAATCTGAGTTTTGACCCTTCATCAGCGTAGCCTCTGGGCAAATGATCAGTAGCTTTCACACCCATCCACCCACCCTTCACCATGCCTCAGTTTCTTCAACTGCAAGCGAGTGACTTTCCTTAAGTGGTAGCTGGAGGCTGGGAACTGCAGCAAGTCTACTGGAGGTAAGCAGAAAACACTTTTAAAAACTAGGGCTTATGGTGTGGAGCTCTACTCAGTTATTAAATTAAGATAATCACATGATTACCTTAGTTCATTAGGGGTTTTCACTGAGAAATAACTTGCTATTTTCTATCAATGCCAATGTTCTAGCCACTCCAAAAAAAGGCTTTGATCCTCTTTGAAGAAGGCAAGCATTGCTGAGCTAAATGCATTTGCCCCACTTCCTCAGTGAGTCACTGAAGGACTGGATGACGCTTCTGTCCCCTGTGTGATTCTTTAATTCCTCTAGCTATGTGGGCAGATGAGAGTCAGCCTTAACCTGAGCATCTCTCCCCACTGAGAGATGAGGTAGGGCAGTAATGACATGTATCTCAGGATCCAAGTTCTTGGGTACCATTCTTGGCTGTACCATTTATTATCCAGGATGACCTCCATTTGCTAAGTGTGACAGACAGATCAACAATTGGTGAGAACATCCTAATCCTTTAGGACCTAAAGGGAAATCCAACCTTCCCTTCTTGTCTTGTTCATGTCTACTTTGGCAGCTGAGCAGACCCAGCTGTCCCTAAGCCCTGGGCAGTTCTTGTCACTTCCAAGACATCACATTCCTTTGGTGCAGCATCCTGAAGCATCCAGGATCGTGGGTTCTTGGAGAAGAGTACCAGATGTGCACTCCTCTCTTTGTTCATACACCACTCAGATTCAAGTGCTATATGGCCTTGGGACTGTCACTAAGTCACCACAATCTGATGTTCTCATCCACAGGATGAAAATGAAATTTCTCCATAATCTTGGAGGGCTCCAGGAAAGATGGAGTTAGACATATAGAAATGACCCTGTCCATGTTGGCACCTGATGAATGCTGTAATGGCTGTTGCCACTTTAATATCTTTTAAGAGTCGTGACTCAGGCTACCTAGCCAGCCCCCTTTCTTTCTGTCTCTTTGTCTCTTTCTGGTTCTTTTTCTTTCTGTATCTCCATCTCCTTTTCCCTCTATCCCCGCTGCTACACCAGAAGTATGATCTGGAAACTGAGTTATGTCCATGTGCCCTTGGATTCCTATTCTGGAAAGGACTCCAACAGGCACTACCACCTGGCCATATCAATTTGACAGTGGTGACAGAGAGAATAGGACATGATTACCTAGTTACTAGTGGGCAAAGAGCTCAAACAAAAGAGAAAGGAGGTATGCCTTTTGGAAAGTGTCCTAGAAAAATCTCACTCCAGCAATCTGAAGTCTGTAGAGAATACATGGGAGATGGTTAAGGAGTTTGAAAAAGACAAACGCCCAAACAAACAACAACCCCCCAAACATCAACAAAGGATACTTTAAAGTGATAGAAAAAGGAGCCATTTCTCTCAGAAGTCTGGTGAGCAGGCCAAAGTCAATTTTGAAGCCACAATCAGCCCATGGATACTCTAAGAACTACCTTACTCAAAAACTCAAGGGTCCTTTGCCCTCATCTAGGAAGACCAAAACTAAGAGAAGTAAGCTTTCCCTGGAGCCTCCAGAAGAAGACGCTTTGTGAGGATAATCTCCAGGGTGACCATTAGGAAAAGACTGCAGACTGCTCTTGTCACCAGGCCTCTACCTTCAAAAGCAGTTCTATTAAAGTATGGTGTTGAAGCAATTGTACAGCAACCACGCACACTCCATGAAACTGAAAACCACTACCTTTTAGTTGGTAAGATTGATAGCAAAAAGTTCCAGCCGAATGGATGAGATTGTTTTGCTATCAGTACTTTTAGTAAGCATTATGAGATGTGTGATTTTTGTCCTCATTGATATATGAGTTCTACAGGATAGCAACACTTCCAGTCTTAGAAAACCCACACAAATTTTCTTGCATTGTTAAATCTTACAGTTTTCTTCTGTGAACATATCTTTAGTTGTTGTCACAGGAAGACCACTATCTATAGACCACACAATTCCTTCTGGGAGGTTTTCTCTTGACTACAAAGCACTGTCCTGGAATCCCATTAATACCTCTCTGGAGACTTCTTAGGTCCCAAGTCTTTGGTTTTATTTCTTTGTATTGTCTTCTATAGAAAGACCATCTATTCTTATAGTTCCACTGACTATAAGAAAGGATTCAAGCCACCTGGAGAATCAGCTACAGAATGAATCAAAGCAGGCAAGAGCTTTCAAAGAGCCTCCTTCAAGCAGTTCTAACAACATATCAGAAACCATGGATCTAGAAGACAGTCAATCTCATTAAGGTATTTGGGGAAAAAGTCGGGGCTAGGGAAATGCTTTGTGGTTAAGAAGTGCTTTCTGAATAAACATAAGTCCAGAAGTTCAGGTATCCAGAGGGAACCCATATAAAGGAGGCCCAACTAATTCCAGTGGTTTAATAGAGAAGGCAGCTGATACCCAGAACAAGCAGTTTAACTAGAGTGGTTAAAATACAGAGATCTGAGCTCGAAGGAGAAAAGCTGTCTCCATTGGTAATGAGGAAAATTAACCTCTGCTGAATGTCATCCCTGCATATCTCCATGTACACACAAACATACATTAGCCCATACACATGGAAAGCCACACATACACACATGCACATGTTAAAGAGGAGGAAGTCACGAAGGCAATCTGAAGCCTGATAATAGTGTTTTACCAGCTCTCTTTCTGTTCGGTATCTGCTTTTTCTGCTCTGGATGGTCTGTGTCATCATTGTTCAGAATGCTGGCCTGGGTCCTATCTGAGAGGCAGGTTTCAACCTTACTTTGGGGCTTCCCCGGTTCTCACTGTTCTTCCTTCAGCCTCATTGTACTTCCAGGAAGTGCGGTGGGGTTTACTATGCTCTCACCATTAAGTCCTGGTGACTCCTGCCCCTGACTCATTATTCCAAGGCATCAGCCGAACACCTTGATGACACCACACTCATGGCGCGCTGTGGCTCCCACACACTCATTACTCACAGTCACGGCCTCCCTTCTTACCCGAGTGAGAAAACTGATGCTTTACAACCCCAGGCTTGGGTCAAGCCAGATAATTCCTCCGAAGTTGAAGCCTGATCAAGTTTCCTACATCATTCCTGGCCCTGTTTTCCGAATAAGAGGACCATGTTTTCTCTTTGAGAGTGGGGAATGCAAACTTCACTTCTTTTGTATTCCATATACCAAGGCCCACTGGAAACACATTGTGTGCAGTGTAAATATTGTGTTTCAGAATGCCAGGTATATGCGAGGTGCAATATGCTCTTGTGAAGTCATTTGCCTGTGTCATCTGCCTCTCCACTGTTGTTTTGGGCGTTTCCATGGAAAGCCCTTATAGGGACCAAGAAAAGAATAGAATTTAAAGCCTGAGTAGATGGCCAGCCAAATAACGAGAAGTAATTTTGCTTCTAATCTGTAATCTGATGGCAGAATGCTAAATTTAACATCACTGCAAATAAATCTGTGGACCAAGTGTGAAGCCTGGATTATTAATAAGCATTTCGTGATATTTTTATTTATCCCATCTAGCAGCTATGAGGGATTGGTGGCAGAATCTTAGCACATAAATTGCTGAGTTCTGAAGGGAAAAAAAATGCAACTATTCTCCAGTTCCTAAGAGAAGTCTCATTAATTCCAAACGCTGTGATTATTTTCTTTTTGAGAGATGCTTCCACACAATCTCACTAGAGGCAACATGGGTCTTTCACCTCTTCCCCAGTATTTCTCCCAGAGTTCACTGTTCTCAACACAGTGCAAAAAGAATGTACAAATATCCATGTGTGTGCAGCATCTAGACAAACGGCCCTGAGAAATATGTGACATTATGCCAAAATACAACAGTTAATAGAAGGCAGAATTGATAAAACTGCACACATTCCAGCCTCACTCTCTGCCCCACTGGAGGGGAGAAGAGTACATTCTGGGCAGAGCAAAAGCAACAATACCAGGCACAAAAGATGCTCATTAAGCTTCATCATCCTGTCTACTCTAATGATGCTTTTACTTAATAAAAATTCCCCGAGCAGTCGAGAGGATATTAGGCAAGGCCTTTGGTTATGTATCAGAGGTCCGGGCTGTCACCAGCAAGCATGCAGGTCAGGAGGTATGTTCCCTGGGGAAGGAGCAGAAACAGCTTTCACAGAATACATGCAGGGAAAATCAATAGCTGCAACTTGCTCCGCTGCTTAAGCATTTAAGAAAATAGGTAATCCTTTTAAATTAAACTGCAAAGTGCTAAATGTGGCGATTTCCAAACTGAACTCAGAGGTGAAAGGAAAGAAGCCAAGGACACTGGCAAGTTCCCTTCTCTGATAAACACTGTATCAGGAGGGACTTTTTTTTTTTAATGAAAAGAAAGAATTCATAAACATAAAGAGTGAAACAAGGAACCTCCATTTGAGGGCTATTTACTCATTTCAAAATTATTCTTCAAGATCACCACTATGAAAACCCAATGCCTTGAATCTGGCTTTAAAAGTTAAATAGTAATTTTCCAAAGGGATTTTGGAACACGGATAGCCAGGTGCTAATAAAATAAAGTTCCTCAAGCTATTGTGACATTTTGTTCATATTCTATAAGTCACCTTAAACTGCATGTATGCCAACACAAAATTACTAAGTATATGGGGATTGCAATAGTTGGACCAATACTGAGGTGCCACTCTAAAACCTGATTATATGGGAAATGAGACTGTCCTTTGTGCGTTAAGTGATAAACCAACACAAAGTGAATCGAAGCAGGAACATGACAAGTCACTCAAAATAGCTCCATCATAGTCCCTAGGCTAGTGAGCTTGACTGTGAAATACACCCAGAGAGTCAGAAAGAGACTGTGCACAAAAACAGTGGTCATCAACTAAAAACTGAGTTCAATATAGGGTGTGGGAGAACTCTATACACCCAGAGAAAGGCAGCAGGGACCAGTGAGCTATATTCTGTACATATCCAAGAAGGATGTTACTTCTCCAGTGAAGCAGAGGTACTGAGAACAATGCTGATGCTGATCTTGCCCTGTACATGTGGACCCATGTCTCCATGTCCCGGCCCCTGGTTACCTCACCATACTCTGCAATCACTTGTCTTAGTTACTCTTACTATTGCTGTGATGAAATACCATGACCAAGAGAGATTTAGGGAGGAAACGGTTGGTTTATTTCTTTCAGAGTTCCACAAAACATATTCTCATTGAAAGCAGTGGGGACAGGAACTCATGCAGGGCTGGAACCTGGAGGCAGGAGCTGATGCAGAGGCCACAGAGGAATGCTGCTTACTGCTTGCTCCTCCTGGCATGTTCAGCTTGTTTTCTTATAGAACCCAGGAATGCCAGCCCAGGGGCACCGCCCACAATGGGCTGATTGTGGGTTTTACTGAGTGGGAAAGACTTCCCCAAATGATCACGAATTAAGAAAATGCTATACAGCTAGATCACATAGAAGCTCCCTCTTCTCTGATGACTCCAATTGTGTCAAGTTGACATTAAAATTAGGCAGTACAACTTTTCTTCCTGATCCCACCCCAGGCTCTTGCCACCTTCTGACTGTCCTCCTGTCTGGAGTTCTTTCCAAATTCTCTCCTAGAAAGGCACATCACCATGATCATTGACAGATGAAGACAAAGAAGTATGGGAAGACTAAATAGTTTGATGAGAATATAGCCAACTCTGGGGATGCTGTTGGTTTGGGAGGAGGTCACATGACTCACAGCTCAGTCTTAGTCTGTCAAGGTGCCTTGTCACCTTGGCTAAGCTAGCTGGGTGATAAATGAGTAGTTGATCCATGGCAGCCAGCCAGAGAAACAGGCCGAGGGACCAAAAAATGCCCATTTATGGTTTGCTTAATAAATAAGAAGAGTCCAGATCAGCTGGTACCACGCACTGGCCTAGTGCGACAGGGAACTGCCTAGGAGATTAACTGGCATAGTCAAAGCAAACCTGAAAAGACAGAAAGACATTGTGTCCAATGACATTAGTTGAGTTCATAGACCATGACATGCCTGAAGCCCACTGGCTGATTTTACAATCAGATAGCCCCTTCCTCTTGGGGTTACCATCAAAGTAAGGCTGTGCACTGACACTGTTACTTATTGATACTTCAAAGTGTGAATTCTCTAGCCAGGTCTTCTTGGTCAACATTTTCATTGATGACAACTTTCCCTTTTACAGTGTATCACAATACTGTTACGTTATTTTTATAATTACCATTGCATCTTGCTTCATTCAATACCAAATAGAAGATTAAAACTTAGAAGGCAAAAGCCTGCCTGTCTTCTTTAGTCCCCTCTTTACCTGGCATTCATGGTCAATCCTCATCATCCTCTTGACTGATTTAGACTCATTAGGAGATAGCTCTTAGTGTGTGTGTGTGTGTGGAGTTGTGTCCAGAGAGGTTTTTCTGAGTAGAAAGGGCCCATGTTAAGTGTGGGTAGCATCATCTCATGGGCTGGGGACTAAGACTGGGCAAAAAGGGACCACTGACAAAGGCAGGTGAGTGTCACCATTCTCTCTTTGCTTCCTGATCCCCAAAGATATGACCAAGCATCTCATGACTCTATCACTACAGCTTTGATGCACTCCCACTGGCAAGCCTTCTCCACAATGATGGGATGTTCCCTCAAACTGAGCCAAAACAAGTCCTTACTCCTTTAGGTTGATTCTTGTCCGGTTTTTTACCAGAGAAAAATGCCTGATACCCGATAGTATGTTATAGACACACTATGGATGCCTGCTGACTCAATGAAAGCAGGCGTAGCATTGCTAGGATGATCAAGAGTGTTCCACTGTTGGGACAATTTTCTGGGTGGACCTCCACTGCCTCTGTAATAAGATTATATGTCTACGTAGATTTTATTCTCCAAGTTTCTGTGCCTAGTACCTAACAGCCATCAAAAACTATCTTATGGAAAGAAAGATGGTGGGACATATATGTGATGGAGAATTGTATCACCTAAGGGTGGACAGGAGGTCTGGCAGGAATGAGAGGTTAGGTAGAATAGTAAGATGCCTGATTCCTAAAGTTTTCACAGCCTACCAAAATTGTGCCATCACATGGGGAACAGGTAGACCAATGCAGAGCCTGTGGGGGTCACTTCAGCACCAACCTATAACACGTACTTTGTCTACGGAACTTGCAAAGAACTTCAGTTATATAAACTCACTTAACCAGGCCACATTAGATGGAACTTCACAGGGCTGACATCTCAAAGGTTCACCGTGCGCTAGATTATATTGTGCCATGATGCCTGACATTAAAAACAATGCTGTGTTATCTTTATTCCTCCTTCAGCACGGGGTTAGATAAATCACCTCTACTTCCAATTTGTTAAGACAAGACCAGAAGCAAAAGAAAACAACTTCAGTAATTCAAACCAAAATGTCTATGGCTACAGAGTATATATGGTGCTCTATCCACAGCTACCCCAGGGGACTTCATGCAAAAGCAGAAAGGGGCAACTAGTACCTTCTGCCCTGGCTCTGGCATAGCCAGGCTCCTTTTGTAAGCTGTGTTTCTGGGGTGTGGTCACTGGCATCTCTTAAATATGGCAAAGCAAGTCAATGTTGCTTTTCCATCTAAGATCACAGCTTTTGAGCATTAGCGGGCAATGTGAAGACATTAGCAGCAGGGGATGAGTGGAGCTCTTGGTGGACAAAGGGGATCTATTGGGAGTAGGGCAAAGTATTGGAGGTCAAGGCACCAACTGAGACATTAATAATGTAGATGTAACAGCTCAAGGGAGACGAATATTTGGATTTCACCTTCCTCTAGTCTTGATTTGCATATTTTGAGTTTTAAGGGAAGAAACATCCTCAAAAGGATGTTTGTAAGATACTTCCTTCCTTGATCTACTCTGAAGATTGTTTATCACATAATACTCTATTTTTGCTTTGAAGTTATATTATTAAGAGTCTCTGAGAAAGTTACAGTTTAAAGAAGAAAAAAGGCTAAATAAAACCCCGACAGGATTACAAGTTAGGTTGGATGTGCACCAAGATCTGTTAGATTCGAGGCATCAGTGAGGAGTGTTGAGGAGATGCAGGGAAACAGTGTGAAGGAGGGCTAACTCTGGACTTGGTTCTTTGTAGCTGATGCCCCCAACAGGCGAAAACTGTGGCTGTGGATGGAAGGAAAGAGCTGATGCTTGTCACAACAGCCCTTTTGAATCCAAGAAGCTCAAGAATTTCATCGAAGAATCTCACCCACAAAACACCCCTGGAAGGTGTTAGAACAGTCCATGTGCAGATGGTGGATGTGAGGTGGAGTAAAAGTGTGAGGTAGAGATGCCAGGCATAGGGGGTGTGGAGACTCCTCCCACCCCAATACGACGGCACGGGACAGAAGATCTTAAAGGGAGCACACACATAAAAGGAACATACAAACACGGCAATCCGCATTCTGGAACAATCAACTCCACCTATGGGGGGGTCTGTAGAACAGATGGTCGGTTCTATAGAACAAGAGAGGAAAGAGAGGACATCACAGTCAGACTTCATGACGGGAAAAAAAAAAAAAAAAAACCTTTGAAATGATCTTAGACACACATTAAATCTGCTGTACATATCAAAGCTCACCACTTTTTAAATTTCTATTTCTTGAAGTATTTTCTCCATGAACTTCAAATAAAAAAATGAAACCAAAACAACCTGAAAATTAAAACAACTTCTTGACCTTATAGATTAGCCATGCCTCATTCCTGTGACAATAGGTGGCTTGTACTTCCAAAGTATATTTCTTCTCTGTCTGTCTGTCTGTCTGTCTAACCCTGACAAGGGGCGCTCTCTTATGGGGTCACTTTTTATTAAGGTATGTGTGTATGTGTGTGTGTGTGTGTGTGTGTGTGTGTGTGTGTGTGTATGTGTGTGTGTGTGTGTGTGTCTGTTTGTGTGTGTGTGTGTGTCTGTGTGTGTGTTTGTGTGTGTGCATACATGTACAGGTATTCTTGTGTGGATATGGTGTGTACACGGGGAGGCCAGAGAATAATCTTGGGTATTGTTATTCAGAAGTCATTTTCCTTGTTCCTTGAAATAGGGTTCTCATTGGGACCTAGGGATCAGCAATTGGTCTAGGCTGCCCTGCTAATGAGTCTTGGAAATAATCCTGTCTCTACCTCCACCTCCACAGCACTGGGATAGAAGTGCATCCTACCCTGGCTGGGTTTTTTTATGTTGATGCTAAGGACTGATATCAGGTCTTCACTTCCTCAAGCTTGTGCATCAAGAACTTTAACAACTGACCCTGTCCCCTTAGCTCCACATGCAAATGCACAACAGACTGTATTCAATTACCTAGGGGAATCTGGTTTGAAGCTGAGAGCCTATGTATACTTAGTACACTGTATCTTTGGCAGAGAAGAGGCCAGGGGATATGACATCTTCCTCCATGTTCAGCATTGTATGGGAACAAATTTGAAGAAGTTATTCGGAAAGTCATCTATAATTCTTGGTGACTGGGTGACTGGGTTGGTGAACAAGTCACTCAACCTGAGAGCTCTTTCTCATTTGTAAACTAGGCTTGAGATTAACAGTACATATTTAAAGATGAGATCTTTCCCATCTGTAAATTAGGCGTGAGATTAACAGTACATATCTCGTGGGGCTGTCACAAGGATGAAATAACACCAAGTACTGAGTACTTAGCAGACACTAGACAGGTACTGAAAATCCAGGCTGCTGAACACTGTGCTCAGATCTGGGATTGTCCATTCTAAACTTGGGCGAGACCGCAAAATTGCAAAGATGCCTTATGTTCGTCTGTACCAAGTTTTAACACAAAACATAGTTACTTTCCAGAGAGATATTTTAAAAGACGTATTATGCATGCCTGAGGAAAATAGGAAATGGTGGAGAATACACAGAAGGTCCTTGGAAATAAAACACCCGACAAGTTCAGTCACTCTTTGAGGCTCCTCTTCACTTAGTTTGACAAAACCACCCTAGTCAGTGCCAAAGGCACTCAGGGAATCCGCTGTACAGGAGGCTCTGCCCAGGGTTCTGAATGGGCAGCATGCCAGGACTAATTGAAAACACGAGGAGGGGATTGGGCACATCTTCAGCCCTCATCTTGCTCCAGCACTCCCATTCACAGGCTGAGCTGTTCTAGAATCTATTCAGAAGGGACCCACATTATGTAAGAGTCAATAATCTTTATGGTAACTCCGCAGTGAAAGTGTCATTTGTTGTAATGAACACTGATCATAAGTTAAGCCCCTAGCTACTCTCTCTGTTATTTTTCATTATACTGTTCCTTGCTCTGTTATATTTCAGGAGTACTGAGGGAATTTATCCAACTCTTCATGCTAGTCAGCTCTTCCTTACTCGGATTCCATTCTGCTGAGATGCACTGCAGCAATTTGCAAACACACAGATTCCTAAGGAAATGCATCAGACACTGGTTATGTGTTCTCCTCTGCCGACGCCAGCAGGCGGTCTTCCCTTTTCTCCCCCCACCCAGGTTATCTGTCCCCTTAATTTGCCATTTTCCTCTCTATTTACCTCCCACTCCATTCACAGTACAATTCTCTGGGCCTAAATATGAGAGTATTAACAATGTGTTACTGGGTATATATTTTTTTCCAGCAATAATAACTCTTTGCTCAATTTAGCACCAAGAATAATGTTTCTGAAAGCATCACTGCCTCTCCTATAGCTCACACTTGCAAGCACTGCTCTGCTTATACTAAAGGCCTCCCTACTCTGGCTGCTTCGAAAGACACTAACTCTAAAAGGCACATCAGCAAAGTAAAGCTGGAATGGTTCCCTCCCTCCCTCCCTCCCTCCCTCCCTGTCTTCCTCCTCCTCCTTCTCTCTTTCCCTCCATCCTTCTTCTTTCTCCCTCCCTCCTTCCCTCCCTTCCTCCTCCTCCTCTTCCTCCCTCCCTCTCTCCCTTCCTCCCTGCCTTCCCCCTCTCTCCTCTTAAAAAGCCAATATGAACAATTCATTTAGTTTGTTGTATACTAGGTATAAGAGTAAAATTTCCACATGCCTCTGTGCCTTGTGTTCTTGGAACCGCTTGTAGGCAGGCTGCAATTACCCAGGGGGACCACACCACTGCAATGGCTTGGAGATCACTGGCCAGCACAAAGGCACGGAGCCCTCATGGATTCATGCCCAGCACCAGCCCTTTGGCTACCAGTACCAGTAGACTCTGTAGCTCTAACTGGGCGCAGTGGCTGAGTCTATCACTGCCAGACAGCCAGCACATTTAGTTTCCAGTGGACTGCTCTTTGTCTCTGTTTGCCAGGGTGCCAGAGAAGTTAAAATATTAAGAATAAGAATAAAGCACCTAGAGGTATCCACAATCTTGGCATTCCATGGTGGCTAACATTTTAGGGCAGATTCAGCTGGGATCCTCAGTCAATGAACTGAAATGTATGCAGGCAATCGTGCTTCAAGAATGGCATGTTCTTGTTACAATGTCTTCCTGAGACACATGACAGAAAAGCTGTGGAGAAACCTGTATTACCATATCGACATCTCTTTAACACAACCTAAAGAGCCCCGTTCCCTGGACAGATGACTCTTACCACCATGCAGAGTTCCTGGGGGAAGAGAGGAAAAGTGTTTCTATGCTTGGTTCCCTCTCACTAGAGGCCATCCAAGTTGGCCATTGGGTACATTCAATTCTTGGTTAAGGACAGTGACATGAGAATACTCCAGCTCTTCAAGTTCTAAAATTAAAAGAAGTGTTTGCCAAGGTGATGTAGGGCTTGGCAACCTCATCCATTCCCCAGGGCCCAGGTGGTGGGAGGAGAGAGTTGACTCCCATGGGTTGTCCTCTGGTCCACTCGTGCATATTGTGGCATCCCTCTGCCACTCCCCACAATCACACTAAGTGCAATTCACAACAAAAGACTCTAGATCAACTGCCATCAAGGCTTCTCCTGAGAATGACACTTCATCTGCAGCAACATTTAAGCAGGTCAGAACCATGGCACCGGGTGTGCACCCTCAGGTGTCTGGAAGATCACAGCTTTGTAAGTTCAGATTTAGAAAGCTAAAAGTGAAGGCTGGAGACAGTTCATGCAGTTACACACGGGTGTGACCGGCCTGAAAGCTGGCACTCAGTGAGAATGGATACAGAAATCCCAAAACCACAACAGCCAAGGTCGAGGAAAGAAACTTGTATCAAACTCAGCTCCCCAGGATGAATCCAAGTTTATAAAGGATAAGCCTTCATACAGGAGCCTGTCCTAGGCTCAGAACTGAAAGTCTTTTGATGAGAGCACTTTTATACTCTACAAGAGATGATGCAGGGACTCAGGCAAGTCTGTGAAGGTACTTGAAGAGCTGCAGGTTTCTAGACTCAGATCACTGCAGGAGATGACCCAGGGCACGCTAGAGGTGGCTTAAGAGATCTGAAAATGTATAGATACAACTCAACACACTGGTCAACCAGGTATAAAACTGCTAGAAAATTGCACATTAATTTATTCATTCAGCTTGAGAAAAGCCTTGTGATCATAAACACTCTGCATACATAAAAGTGGAGTTGGGGGCAGGAGCAGGTAATTGCTTCATATACCCTTCAGTTACTAGGGATTCCCAAAACTAGAATCCAATGTGTCTTGATAGAACAATGTCCAGAGAGGCTTAGGACTTCAGGAGGTAGGCCAGGGTTTTCAGGTACCTCATAGTGAGTGCTTTGCTTTAGGCACTATTTTATTATCAGCAAGATGAGTGATCAGGACAGGTGTGCACAGCACCCTGAATCCCCCCTTAAACACCAACCCTGATGAGGGTGCTAGGTGGTATATGCTTCCGTGTGAGATTCATATGCCTATGTGTGTGCCCTGTGTCACCAGTACCGGAGGAGAGACTGAAGACCTGAACCGATATCCCGGAACTGCTCCACTATGTCCATTCTTGGCCCCACTGGCTTATCTTCTTTTCCATCTAGCTCTGGGGATGTCTACTGCTCTTAACCCACTGGGAATCTCAACCCCGCTCCCTTAGAGGCCAGTTCCTCTCACCTGGACAACTTCTGCCCATGATTCACACTCTTTCTTCTCAACTCCAACTTTGCAGACTAATGGGTGAGCCTCAACTCTGGCAAAAGAGGCACTCTTCCATTGCTTATGCCTGGATGCATTACTATAACTCTGAGGGAGCATTCCAGATCCCCAATAGATGTCCACAGAGATGAAGGCAATGTCATGACTATTTAGGAAAGTTATCAGACTCTCCTGTCCTTTCAACGTGACATTTCTCTTCATCTTGCTCATAGTGCTCAGGGTTTGCTCTGACCATCTGGATTAGCAGCGCTCTGTGCACACTCCACAATTAGGTGAAGGTTCTGAAGGCAAAGACAGCGCTTATAAATCTCTGTCTGCTGAGCCTGGTCCTGTACACACAAAGTACACTTAACAGATAATTGTTCACAGGCTGATTGATTAAAAGAGCCTCAGTCTCATTCCCTTCCCAGGTTCATAAGAAGAAATATACCAGGAAACTGAAGGATACAGCTGGCTCCCTAATTAATATTTGTCACTTGGCGGTTCTTAATTAAGCAGTCTAAAATAAAGACCCACCTTTCTGCCATGCCAAACGGGTATCACCTTCATCAGTGTTGGCTGAGACTGCAACTTCATTTTTTGCTGCTTTTTTTTTTCCTCTCTGCCTTGCCAGATGGGAACATTAGCTACACAGTATTTATTAATATGATAAACAAAGACAAGTGCCGAGTCTTGGGGGAAACTCGGGCAGAAGTAGACCCTTGCACTCTTTCAGTACAAGTTTCGCAGAGAAGGTGAAAGAAACCTTTTGTCCCATTTCTAGAAGTGAGTGATGTTTGAGGCAGGAAGCAGACTCTGTTACCAATACTGATGACTTCCTGTCCCCTGGGTGAATTCTGAACTCCCCTGAAGTCTGTCCTTGCATAGTCTCATGAAAAGGGCCACCAGGTCTTGCCTCCTGAAAACACTGGGGCACACACTTTTATAACTGGGAAGAATCTCAAAAGAGCAAACTTACCATCTTCCCAAACATGGCCAAAAAGTATTGAAGGTAGCAAGGCAGGGTCCCTAGACACTGGAAAACACACTGTAAGTTCCGAGGTCAGTGCACGAGCCTCAGAGGTTATCAGTGTCTTTTGAAAAGGACCTGAAATGAGCATCCATAGGCAATCGACACCATTATCCTTCTGATAATGCCTTCTATTCTCAAAAGTGAGCAATTTAGGGTCAGCAAGACGGCAAAGTAAAGGCACCTGCCCTAAGCCTAGTGACGTTTGCTCCCCAGGACTCACAGAGTGGACGGAGAGAACTGGCTTAATTGCACAGTATCCTCTGACATCCACATCTGGGCTGTGGCATACAGTTACACACCATGCGTGCACTCAAATAGGTTAAAATGTAATGAAAAGGACCTTAATTGTTCAATAGTTTTTTTTTTTTCCTCACTTAGGTAATGATGAAGGGGAGGCGGGTAGTGACTGCCTAGTAGATATCATCCCTCCTCACTAGGGTCTACTCCAGCTCTCAGCTTCAGGGAAAGAGCTACCAGGAGTCACAATGAGTTTGGAACTGAGCTCGGCTTCTCATAGGCTAGAGAAAGGGCCAGGATCAAGCTTCCCGATTTGGGTAAAGGGATTCAACACAATTGTACTGCAGAGGTTGGAGCATAAGGCACAATCTTCAGGAAATGCGGGGATGGAGGGCCTAAACCATGGGCCCGTGGTATACCTTAATCAGCTCTTCTCAGAGTTGTTTGAGAGGACCCACAGAATCACCTGGGTTCCACTGAGGTGATGATGGCCTGTGTCTTGATGTACTCAGGAGGACGGGATGGTGGGTTAGGACTGGACTAGCCTGAATTCTGCATCTACTTGTTTTTTGTCTTTGTGCCTTTGAGAAGGAACGGGAGCTTCCTTTAGTTGCTGGTGTCCATGAGTGTTATGTTTGTGTCACCATGACTACAATACCTGACCGAGCATCCTTTGAGCTCAGGGTTTCAGGGGGCTTCACTCCATCATGGTGGAAAAGGCACAGTGAACCTCAGTTCATGGCAACAGTAGTGGTTGGAGGGGTCCATTCCCATCAGTGTGAACCAGGACACACAGAACAAACCAGTAGTCAGGGCCAAGCATAACATAACGTAAAAGGCCTGTTCCATGTGACCTATGTCTTCCATCCAGCCCAACCTTCTCATGGTTCCTGTCACACATCAGGTGAGGAATAAGCACTTAAAACCCGAGCCTGTGCGTCCCCTTCTGGTTCAAACTGCCAGAGCACCGTGTCTCACAGGCTTGCTATACTCTTTCTGCAGACTTTTTAGAACTCTCTAGAGCCGCTTATGGTTTTGCAAGGATTTATGGGATGGAGATGTTTTCCAGGTTGCAGGATGTCCCAGTATCTCACTAAATATCAATGTAGACAAAAACCCTGCTTCTAATTGCTTGGAGATCAGAATTCAAGTTAGTAGAGTCTAAATGTCTGATACATGAACGCAAAGCATTTCCTCCCATTTGTGCCCATAAACTAGTTATTCAGAAATGCAAACAGTGGGCAAACTGAGGTGAAGCTGGCCTTTGTTTCATTCACTCTAGGGACTCTGCCAAGAATTGCTTGCCTTTGTATAAGATCCTGTGACGGACAGCAGGTCCGCTTATAGGATCGGAGTCATCCACGCTACAGGTTCCCAACAATTGCAGTTAGAGCTGACTGATCCCAGGATTTCTATGCTGATGTAAACATGTATTTGTCCAATTTCTGAGTGTAGCCAGGAGCAACGTTTATCTACTGAGTGCATCCAATGATACCTTCATTAAATGTGGGGAGTCAGGCATATAATCTATGTAAACTGTGTCAGGGCAAGAGAGCCAAGGCCAAGGTATTTCTGACAGAAGGGAATCTTAAAGGTTGAAGGGCAGTGGCCTTTTTCTGAGGGATGCTGGGAAGGTTCAGGGAAGAGACAGAGTCACAGTACTGAGCACAGAGCTGCACATAGCAACTGCTCAAGAAACACAACTGCTATTAATATCACCAATACGATCGGTAACTTTCCTTTCTGCCTCATGTTGCTTGATAAACTGCTGGCAGGAAAATGGAATTTACTTTCTGCCTCTCTGGATCTTCCACCCAGAAGTAAGGGAAACCGTAGTGAAGGGCATCTTGTCTGAAGCCGAAGGAGATGGATCACGCGTGGCAGAGAGCCCGGAAGGGAGAGAGATTATTCCCAATAGCCCTGGCAGTTAGAGGGTACTTCATTATCCTGTCCATTACAAACCACTCAAGACACATATTTATTGACGACAATCTGCCAATTGATTAAACATCTCAATATATGAACCCAACTTCACATTAATTAGCAGTTTGAAGAACGTGGTCTTAGAAGCTGGCGTAGACACTTTTGAAATGTTTTACATTTGCCTTTGCCTTAACCTTCTGCGAACTGCCGCGCATAATTTACCTTCTTCTAAATAAGTTACATCTCTGTTTCACTTGTTAAACAGACTAAGCTGGGTGTAAGAAGTTTCACATTTGTTTTTTACTTTGTGCCACATAAAATGTAGATTTGATAAATAGCTCCACCAGACAGGCAGGGAAGGCATTTGTTGACACCCGATACACATCCGTTCTCAACAACAAAGATAATTAATTACGCTGCGCTGGGCACTTGTGACTTTCCACCTTGGGGCTGTGAAGCTGCAGGGGGACAAGAAGGCCACTGGCTGGCTTCTGCTAAACATGGGAAGCTTGACAAGGCTGGCTTCAAATATGTAAGTTTCCCTCTTCTCTCTTTATATTAATTCTTTCAGTGTGTTCATGACGTCTTTAAGGTTTGACATTCCAAATTCTCCAACAAATTCTCCAAAGGGGGTGTTTTTTTTTCCATGTAAAGAAGAGAATTAAGGTAATAAACATCTTTTTCAGGTAGGGCCCAGTGAGTTCCATTTATTCCACAAATATTTGCCCCTTTGCTAGGTCACAATTCACACTGCGCAGTGACATACTGAATGTTCACCACTGTCCCACAGAATGTACACCAGGTCAGGGGCTGAGAGACAGCTCAGTGGATCAGGCACTTGTGCAAACCCACCTAGGATCTTGGGGTGGAGACAGGAACCTCAAAGCAACTTGGCTTGCTTCACCAACCAATCAGTGAGCTCAAGATTCACAATGAACCCTACCTCAGAAAATAAAGTGGAGATCAATAAAAAAAAAAAAAAAAAAAAAAAAAAAAACAAAGCAAAACAACCACCACAACAACATCTGATGTAAACCTCTGGCCTTCACACAAGCACTTCATACCTGTACAGACACCTGCAACCAAACCCATGTGAACACACACACATACCACATCCACCACCACCACCATACCACACACATACTTATGAGCCTGATATACATGTAGGGCTTGCCAAACTGTGGCATATTCTGGAATGTCTATGGCTCTTGTGCGTGTGCAGACTAAGGGTCTCCTGACCATTTGCCTCTCACACACAATATTAGGTGCTGCTGATGCAGGGAAGGAATGAGACTCTGGAAGTGCACAGGGATTTCCTCTCCTGTTCATAAAGGGGAGCACCGAGGTCCCCGAATCTCTGCATGGTAAGGTTTCAGAGGGTGGAGAGTAACTTGAGTAATACGTAAAGAGAAATTAGATTTAATAAGTAGAATCTTCCCCAAATTCCTGTTAGGTTTCAACTACTCGCATCTTAAAAACAAGAAAAAGCCTTGTAGGACTCAACCCTGCAATGAAAAGAAGTTTCAGAGATGGTGAGCAGCTCATTGGCATATCCTTGCTTCCTTGAGCATAGCCTGTTCTGCCAGAATGCCACCGTGTATGTACCCGTCGGTGTCTGTATGTAAAACCTCCCCGGGAATGGTGCTGGCTGGGAATGGTCCATGAGTGTCCCACAGAACTGGGGAGTTGCTGTCTTGCTGTACTTGAGGCAAAACCTAAAAGGGAGTGCACGTTTCTCCCAGTCAGGCTTACCTAATGGATACTGACTGGCCACAGGCGAACTCTTACATTATTTCTTATCAGCCAGCTACTTAATAAGACATTATATATTACTTAATGTAGGAAGAAGGAACAGATTAGAGATTTAACACATCTAAAGGTTTTCCCTCGTCTTTGTTGACTTGTTAACTAAAGATCATTCTAGAACGTGGCCTTGGTATCTTGCTTGTCTCCCAGGTGCTGTCCAGGCGATCTAGCCCAGCACCATGTGTGAACTGATTAGGAAGTTTTGAGGATTTTTCTCTTTAAATTCCTACTTTCTTCATATTTGTCTGGTCATTTCCTGTCTCTTTGTTTTTTAAAGCAGTCTCATGATGGATGTGAGCCAGCCTCCCAGTGACCAAATGTCTGTTGGCCCCCTTCGTTTGTTCTAACAGAGCCAGTGACATATGACTTGCATCATCCAACTCTGTGAAGTCTTGAGCAGCCTTCACCTCTTTGCCTCATTAATGTAAAAGAAAAGAAGCAGGTGATACCAAAAGCTAGCTTTAGACAGCCAACCCCTAATCCATCCATCCCTTTGTGTGCTGGGAAGCTTTTGCTCACTGCATGGTCCCACGCTACAGGTGTGTTTTCAGGATTTCTTTTGCAGTGGCCATGATCCATTTAATTGAAAGTAATTCATCCTGGGTAGCACTTGCTACAATAATTCACCAACCTGGGCCACAGTATGCAGTTAAATTAGGAATATAATCAGACTCAGGTATTCTGCAAATGTGTCATCTCACATTTAATCAGCACCAGATTTTTGCTTTGCATTGAAATATCCCCAAAGTCCCTTCTTTACCAGGAAGTAATAATTATTTAGTAGGTTCTTTAAGCCTTTCTTTATACCATGGGTTCAACAGTTTCAGCTCCCATTTAATGAACTCAACATGTTATCACTTTCTTTCTGTTAAATTTTTTTTCTTACCTGTTTCATTGTTATTTACTTTATTACCCAACAACAATAAACCCATTTGTATTTAAAGAGCCCTATGTTTCCACTCCCAATTAACATCCAACTGGCTGCCAGAAAATAATTTCTGATGATTAATTCAGTCATTACAAAGAAAACTGTGGTATCCATGGGAGGACCAGAGGTGAGCTTTTTATAAGAGAGCTACAGTTGCTGCTCTTTTGAGGGATGCGCTGAGAGCACAGATGGAATTTAAGCCAGGAATGGGCTGGAGTGGCCATACGGGGGTGCAGTTACCATGGTCAGCATGCAGTGACGGTTCAGAGAGTGCTACTGCCCAGTGGTAGCCACCATCAGGACCTCCGTCCGTCCGATTAGTTAGTTGTTGCTATGAGCCTCACAGTAGGAGCAAACCAAACAGAAGGTCCCCCTTCAGGGAAAAATTTACCGCATCAGGACCCCTACCCTGTGCTCTAGAATTACCTCCTAAATTCCAGATGGCCTACCAGCACTAATCACAGCACTAATCACAGTCATAAAATCTATTGTGCCCCCTTTATTTAAAAGCAAAAACTCTCATTTAATTTTTACAATGTTCCAAGGGTGCTTGTGTGTGTGTGTGGGGGGGAGGCTCAAGTTATGACCCGCCATAAGCCCAGGTCTCCTGCCTTGACCTTGACCCTTCCAATTCCCACATCAGCCCTTGACAGTGAGCACATGTACTTTAGCCCATAACAGGGACCACAAAATCCACTTGCAAGTTTTGTTGGAGTCAAAGGAAGGGGGTGAGAGCCTCTAAACTGATGCTCACGGTGCATATGGTAAGGAAATACTTCTGGAGTTTTCCTCAGAAGCCATGGGGTTCATCAAATTCACTTCTACCTCTACTGACAGGTTCCTGTGAGCATGAATCTTACCCTAAGAAAGGGCTGTGGAAAAGCATTCTCTGATAATTCCCGTAACACTCTCAGGACTCATCCAAAGCGCCTCTCTACAGAACACCGTTGGATTTCTTCTTTCCTTTTGTATCTCTATTATACAAACAACAGCTACCAAACAAAATTCTGCCAGACAATAAAAAATCCACAAGGTTTAGCATTCTCTATAAACTATGAAAAACAAATTGCTTTCTGAGACTATCAGGGCTGCAAAGCCTTTTAAAACCCTTCCATCTCACCAGCTTAGATCTCCCCTTTCACTGCAGTTCACACCGTTGGTTTATTAGCAGCAAGTTCCAAGTGTCTTAAACCCCGCCAGAGACCCTTTCAATATGCTCTTACTTCTTTTTTTTTTACAAAAAGATTTATTTTTATTTTGTGTGCATAGTATTTTCCTGTGTCTGTCTGTCTGTCTGTCTGTCTGTATGTATGTATGTATACCATGGACTTTTTAAAAGTTGTGAAGAGAATATGCCAAGTACCAGGGCAGAACTGTCTTTAAAAACCAATGTCAGGTGTGTCAGAGCTACTGAAGATATCGTGGTCACCAGGTAGAAAGACAAAGCCTAAAATGAAAGGAACCAAAATGCTTCCGGTATCTATTACATGTCTTCATCTGGGGATGAAACAAAGGTGAACCAACCAGCCTACCTCAAAGCTGCCAGAGGGCATGGCTTGGTTTTAGAGTCTTTCATTTGGTTAAGACCACCAATGCCTTGGTTTCTTTCTTGGCCAATGTTCTGGAAAGCACACGAACACGCTCACTAGTAAGTCTCACTTTCCTGGAGGTTTGCAAGGAGAAGCAAGATCGCAATAGGGTGGGGGTGGGGGACTCTTAAGGGTCTGTAAGGGAATGGCCTAATAGACCATGAACTTCTCAGCCCTGAGATCTCATGGGCTATGCCTGCTTTTCTACGCTCAGACTCTTTTCACATCTTTAGAAAAAATTATACACAGGCAGTGAGAAAGCATCCTTTCCTAGTGATCCCAGGCCACTGGAAGCGACTGGACATCTATGCCAACTACCGACTGCCACCTGGTTCAAGGCATCTCCAAGTGGATTTCTCCTCCCCACTCCTGACTGTCATTAACCCAGGAGACAAAGGACAGCAGTATGGGACCTCACACGATTGTTCAATCTGTCTTCTCTAGCACCCCGTGTTTATCAGGTGGCTTCCAGCAAGTGAACTACAACTCAGCAGTCTGTGCCCATGCACAGTGCTGGCACACGCTGCTTGGAAGCCAGGGCATGAAGGGGGCGAGATGGGCAGCAACTTAACCCCATTATACTGCAAGATGGCACTGGAGTGTTTGCTCTTGCCTGTTGGGAGGAAATCCTTCCCACCCCTGAGACAGAGTGCAGGCAAAAAGAATTCTTCCCCAGCAGTTCTGCAAAAGTTATAGAGGCATGTGTGAGAGCAATCCAAACAGCGGATGTGCAAACACGTTTCCTTGAACCAATCGATTGCATCTTCTAGTATATGTTGTTTTTAAAGCAGATGGGCGTTATTCCTAAGTATATAATGCTTTATATTAAAAGAGAGTGAAATTCTGTATCACCTTCCAGTGGCTTTTTCTTTTAATGTTTTCATGCACAGCCAAGTGCTTTGTAGGAACCTGTTCTTGTTGCATGTGCCATGAATGTTTTAAATGTCTGCACTGTGTCCATTGCATTAAATGGAGTTCAGCTCACAGGGATAGAACAAATATGTGCAGAGATGTGGTTTTTGTTGCCATGCAGAATGCCACCCCAGATCAAAGAATGTAAGATTTGAAATGAGGCTCAGAGATTCTTACATCTTTCATGTGATACTGGGAGGTACAGAATCCACAGACGTTATCAAGGGTTTGCTGGGCTCTGTCATTTTCCAATTCATAACTAAGCCAAGGTTATGAATTGTTACTTTGGTTTCCCTTTCTGTTTGTTACCTTCCAGGAATGATTTGACGCTTTTGCCTGGTTACTTAGGCAGAACAACTACTTCAAAAAATGTGCATCCATAAAAAGATTACCCACAGCAGCTCTGACTATAATAATTCACATAATAATGTAATAATATAACTTCAACTGAATGCAACAGTCACGGCCAGTGACCACGGAGTGGATGTACACTGTGCTGTATCTAACACGGGAAAGCCAGTACTTTTGAGAATTTGCTGGTGAACTTCTCTTGATGTAGTAATAGGAAGAGAGGTCTGCTTGAATGATCATCCAGAGCCCTTGAATGCTTTGCCATTTGAATTTATTCTTCAGCCCGAACATCCACAGCGAGTCTGTCTGTCCATCTGTCTCTTCCCTCTTCCTCTGTTATCCAGTGATTTTATAAACATTTCTAATACTTGACTTTCTGCTCCCTTCTCCTGCTTGTTTTTCCCTATGAATCCTATTTTACTGAATACTGTGGCTGGAACTGCGGCTCAGAGGTAGCAGAGACTCTGGGTTCTACTCTTAGCAGCAGGAAAAAAGAAGAAAAGAAGAAGAAGAAAAAAAACCCTTTGAATTCAGACTCAGGAAAATGATCTGAACCCAAGAATTTGATGCTAGTGTGGGAACAACTACCCTGTGTCACACAGCATCCATTTGATTTCCCCTCAGCTGGACAGGTACATTCACATAGACTCATGACTTTGCTGCCATGTGAAATGCCCAGCACCCCCATTTCCAGGAACTGCTATTTTTTTCACTACTTGGAGCAAGCCTGAATCTATCACCACTAAGCCAGCAGTAGTACCATGACATCAGCAAAGCCAGGTCCAGGCCTGAGTAAGGCTTCTGCATCTCTAATTCCAGGCCAGCTCAGAATCCTAGCTCAGTCTGTTCTAGAGATGCTGATGTTGCCTGCTTCCTGAACACTATCTTTTGTTGGTCTTGCTTTATCTCTTGTGGCTCTTCCTGTTTCTTGTGCCAGTCTCCCTCCTCTCCGGGGCTCCTGGGGCTTGGTGTGTGGATATCTTGTCTTTATACTACATGTTCTCCCTACATGTTCTCCTCCAGACTCATGACTAGCAACCAACACATCTCAGTCTCCAGCCAAGATCTCAAGGCCGCCTCCAGACTCCTGCAGCCACCCGCCTCCGGAGCATCTTCACTTGGCTGTCTGGAGGCAGCTTACCCTTAGCCATTCCTTGCTGCCCCCTCCTTCAAATCTGTTTCCCTCCCAGAAGCCCCCCAATTTAGCAAGGGCCTACTTCGGGCTGGAAATCGCTCATGTAGTGTGCAAAGTCACCCCTGGCGCCTGTCCTCCTGTCTCCATCCCACACGGAACCCACTGGCAGATTCTGTCATCCTCCCCTTTAAACACATGCCTAGCACTTTGTGTCATCATTCCTGTAGCCCAGCTGACGCTTCTGCCTAGATGATCTCAATTTCTTCCAATTTGTTTTCTCTCCCTCCTTCCTTCTAACCTGCTACAAGGATATATATATATATATATTCTCTCTCTCTCTCTCTCTCTCTCTCTCTCTCTCTCTCTCTCTCTCTCTCTCTCTCTCTCTCTTCTCTCTAGAAAGTAACCACTTCTCAAAATATGTGAATTGTTTCCTGCCTCTTCCAGGATGGGTGGCTAAAATCTCTATAGTGGAACAGGAGACCCCTATGCTCCGATGCTCTGTTCCACACCCCCTTTGAGCTCCTTCCTGCCTTGCACCACAGCTCCCTCTGTAGGTGCCTGCCTACTTTTTCTTCATTAGGAGAACTTGTTGAATCCTCTGCTGGGAAGCATCCTTCTGCTATGTTTCTGCAGACCCTCCAGGTCTGAAGCCTTCCCATCACTGAGCATCAGCTGGCAGTCCTCTTCCCCTACCTTCCTCACGACCTAACATACTGTGCATGTGTTCATTTACTCTTACTTCCCAACAGAATCCACATTTCATGACAACTGCTGGTTTGCATGCTCTGCTGTTTCTAAGTGAAAACATGGGTACCATAAACATCAAATAAAGGAGTAATGGAGAAATACTAATCCCTCTCTCTGTCTGTCAGTCTCTCTCTGTCTGTCTCTCTGTCTCTGTCTCACTGTCTCTGTCTCCTCTCTCTTTCACCTTCTCCCTCTCCCTCTCTCTCCTCTTTCTCTGTTTTCTTTACTCCCCTCTGCAAAGTGCTAAAGATGGAAGCCAGGACCTCACACATGCTAGGCAAGTGCTGCACCACTAAGTAACAACCTGAGCAACAGGGTCTCTTATTTCCTACACCTAAAACATGATGGATCAGTTGCAACAAAATCATCCCAGAAACCAAAAGCAGACTTGGCAGTGCTGAATCAAACCATGTGGAAATTCAGTGTTGACTGTGTGAAATAAAAACAGCACCCTTTTGGCACCCTTAACTGTTCATTTTGTGAATATGTTCCTGTGATCATATGATTATAAACTAGCTAAAAAAGAGAAATGGAGAAGGTTATGCTAGAGGAGGGTTACTAAGGGTGTGGCTCTAACTATCTGTACATCAAAAATTAGTTCCCTGGAGGCTTTTGGTTAAAAGCCTAGACTGTTCTAGAAATCGAGTGTCCAAAACAGCAAACACAAAGACAAATTATTGGGCTACATTAATATATTAAAAGCCTACTCTAGCCACTGTGATATCTGATGTCAATCATTTCGAAGCTAGCACAAACAGGGCTAGAGGAGATGATGGCTTAACGTTTAAAGGGCTTGTTGTGAAGCACAGGTTCAGAAGCCTAGCACACATATAAAAAGCCAGGCATGGCAGATATGAACCTGTAACCCCAGAACTAGGGGGATGGGGACAGGCATATTGTGCAGACTCACTGGCCAGACAGTCTGGTTGAATGGCAAGAGCAAAGTCTAGTGATAAGCACTGCCTTGGAAAATAATATGAAGAAGTAATTGAGGGGGACACCCAGCTTCAAGCCCTAGCTTCTACACTCACACCTAAGTGCAAACATGCATATAACACACAGACACACAGACAAGAACATGTGCACACACATACACACATGCACATATGCACACACACAAATGCACACATACATGTGTACACACACACATATATAAACACACACAAATACACACACACACAAACTCACATGCACACACAGTTTTAAAACAAAAAAAACAGCATATGTAACCAGTAAAAGTCCTTGAAATGAGAACTCAGGTCAGCTACAGACCATAAAAATTTTCTTCAATTAGTATCACATATTCTAAAAATGACGGAACAAATAAATAAGTAAATAAATAAGTAAATGTTAAGAAAGAACAGGAAGCCAAAGGAAAACATGCGTTTTCTGGTAGAAGAGAGTAGACTAGGAACACTGATGAAACAGAAAGAATGGTTTCAGATGCCTCCACCCACCCAACAACCATGGCTCAGCACATTGCTTCCTCCGGTCTCTGTTAACAAAGACATCAGAGAAGAAAAGGGACCTTACCTCCAGCCCTCCAGCAGTACTTTACAGCTTGCAAATCTTTTCAGCATCTATGATAGTTTCTATCCTGATAATATGTGTGTGGTAGCCACAATAGTGGGACCACCACCTGTTTTCAAATATATGTTATATATTTTGATTCATATTTGCATATTTACTATGTTTACATGTTCTCCCATAAAGGGTTCTTTGGTCAGTAACTTCAGGAATTGAAGAATGCTGGAGCCTATCCCTGGGGAGCTCTTGATGTACCCCACCATATCAGGAAACAACCTCACTAGGGCTTCCTAGGCCCTCCGACCATAGAATTATTCTTCCTTATTTTTGTTTGGTTTGACTTCATGGTTGTTAACCTCCTTGAGGCTTATGCAGATCATCCTGGTCTAATTCTGCTCCAGAATTACACCATGGCCTCAAAAGACTTTGCAGAACTGAGGCCCCAGTGGGTCTATGATCTAAAATAAAACCTTCCTGTAAACGACAAGCCTGAGCTAGCACGGCACTTGCAGTAAAGTTGTTGATCTTTGCATGTTACTTTCTCCTTTCCACGAAAGGACAGGACCTGAGGGGCGTTCTCACAGGGAGCTGGCTCTCAGAAAAGCCATCAGGGAATGGGATGAGACCTCAATCGATGTCCAGAAGTGAAGATGCATGGCGAACCCTAAGCTAAAGCAAAACGCATATTTTATGAAAATAAACAACGGATTAAAACAGTCTATATGATAGCTCTTGACATTCAGGGACGTCTAGCAGGAAGGGAGTGGAAAATAGAGCTTGGTAGGCTTTAACTCCAGCTCCTGATGGTTTTCACAACTTAATAAGTAGATAATTCACGTTTATTAAATGTGTGAAATTCCTGTGATTCACTGTCCTCTCAATCCCTGTCCCTGTTTTCTCAGTGACTTTGTGAAATCCAGGCTTGCCATCATGAGAAATAATAGGATGCAGTGTAAAATGATTTCATTATTGTAAGTGTCTTTTGTGCAAAATGATCTCGGACAGTTCTCTGCTTGGGACCCTGAAGACTGTCTCCCTCTTATGAGTGGTAATGTATGGGGTACATTATTTCTTTAGCATTATGCAAATAGAACTTCTGAACTCGTTATAGAAAATTTATTAAGTTATAAAACCCCACTGCTAATAAAGGTGTGCTGATAATATGAAGTGTGATTAAAATCATGTGAGACTTTGACCTGTTAAATAATAACGTATTAATCCATAAAGCCATAAGCAGTTTGCCAAGTTACTATAATTACTACTGGCCTCATCGCTAATTGCTTAACCAACCTTTAGATTTCCCCCCAGAGGCATGTCAAATGGTTGCTACAGTTACATGTGTTCCAGTGTTGGTGATGCAGAAGACCCCTGCACGAACAAACTCCTAATCTCTGTTCTAAAACACTCCTATTGATTAGCAAGGACTTTGTGGACTGCAAAATATGTTGGTAAAATTAATGTGTTTAAAGGTAGGGGGGAAAGCCATGCTCTGGAATTGAGGGAATAACAATGTTTCTCATATTTCTGCCAACATATTAACTAATACAGCAAAAAAGATCCTTGATGTGTCGGGCACCGGATGATGAGTGCCCAGGGCTGAGACTTAAGCACAGAATTTTATTGCTGAAGACATTTTCATCTGCAGCCAAATCACCAGGGAAGCACTTTGTCACACAACTTCATTCTGCATGGAGACCCTGTGACAATATTGGCATCCTAAGGATTTGTTCAGGTCTTTCCTGTTGCACCTACCTGTCTGTGTCTGGAAATATTTATGGAAACACTGCAATTCATACAGACACTCTGGCTCATCACCTCAGAGCAACTCAGCCAGCTCATGTTTTATCTCAACAGCCAGGCTACACTAAGAGCCCAGAAGTTGTAGGTTTTTAATATCAATGAGATAATATATTTTAGAAAGGTTTAATACCCTCACTTCACATTAATGGGAGTTGATGGAGCGCTGAAAAAGTTATGAACCAAAGTTACTTTAAAAACACCCAAAGCCTTCTGTTTGAGGGGAACCAGCTAGGAGAACCAGGAAGAAAAAGGGCGAAGGAAGGAGAGAGAGTGGGGATGAGGGAAACAGAGGAGAGAGAAGAAAACACATGCATGCCTGACTTTGCACAGTATGAGCTGCACTTTTGAGCGTGTCCATTTGGACGGTGTGTTCAGACATGGTCAAGGTGCAACTGGTACACATCCTGGGATAACTGCCTTGGTGTGTTGTCTCTTCAATCGGAAAGGTAGTTCAAATGACTTCTTTATTCACTGACAACTTAAGGCACAGAGACGTTTGTGAAGCTGACCTCACAGGTTTGTGGCAACAACCTGGATCTTGATTTCTTTCCTTTCCCGTGGATGGGGAAAAGGATACAGGCGTTTCAGCATCTGCACCTGCTGGATTACCCTGCGACAGAGAATTAGAGCCATCAGATGTGCAAGAGAGACAGGCAAGCACAGAGAAGGAAAGGAAGTGGAAGGGGGCATGGTTAGAAACGTTCAGAAAAACTAAATAATAATAGAGAAGTTACTGAGGAATATAAAGCGTAGTGTGTAAAATCCACGAGGGGACAGAGGAGACAGAAAACTTACCAATGCCTGCCTCGGACTCTGAATTCTGAACTCTAGTTGACTATAGGAATCTATTCTAGTGTTAGAATGTGGGTCTCTGGTCATTTCTGTCAATAGCTTTTCCAGAGAGTATGCACTGTACACTTGGGAGTGAGCCACTTTCTTCTGTCTTAAGATTCCCAGCCATTAATTATGTCCTAGGTGGCATAGTTTCATGTGGGAAGTAAACCCAGAAATATTATTCTTGGCTTAAGAAGGACAATGAGGCTCTGTGCAATTAGAACATCATTTTTGAAATGCCATTTATAATATTCTCAAAAGGGCTGTGGTGATGACCTACTATGTCAGGCTGTTTAATCTGCCCCAAGGTGAACCCTTTCATTGAACAAGATCCTTCTATTCTCCATTTAAGTTTTCTACAAAATTCTTGTTCATTTCTCAAGATTTCAAAGTTTTATGTCCCCTCTTTCCGCTTTTACACTCTGGTGTCAAATTTACAAATGATACAATTTCATGCTTACTCTTTAAATAACGAGTCCAAACAACACCTTCAATATCACAATAAAACTGCTAATTTAAAGAGAAATTGTAAGAATGTCCTCTCTGGGAAATGCTAAGGCCTATTGCATAGCCTACTCAGCAGACAACAGAGTGATCAATTTAAAAAGAAAGTAACAAGTGGACTTTGCAAGCTCAGAGCTATGTTTGCGTTAGCGGGGGCCACTGAAGGACAGCTACAGTGGTGCAGAACTACAGTGTGTAAGAATCAGGATTATGGTCTAGAAGACAACCAGTAATGTCTAGCCACGACGACTGCGAAGATCTGTCTGGACAATGTCAAGCACAGGAATGGCAATTTCTAGAACAGATTAGTAGACTACATCTCCTACTGAGAAAACTAATCCCAACACTGTCAAAAGTCACATGTCAAGAGTTGATTTCTAGATCTAGGCTAACTCTACTTACACACAGTAGATTTTTAATAGATACTTGAAGAGTGAAACATTATTTTTCAGAGTGAAGAAATGGCTTAGATATTAAAGTGTTGGCAGGACAAACACAAACACATACACACACACACAGAGGCACCACACACACACACACAAACAAGAACATGAACACATACACACATGCTGCACATAGATATAGACATAAAAATTTATGTTAATAATGATTACATCATTAAAGTAGGGAGGTCACTCTGTGGACAACATCTCTATATATGGTAATAAATGCAGAGTGTGTGTCTGTGCATGTGTGCCTATATGTGTGTGTGTATATATATATATATATATATATATATATATATATATATATATATATATATATATAAATATATATGCATGTGTATGTGTGTTCCTGTGTGCTTCTGTGTCTCTGTCTCTGTCTCTGTCTCTGTCTCTCTCTCTCTCTCTCTCTCTCTCTCTCTGTGTGTGTGTGTGTAAGTGTATTCTTATTATCTTATTTACTGTACTGGTTAGGTTTTTTGTCATCTTGACACAAGATAAGAGTCAACTGGAAAGAAAGAACCTTAATTGAGACTTTGACTCTATCATACTGGTCTGTAGGCAAGTCTTTGGAGACATTTTCTTGATTGATGATTAATTTGGGAGGTAAGTCTTTTCCTATATTATTGTTACATATATACATATGTGTATGTATAGGTACCCACAAATACTTAATTACAACCTTATAAAAATGTGTTTGTATACTTTTATGCAAAAATGCTTAAAAATCTGTACATTTATCTTTGTTTTTTAAAATAAAGTTAAAAAAATGTAAAAAAAATTTTGGGAGGTAAGAAGCCCACTATAAAAGTTCTTTCCCTGGATGGCTTTTCCTTCAGTCTCTGCTCCAAATTTTGTCTCTGTATTTCCTCCTGTGAATATTCTGTTTCCCATTTTAAGAAGGACTGAAACATCCATTCTTTGGTCTTCCAACTTCTTGAGCTTCATATGGTCTGTGAATTGTATCCTAGGTATTCCAAGCTTTTGGGCTAATATATACTTATCAGTGAGTACATACCATATGTGTTTTTTTGTGATTGGGTTACCTCACTCAGGATGATATTTTCTAATTCCATCCATTTTCCTAATAATTTCATGAAGTCATTGTTTTTAATAGCTGAATAGTACTCCATTGTATAAATGTATTACATTTTTTTGTATCCATCACTTTGCTGAAGAACATCTGGGTTCTTTCCAATTTCTGACTATTATATCCCATATACAGTCATCAAACTCAGACATATTGTGAATGCCAAGAAGTGCATGCTGACAGGTGCCTTATAGAGCTGTGTCCCGAGAAAGGCTCTGCCAGAGTCTGAGAAATACAGAGTCAGATGCTTCCAGCCAACCACTGGACTGAGAATGGGGTCCCCAATGGAGGACTTTGGAAAGGGACTGAGGAGCTGAAGTTTTCAATCCAACAGGAAGAACAACAGTATCAACCAACCAGATACCCCCAGAGCTCCCACAGACTAAACTACCAACCAAAAAGGACACATGGAGTGACCTATGGCTTCGGACACATATGTACTAGAGGATGGCCTTATCAGGCATCAATGAGAGAGGAGAGAGGACATCTTCAGTATCACAATCGCTCCCAAGTCAATATCTTAAAGTGGCTCGGATACAAGTGATATTGTACCAAACATAACTATCTGTGCTGCCTACAGCATCCTGAGAAAGGTGTCAACTGTTCCTTATCTCAGTCTCCTGGTCTATACCATTCAACACTAATACCTTATGGCCACAGAGAAGTCAAATTAGAAAAGCCAAGACCAAGCCCCAGCACTGGCTCAGTGCTACCTGCTAAGTTCTGTCAGCTGGCATGATTATTACCAGCAGGTTACCACTATACATCCTAATAACAGACATAGGAAGTCCGTGTTTTAAAAAACAATCCTATTTTTAATCATGCATATGTGTGTTTCTGCACAGGGGTGTGCACGCAAGTGAATAGTGTTGGGCCCTGGAGTCTAGAGAAGGAGTGAACTCTCCAGGAACTGAGAACTGAACTAGTGCTAAGAACCGAACTTGGGTGGCCTTCATGTCCAGCAGGCCCTCTTAACTGCTGAGCCACCACTCCAGATTGAGAATCCATCTTTTAAAAGCAACTTGTTGAGCCAGTGAAAGTGTTCCTTGGCATTTTACAGGACCAAAATTTAAATGTCCCCTTCTAATAAGTAAATAGAAGGAGGTAATTGTATATTACACAGCTGCTGTTTACCAGGTGCCTAGGACGTGGCTGTGCACTTCATGTGTATTCCCTTTGTTTTATTTTAACCAAATATCCTGGCATGTCACATATGATGTATGTGCAGGCATATGGGCCCATCAGAGGAGGGTGCTGGGTGCCCTGTTCTATCACTGGCCCCCTTCTTCCCTGGAGGCAGTGTGTCTCAGTTAGGGTTTCCATTGCTGTGAAGAGACACCATGACCAAGGCAACTCTCATGAAGGACAACATTTAGTTGAGGACGGTTTACAACTTCTGTCCATTATCATCACGGCAGGAAGCATGGGAGCTGGAGGGGCCGAAAGTTCTACATCTTGATATAAAGGCAGCCAGGAAAAAACTGCATTTTCTATAAGCAGCCAGGAATGGGGAGGAGGGTCTCTTCTGCATTAGTGGAACTCAAAAATAGAATCTCAAAGCCTGCTTACCCAGTGACATACTTCCTCCAACTTGGCCATACCTACTTAACATTGCCACACCTCCTGATAGTGCCACTCCCTGGGCCAAGCATATTCAAACCACCACACAGGTTCTCTCATAGAAATAGGAGCTAGCCAGGTGACCAGAAGTTCCAGGGAGCCTCCCATCTACTCCTTCTCCAGTACTGAGGTTATAATGCCTCACAAGCGGCGTGTCTGACTTCTAATGGTGGTGCTTGGGTTTCAAACTAAGATCTTATGCTAATGTAGCAAGTGCCTTTGCCTGCTAAGCCATGTCTCTAGTTCCTTCTTCTCTTTTTCCTTCTTGATAGTTCCAATTCCATTATGTCAGGACTAGCAACACATCAAAGCAGTCCAAGGATGTGGAAGTGCTCATAGGTGCCACATATTATAAAGTAGGAACTAATGTGTAAAGATCCAAAGACTTTCTCAAGGCCATACAGTTAAGAGGAGGTATATCTAGGACCTACAGACTTTGTGGGTGCCCACAATCTGCACATAAATAAATGACCATGTACAGTGCTTTGAATGTGCCTGCTATTTGAGCTTCAGAAAGAAGAAAAAAAGGGGTGGGGAAATGTCCAAGGAAAACAACATGGAGATACTGCAAGCAGAAAAGGATGAAAGTTTCCTCAATGCCATTAGTAACAGGGATCTCTAGAAGGGCACATGATGAGTTATGGTATGTAAAACTACACTTAAAAAAATACCAAAGAAACAACTAGACTCAGGTTGACTCCTGACATAGTTTTAACTATGAAAATAAAGTTCAAGACAATATTTAACAGTTTGATTTTCTAGCTCTTCAGTTATCTAAGGTTGCAGACTCTTCATACGGATCTGTTTTCTTAAGCCACCAAATGCCATATCTGATGGGGAGGAGTCATATTACACGGCTTTCCAAAACATCAAGTCAGAGCTGTAAATTCAGTAAGTGTAGACGAAGCTCTGGGCTACTTTAAGTTGTCACAAGTCATATCAGTCTCTGAGAGGCAGCAGAACTGTGTCCAGATTTAATATGAAGGGTGACTTATTAGCATGCTTCATGGAAGGCAGCATTTTCCTCTAAAGCTATCATAAAAGATACTAGAAAAAGAAAGAATAATAGTCATTTTTTAAAAAAGCACTGATCATCAAAATATCTTGTTGCGGACAAATATCAGCAACATGCTTTTTTATTCCTCTCAAAAGAGATTATTTTTCATATATGTGAAGAACTAGGGAGGCCGCTTTATATTTTATAAGTTGAAGACAGTAAATTAATTAATTTTTTTTGTGTGTAACCAAATTTTCCACCCAAATTTAAAACTGGAAAAGAAAGAAAGAGCGGGGGAAGAGGAGGGATACTCACATGCATTCAAAATTAAACCACACCACAGTAAAATCAACAGCAGCTAAGCAGTCTAGACCATAGGAAACAGCTCTTATTCTGGGGTCATGTCACACGGTGCCCCACCGTATGTGAGAAAAAGCATGTTTTCAGCTTGGAGGTAAAGAAACTTGAAAGACACCATGTCAGGAGCGCTGTGCTGGTCTGTGGCAGAAAGCCACCTGTCCAGAGAAGCCACCCTTAAGTCCTACTTCAGGATTCAACTGCAACATTCATTTGTATCAACGTCCTTCTCTTCCCTTACACATATAGGTTCCTGCTGGTCCTTCCTGCAACGCCATCAGAGCTCCCCAAAGACTGCACGGAGTGCATCCAATGTGTGACTCTTTTCTTTCTTCACTCAAAGCCTTCCCCAGCTTCACAGGTTAGGACAGACATGCCATATTTACTTGATCCTTCTAAGTACTTCTCTCCAAAGATTTTGTGTTTGAGATACTATATATCACAAAACACTTTAAATGTGATACCCCCCCCCCACAACATGAAGGTTTTGTCTCTAAGGTACTACACTGAGCATTTGTGTGTAAGATACTTTATGCAGTATTCAAAACAGAAATACACATGTTGAAAAGATGCTTAGCATCAGTATTGATAGGGAAATGTAAATCAAAATCACAGTGTTGTTATATTACCATTGAGATGGCTAATGGGGGTAGGAAAAATGGTTCAGTTGACAAAGTGATTGCAGGGAAAACATGAAGACCTGACTTCAGACTCAGCATCCTTTCAAAAGGCTAAGTGTGGTAGCACGCATCTAGATTCTAAGCACACCGGAAGCAGACACAGAATACCGGGGATTTCCTTCCAAACCAACCTCCACAGCACCGAGTTTCAGGTTCAAAGAGATGCTACCTCAAAAATGAAGTGAAAAACTACAGAGGAAGACACCAGAGGTCAACCCCTGGCCTCCACATGTAAACACACACTCACATGCACCCACATGCATACACCCATATGAGTGAACAGGCACATACACACACTCACACACATGGACACATGCACACACATACACATTACACACATGTATACACATCCCTATACACTGAAGCCCTCATTCTGCCTTTAGGGACACACCCAAGATTAGTGAAATTACATGTCTACATAAACACTTGTGTACAAGTTTAACATTGCTCACAGTTACAGATAGGAGCAAACTAAATACCCACCAGTTATGAGTAGATAACCAAAGTATGCTATGAACATATGAGGTCATAAAAGGAATCAAGTGCTAATCCACACTAAGCAACATGGACTCAGAATATTACGCTTAGAGGAAGCATGGAGTCACAGGGGGCCACATGTAGCATAGTTCCCTTTGTGTGAAATGTTTGGAACAGGAAAAATAAACAGATGATATCTTCTTAGTGGTGGCCAGGGTTGGAGGAAGGGAGATCAGTGGTGATGGGGGAGGGTTGTCTGGTCTCTTTTTGGGGTGAGTAACACATTCTGTAAAACTCATTGTAGCCAATGCTAAGTCTATGAGTAAGTGAAATCTACATAGCGGCACAGCTTATGGGTGGCTTTGTCCGGTACATACATTCTACCTTAAGAGAGCTGCAAAACAAGCACACTGACCCACGAGCTCACGCATGGGCAAGGAGCAGGGTGGCCAGGGAACTGCCTGCTACTGCAGTATGGAGCTGCTCTCAATCCCTTCTACCTTTACCTTTTCAAAGACTCCAGGAAACTCGGGAAGTAAAGTCACTACTGAGCTCAATGCAGAGCAAAGAAGCTGCCTTATCAAAGACTACTGTGCTGACAGGGGCACACAGAGTGGCCTTGCCCTTTTGAACTGCCTGAGAGAATTCAAATGTCCTTGCAGGCCTGCACGCTGTAGAGACATCTGGGTGCGGAGCTTGTCTGAGGAAGCGAAGAGGGACCTGGGGGAAGGGATGGAGGGGGAAGCAGATGGCTGACACAACAGTAAAAATTCATTTTCTCAAATTAAATAGCAAATTCACTTGTCCATTCTTTTACTTCAAATCATTGCCTTCCAAAGAATGAAATGTACCTGGAATATAGTCAGGAGGTTTGGAACAAAAAGTTTCTGTGTTTCTGTAACTCATACGACACAGCTGTAAACCAAGACTGTTTTTTTTTTTTTTTTTTTTTTTTTAATTCCTAGCATTGCTTAATATCTGTTAAGAGCAGGAAGCTGAAGAACGTTAATTTGTCTATAGTTATGACACAATTTTTCATTCATTCACAAAGCGACTCTTGTCATATATAAGATCCATTTTCTTCTTCAAAATGGATGTTTTAGAAGATGACTTGATTCTGAGATGTTTAGACAGGCAAGAAAAATTTATTTAAATCTTCCTTGCAAAAAAAAGGGATTCTTTATGAACAAAGATTTAAACAACCTCATCTTTATTTTTAATTTATTTCTGGAACATCAATGCAAATTAAAACCTAAAAAAGAAAAAAAGATTTTTACCCCTTTTATTACATGCAAGAAAGTATTGTAAGAAAATGGGGATTGGAAGTGGCCCTTGTGAATCACAAAGACACGTTAAGCCAGAGTGAAGACTTAGAATTAAATTACTCTCTTTCTGAGATACACATCTTATTTCTTCAGTGTGCAAACAACTTGGATAACTTCCTTATCCAAATCAATTAACAAAATTAAAAATGAAAAAGTACATTCAAACAGAGAGTCTTATCAGGGTTTTAGAAAAAAGTTCTTGTGCCTGGAAAGACATAGTTCTGTAAATTCTGAGAGCCACTAAAACCAGAGCTGTGAATGATACATTATCAGGCAACAATCTTAACTCGCCTATATAAAGAAACACAGCAATGAGAGAAAGGGAATTCAACTGTCTTGCTGCCACGATTCTGCAACCCAAGACAGAAGCATGTCAGAGTACAGTTCTGTCTTCTTTCTTGGTTTTAAGAGGCAAGGGATTTTTCCAGGGGATAGAAGATATTCACAAAACTCCATGTGAAGTGTCTCTGTAGACACAAAGTGCCCAGCTGTCTTCACAAATCACTAATATCCAAATTTTATTAGAAACAACTCTTGTAGTTTTGCCTGGATTTTCTAACAAAAAGGGAAATTTAGATTTGTTTTTCTTTTTTTAAACTATTGATATATAGTAGCAAAGTAAATTCTCAATTTATCACTGTCAAAAGTAGGAGACAACATCAGATCTGGGTTTCTTGCTTAGAAATACAAGACAAAATGTATCCTGTCATTTGAAACTCTCTTCAAATTCCACACCTTGCAAAGGAAGGCTTTGGAATGGGCCCTTCTCATCAGCCAGAAACACTGTGGCAGATACAATTACATACATGAAATTATCTCATTAATTCTGACAATAATGAATTCACTCATTCCCTCAAGCACAGTCTGGGAGGATGGAATAGTTATGACACGAAATGAAATTAAAACATGAGGGTCTGAGCATTCTTTAAGAATAGAGACACTGGTTATTTTTAACACTGTATTTGTATACCTATCAATAGGCTGGCAGAATCACATGATCTTACTAGTCAGTAATGACTGAAGTTAAGTGAAGACTACAGTAACACAGCCGAGGATACTTTTTATATTTTTATTGCTACTCAAAACAGATTTGAGGTACTGTCAACATTTATCAAGTATAGCACCTAGTAGGTCTGCTACAAATCCTCATTGTTCTACTAAAGAAAACAATAAAGTTGTCACTTGAGAAGACATTCCTTCAAGGAGACAGAAAGAAAATCAAGAAGCGTATTGCTAAGAACAGGGTCTAAACTACCACAGTGCAAGTTAGCATCAATAAGCACTCTTGGAAAACTTTATTTTTTAAATATTTTGATGTCAAAAAGAGAAAGCAGTGAATTTTTCATAATATACATTTTACTCAGGGTTTTAATATTTATAACTGACATACACAATTTACAAACAAGTATGTGGACTGGAATTTGTTTGATTTGATTTACTTTGTATAGTCTTTATTGGATAAATTAATTTTTCATTGTCACATATCAGGATGGCCTTGTGTGCATGAATTTTTACTATGAAATAGTTTAAAAATTTAAATGCTAGATGCACCCACATTTTGACAACTGAGCTATAGTGCTTTTTTTATGTATTTATATAACTTTCAGACAGTTGTCAAACAAAGCATGGCTGCTTCAATCACTGATTTGAGGCACCTTTTCTCACTTCTTCTTCCAGGGTAAAAGGACTTTTGCACTTAATGAAGGAACTGTACCCATTCATTGATTTTGGCAACGTGTCACAGAAACTATATTTGAGGAAAAGTCAGTTCAGATTTATACCATTTGAAGGAAAACTGCCACATGTGCACCCCTCAAGATTGTATTTTTTACCTTCCCTTTGCATAAGCAGATAAATCCTCGGTGTCACTGCTGCTGGGATCACTGCTATTTTTATTTCCTACTGACAGAATATTCAAAGCTGACAAATGTTGTAGAACAGTCATAGTTATTAAAAGCTTCAATTTACACCAACCACTGACAGTTTGCTGTTGTGCTCATAAAGCAAAATCGGGGAGGAGTAAATACAAGGCAAAGGTAGAGCTTACGGCGGTTTACACACCTTCAGCAAGTCTTCCTACAGGTAGAGCCAACTGTCAGAGCTATGGGTGGAGCCCACTGGCAGCATACACAGGTAGAGACAGCTAGTAGAGATTCCTGCAGGTAGAGTCAACAGGTAGAGCTTCCTATGGGGACAGCTGACTGGTAGAGCTTCCTATAAATAGAGCCAACACTGCACCAGAGGCTGCTTAGGTATAGACTCAAAAGTCATAAATCAAACAATGACTGAGATTTCTGAATACAACTTCAAAACGTTTACTATGAATACTGTTTATAGCTACAGATAGCTTTGGGAACACAGATAGCTTTGTTCTAGGACACAGGTGCTTACCTAGATGGGTAAAACAATAAGGATAAATAGGCAAAAATTATTGAAGAAATGATGGATATGCTGCTTAGATAAACTTCCTAGCATTGATATTCATTTACACTTCAACCATGTCTTGCTGCATTCTGGATGAGAAAAGTATTTTTGTACACAAAGACTGTTTCAATTTTGGGTAATGACAGGGACCAGGTAATGTAACAGATTTTGGAAATAGCACTGAAGACTTTTTTAGACAAAGTCCTAAAGACCATTACATGACTATTCAGCACAGGGAGCTAAACCATGGATCCCCATACTTCAGGTATCACTTAGGAATGGGAGTAAAGACATTAAAAAACAAGAACAACAAATAATTCTATTAAAAATGGGAACAGAGCTAAAAAAAGAATTCTCACCTCAGTAGTATCTGAGAAGCACCTAAAGAAATGCTCAACATCCCTAGTCATCAGGGAAATGCAAATCAAAACAACCCTAAATTACACCCCACATTAGTCAGAGTGGCTAAGATTAAAAAATTCAGGGGACAGCAGATGCTGGTCAGGATGTGGAGAAAGAGGAGCACTCTTCTATTGTTTGTGGGTCTAGTGATTTCTCAGAAAATTGGACATAGTATTACCTGAGGACCCAGCTATACCACTCCTGGGCATATATCCAAAAGTAGCTCTAACATCTAATAAGGATACATGCTCAACCATGTTCACAGCAGCCCTATTTATAATAGTCAGAAGATGAAAAGAGCCCGGATGTCCTTCAACAGAGGAATGGATACAGAAATTATGGTACATATACACAATGGAGTACTACTCAACTATTAAAAACAACAATCGTGAAATTCCTAGGCAAATGAATGGAACTTAAAGCTATCATCCTGAGTGAGGTAACCTAGTCACACAAGAGCACTCATGGTATATATTCACTTATAAGCAGATACTAGTCCCAAAAGCTTGGAATACCCAAGAAACCATCCACAGAACTTATGAAACTCAAAGAGAAGGAAGGCCAGAAAGTGAATGCCTCATTCTTCCATAGAAGGAAGAATAAAATATTCATGGGAGGAAATGAAGGGACAAATAGAGGAGCAGGGATTGGAGAAAAGTCATGCAGAGATGACTCTGCCTCACTTGGGGATCCATTCTATATGCACCCAATAAACCTAAGCACCATTGCTGATGCCAAGAAGTACTTACTGGCAGGAAACAGATATGGATGGCTCCTCAGAGACTCTGCCAGAGTCATACAGAAACAGTTGAGGATGCTTGAGGCTAACCATTGAAATGAACACAGGGACCCTAATGAAGGTACTAGAGAAAGGACTAAAGGAGCAAAAAGTGTTTGCAACTACATGGAAAGAACAACATTACCAACCAACCAAACCCTCCACAACTCCTGTGGACTAAAACACCAACCATTGAGCACATATGGAGAGACCCATGGCTCCAGCTGCATATGTAGCAGAGGATAGCAGTGTTTGGCATCAATGTGGGAAGAGACCTTTGGTCCAGTAAGGGCATGTTTTCCTAATATAGGGGAATACCAAGGCACTGAGGTGGAGAGGGTGATTGGAAGAGGGAGCACCTTCATGAAGACAAGTTGAGGAGGAGGGGGAATCAGACTGGGGGGGGGGAGGAGATAAATTTGACATGTAAATACAGAGAGTATCCAATAAAATATTAAAAAAGAAAAACAAAAATCAAAACAACACAAAAAAGAAAACAAAGATACAACAGAGAAACACATATAGAAACATATGTCCCATTCAAGAAACAAGTCTTTAGTAAGAGGGAGCTAGCTTGGACAGTGTGTTCTAAAGTTGTAGGTAAAATAGATTCACTTGCCCTAAGGGAGGACAGCTAAACCTAGTCTAGAAACAGAAGCCACTGTCAACATAAAAACTTCCTGTGGTGTTAGACTTGGTTAAAGGGCAGATAAAACTCTGGGAGGTATAGTTGGCAAGACAGCTCAGCATGAAAAGGCACTTGCTGTCAAGCATGACTACCATAGTTAAATCCCTGGGATCCCCGTGCAGGAAGAAAACTGGCTTTTCCTGCTTCTTCCGTGACTTCCACTTGTACATCAGGATGCACACACACACACACACACACACACACACACACACACACACAAAGTAAACGACACACATACATACATACACAAATAACTCAATACATATATACCAATATATTTATGTCCCATGAATTATTTGTATGTAGATAACACTTCTACTAAAAAAAGAAAATCCAACAGCTCACACATTTGGCATGTTTATAATGAAGCATTATATGTAAAACTAAGACTATTATCTTAGTTAGTTTTTCTGGAAGTCTTTATCTAAAGGACAGAGAAATATGAATGGAAGAGCTAAAAATATCCAGGAGAATAGTAGGAAAAGCAAAATAAACCCCAAGTTTGAAATGACTAACAGAATAACAAGAGTAACCCATGATCGGGTTCAAGCACTATGCTCAGAAAAGCAAGTGAGAAAGGGCAGACGTTATCCTCATAGTTAGAAGACTGTAATCTATACCACCTAGTTTCCATAAACAAGCATTTGGCCTCTAGTAGGCTACGAACAGTCTCACCATTTTAAAATAAAATAAAGATTCCCCAGGGATCTGCTGGAGATGTGCAACTGGGAGAGCTGAATTACAAATAGCTCTCACACTCCTACATGTGATTCTTCTCACAAAACAATACACCATGTGCATCCTGTGAGTAAATCACAAAAATAAAAACCATTGTGTGCGCTATGCTGTAGTAACAGGATTTCCCTCCCATGCCCACACAAGACAGATGAGGATCAGTGTGTGGCAGGGACAGAAATAATCAAGAATGTTTTTTCCTCAAGCTTTCATTGATCCATTGTCTCCAACAATGCCACAGATGCTAATCACATTTCCTAATTCACAGGAGTGAAATAGGCATCAAGGGCTCTTTGACCACAAATTGAAGACGATTTTCTTATTTCATTACAAATTTTTTTCTGTTATGATGTAGTTAAAATTAACTATATTTGATTTCAAAAGTGCATGAAGAAGACAATTGTTAGACAGGATTGCACTGTCTGTGTACTGACAATATGAATACACATTCTCCCCTCCCCCTCTGTGTGTGTGTGTGTGTGTTTGTGGGTGTGTGATAAGCATGTGGGTGTACCAGCCTGCATATGTGCCTATGGGGCTGAGAAGACAAGACAACTTTAGGTTTCTTCTTATTGTTCTCCACCTCATTGTTTGAAGTAGGGTTTCTCATTGACCTTGAGCTCACTAAATGGAGACAGAATAGTTTACAGGCCCCAAGGTCACCTGTTTTTGCCTCCCCATCCAGTACTGGGGTTACAGGTACACACCACCACACCTGAATTTTTATGTGGGTACTGGGGTTTGAACTCTGGTTCTTATGCTTACAAGGTGAACACTTTACCCATTGGAAACAACTTCTCAAACCTAGAATATAAATTCTGACAATCTAATAACTGTGTTGGGTGGGCAAGTTGGTAGTCCAAACAGAAGCTCCCTAACACCCTGTATGAGGCCAGAACTCATGGATGCCTCTCTTTTGAGGTTAATGGAATTCCCAAGAGCAGCAGTGTAGGCCCTGCCTGAATAATGCCTTTTTTTTACCCCATTCCATGGCTTCACTGGGAGGGTGAGTAGATACTGGAACATAATTACTTTTTCATGTTCTATTCGTTTAGCTTACTTCCAATATTTCTAAATAGCATAAGTCAAAATTAGAATCACCTGGTGTGAGTTTATAATGCGAGCCATTGACACAAGCCAAGTGTGCCCTAGTCCTCCATAACCGAGGAGATGCATCTGGTAGTCATTGTGTGTTCGGTGCAATGAAGTATGTGGCTACTTCCACAATGAGGAACAGAAGACAAGAAACAAATGAAGGTAAAGTTACTGGTAGGAAATAACAAGATTTAAAAAATAAAGAGGAGAAAAGTAATTATTGGGAATTTGAGCCTGAGGTTCCAGGTTAAAGCTGGGTTCTTTCTCTCAGCAGCTGCATTAGTGAAGGTGAAGAATTTAATGAAAACTTTGGCCTCTGACCTATAAAGTGGGGGTGATTATGGTTTTTATCTGCCTGAAAACTTACATTCAGTGGTTATCAGAGCATATGGCATTTAATACCCAATGATAGTATATAATGTCATTTACATTTATATAGTAAGACACCTGTAATTATTAATGTGAAGTAACTGTACCTAATGCAGATGGTACAAGCATAAAAGCATGATGTTTATTTTTTCCTAATATTTTCCTAATTCTGAAAGTTTATTTGGACACAGAAGTTAATTGTCAAGTGATACGTTATTAATTAAAAGTGAAATGTCTACATGGCTGCATGGTCCTTCACTCTTTCATTCCTTTGTCTTGTTTCCCTATCCTGGATGGCTGCACACTCATCATTTCCAATTGTTGTTATTACAAGTGAGATTAAGCTGCTATTTTTTTTTTTGGGTTGATAAGAGGATTAACTCATGTATAAAATAAGGGTGCGCCGTATAAAATAAGGGTGCGCCGTGGCATTATAATCTTATTTTATCACAAGGTGCTTGCTTAGTATAACTGTATGAAACCAAGTATTTAAACAGGTAAGTTCGAGCCTTGAACTCCTTTCCTTGATGCATCCCCGAGCATCCATGAAAACAAAACCACTCGCAGAGTCAGAAATTTGGAGGAATTTCTTTTCTGGTTCAATCTATTTGGAGTTCTGTAGGCTTCTTGTATGTTCATGAGCATCATTTTTTATAAGTTAGGGAAGCTTTCTTCTGTGATTTCGTTGAAGATATTTACTGCCTCTTTAAGTTGGGAATCTTCACTCTCTTCTATACCTATTATAGGTTTGGTCTTTTCACTGTGTCCTGGATTTCCTGGAAGTTTTGGTTTAGAAGCTTTTTGTGTTTTGCATGTTTCTTTGGCTGTTGTGTCAATGTTTTCTATGGAGAATGTGAAGAAAGAGAAACACTCCTTCCTTGTTGGTGGGATTGCAAGCAGGGACAACCACTCTGGAAATCAGTCTGGCAGTCCCTCAGAAAACTGAACATAGTACTACCTGAGTTCCCAGCTATACTACTCCTGGGCATATACCCAATAGATGCTCCAACATATAACAAGGACACATGCTTCACTGTGTCTGTGGCAGCCTTATTTGTAATAGCAAGACGCTGAAAAGAACCCAGATGTCCTTTAGCAGAGAAATAGATACAGAAAATGTGGTACATTTACACAATGGAGTGCTACTCAGCGATTACAAACAATGGCTTCCTGAAATTCTCAAGCAAATGGATGGAACTAGAAGATATCATCCTGAGTGAGGTAATCCAGTCACAAAAGAACACACATAGAATGCATTCACTGATAAATGGATAATAACCCCAAATCTTGGAATACCCAAGATACAATTCACAAACCATATGAAGCTTAAGAAGTAGAAAGATCAAAATGTAGATGCTTCAGTCCTTCTTAGAGGGGGAAACAAAATACTCATGAGAGGTAGAGGATGGGAGGGACTTGGGAGGAAGAGAGGAGAGGAAGGGGGAAAAGAAGACAGGAATATGGAAAGAGATGGGAATGTTATACAGAGGTCAGGTATTTGAACAGAGGTATATAGCAATGGGGGATGGGGAATTAGGGATAGCTACCAGCAAATCCAGATGCCAGGAAAGCAAGAGGCTCCCAGAACCCAACAGGCATGAGATTAGTTGAAGTACAAAAGAAAGGGGAGAAAGAAGCTGTATAGAACATATCCAGAGGTTAAGAAAGGCCCCCAGTTGTGGAATGTGGCCACTCACTCATCTCCAAATTTTTAACCCAGACTGATTCCTGTATAAAGGAATTATGGGGACAAAATATGAAGCAGAGACTGAAGGAAAGACCATCCAGTGACTGCCTCACCTAGTGATTTATCCAATATACAGACACCAAACCATTACATTATTGCTGATGCCAAGAAGTACTTGCTGACAGGAACCTGATATAGCTCCCAGAGGCCCTATCAGAGCCTGACAAATACAGAGGTGGATGCTCAGAGCCAACCATTGGACTGAGCATGGGGTCCCCAATGGAGGAGTTAAAGAAAAGACTGAAGGAGGTGAAGGGGTTTGCAACCCCATAGGAAGAACATCAATATAAACCAATCAGGTCCCCCAGAGCTCCAAGAGACTAAACCAATAACCAAAGAGTACACATGGAGAGTCCCATGACTCCACCCACATATGTAGTGAAGGATAACCTTATAGGGCATCAATGGGAGGAGAGGCCCTATGAAGGCTTGATGCCCCAATGTAGGGGAATGCCAGGGTAGTGAGGTGGGAGTGGGTTGTTGGAAGGGGGAGCACCCTCAGAAGCAGGGGAAGGCAGATAGGATAGGGGAGGATTCTGGAGGGGAAACTGGAAAGAGAAATAACATTTGAAATATAAGAAAAGAAAATATCCAATAAAATAAAAGGTTTGGAGTAAGGGGGTCAAACAGGACTCACTTATCTAACAGAATTAAGCATGCTTCTATAAATACTTCCGTAGGCATGATTTAAAGTACAGTAAACATTGTTTGGGGTAGAGAGACAACTCAGTTGGTAGCATGCTTACTGTATGAGCACAGGACCTGAGTTCAACCCCCCAGCTTCACAAGATCTAAGAGGGAACCTGTTTCAAAAAGAGCAAGGTGAAGATCAAAAAAGAAAGATAATCAGTATCATCTTCTGACTTTACATACATATCAACACACATAGACATGAGTGTGCACAGGTGTGCACACACCTACACCCACTCATACTCCCAAATCCCCACGCAAAGGTTTAACAAGTCAGAATATTACATGGTTTTAAAGAAAACAGGTTTGAAATATCCTGTTTACTCTTTATTTAAAAAAATCCACATTTTTATACTATTAAGTCAACAAAATCAGTAATAAGCAGAAACAAGCACAAGAGCCAGAAGGCTTAACAGCTAACTGTGACATTCAACAGTGTCATAAGGTAAGAGGAGCCATACAGTTTCCAGGAAGAAACCAAGAGTTCTCTTTACAGATGCTGAAAATATGCAAGTATGCCAAATCGGTCCTTTGTTCCACAGAGACTTATATTCTGTCATCATAACAAGCTGAAGACGAAATTTGAATGGCAGGCACACATCCTTAGCTGATGGAGAACACAGAGGCCCCATGATAACCACATCAATCTTTCTGAGAGGTCACGTGACTTCCAGGCAGAAATATTGATTCCTATCTAGTCATCTCGTATGTGACAAGTGTTCAAGCCAAAGCCAGGAGACTTCTTCCCAAAATGGTAACTGTCAACCAAGGCTTTTCTGGCCAATTAGGAAATATTACTTGAATGCACTTTATTCAAGCAATACTAATTTTTAACAAAGCAGGCTGTGAGGTAGTAACAGCCACCACTAGATATGGGAAGTTATTTGGAAGGTAAGAAATCAAAGTTATTACCAGTGTAGATAATATCTGAGTTTTATTTTCAGCTTTACCCTCATTTAAAACGAATACTACCATAATGACTTCATCAGATCCAATAAAAAGCACCACTTTTGATTAGATTTTTTTCTAGATTTTTGTGTGTTCTTATGTGAACGGAGTATTCTGTAACTGCCTTAGACATCACCCTTCTAGAAGGTTCTGCATCCATGGCCTCAAATCCTTTCCTGTTTTATATGAAATTTGCCATAAATACTAAGACACTAAGGCAGATACATATTAGAGCTCAGCTTCCTAAATTATGGGTCACAAGTCCAGAAAGGAGAACTGAATGTGTGTGTATGTGTGTGTGTGTGTGTGTGTGTGTGTGTGTGTGTGTGTGTGTGTGTAAGGGGGAGAGTATTCCCCAAAAAAAAAAAAAAAACTGACTGCAGTCCTGGTTTCAAACACACACTTCACACTATGAATATAATTCCCTGCACCCCAATAAACACTGCTTGAGGCAACGTGGCTCTGGTTGAAAACCTCTGCATGCTACGCACTGTGGTGTCTTGAGTGTATGCAGAACGTTTCACATTTCATAAATATAGTGACTGATTTAATTATGGAAAAGCGAAGAGTTAGAATTTCTCTATTTTCAAACTTTAATAACTATCAAAGTGCCACGTCCAGATTGTGTTGTTAGAATGTTTGATAGTTTTCAAACTTCTGTCTAGGTTCCGATTTGAGGTTTATAAATAATAACAAAGCTCAGCGAACCTAGGTTGAGATTACGGATGAATTTTGGCAATTTCTGAAATGTGCCCAACATAGTTTTGTCATTTTCTACGATGTTATCTATGTGAAGTCATTTCTCAGCACTGGTAATTATTAAATTGGAGTATTGATGAGCTGTGAAGAACGCTGAGGATCCCGTGGCCTTGGGTGTCACACATTCTAGAAAGATTTAGTCTGTGTGCAGAAATGAAGGAGCACATAAGGAGCGCCTTCATCTCCATTATTTGCCTTCATCTTCAGAAAGTAGTAAAATTATGTGCATAGCAAATACTCGTTATAAAAATAAATCTCTATGATTATTAAAAGTGTTGGCCTTGTGTTCCTGCTTTACATACCTCGATAAAAAGCTTTACATAAACCCTTTTCAAGGGTCATGAGTTAAAAAAAGTTTTAGAAGGACTATTTTATAGGGCAATCCTTTGGAACCTGTTTGGATACTCTCATCCCAAGATGGGGATGATCTACGATAGGAAACAAGTCAAAACAAAGCAAAAAATAAATAAATTAATTAAAGCAAGTGTGTGTGTGTGTGTGTGTGTGTGTGTGTGTGTGCATATGTATGTGAGTGTAAGTGTATGTACCTGTGTGTATATATGTGTGTAAGTGCATGTGTGTGCATGTGTATGTAAATGTGTGTGCACATGTATGTCTGTGAGTATGTGTGTGTTATCTGTACAGATGCCTAAATATGTGAATATGTGTGCATGTTTGTACCTGTGAGTACGTGTGTATCTGTGTGTGCATGAGTATGAGTGTGCATCCTGGTGAGTAGTAAGGCTGATTCTTTTTTTATTCCTTTCCGAATATCTGTCCATTATGTTTCTTGTTCTAAAAAAAGTCTGAGCATATATTGTGTCAGTTTTTCTTTCATTTATAGTCACTAAAGATCTCTGGTGGATGGATGAAAACACTGAATAATATCCATTCCCTGTCTGTCTGTCTATCTATCTATCTATCTATCTATCTATCTATCTATCTATCTATCTATCATCTATCTATCTATCATCTATCTATCTATCTATCTATCTATCTATCTATCTATCTATCTATCTATCTATCATCCATCTATCTGTTTGTCTGTCTATCTATCTATCTATCTATCTATCTATCTATCTATCTATCTATTTATCTATGTATTTGTCTATCTATCTATCTATCTATCTATCTATCTATCTATCTATACATCTATCTATCTATCATCTATCATCCATCTACTTATCAATCATCAATCCATTTAATTACCTATCATATTTTTTCTGTAAACACATACATACCATTGACAGTTTAATTTAGAAGTAAGGTGTGGTGATTGAAAACAAATATCAGAAGAACTATCACAATGCACTGTGTTTAGGTGGGATAAATGTAGCCTCTTCCCCATGTCATTCAGAATATCTTATCACACTGTATACACATCTCCTGGGTGATGACAGGAGACGATACCATGCCTAACTGTTGGGATGAAGTGAGAAGGGCAATGTTAGGCCATTATACAAAGGCTGCTTCATCAAGAACACAGACAAAGCCTGTCAGCTCTCTCCTAACCAACAGGGTACGAAGTGGCTACCAAGTGTTTAGTATATAAACCATGGATATGCCAGACAAAGGGATGACTCACAATCTGGGAGGGACAGAGTGACATTTCAACACACTACTCAGAACAGCATGCAATTTCAAGCTAATGAGTTCTTTCAGGAATCTTCTATTTAATATTTTTGGACCACAGTTGGCTCATGCTGTTTGTGCTATGAGAAAATTAAACTGTATAATAAGGAGGCTTACTGAATCTCTTTTAGTGTTTTAAATGTGATATTACCACTGTGAATGTGACCCACTCTCCCAGTTGCAACTAATTTTTATTTACTAATGTTATCCTTAGATGAATATATATATAATATATATATATTCATATATATATGTAACTGAATTTGTATTTTTATTTTATTGCTTATTGCCTTCTGTTTGTTTGTTATACACAGGGTAAAAAATATTCCTGGAGCTATCAATGAAACTCAGTGGTAGATCATCTGCTGGTGCGCACACAAGATAGGACTGGGTTTGACACTTAGGAATGCCAATAAGGCAAAATAAATATGTTTTCTTTTGGGTCTGTCTGCTGAAAGTTCTGCAATTTTCCTTCCTTTAAACTTCTTTTTGTTCATGATTTAAATATTCCAATAATTAATATACACAAAAGAGTTCTATGTGTTGTGTCTGATTTCACTTCCCCATCACGTTATCTTGGAATTGCATTATTTGAGGGCCTAACCTCTCCCAGGCATCTTTGATTCTGATTCTGTCCTACAGGAAGCTGCTACATATGTATGTGACACATGTGTGGGCTTTCCACTGTTTGCTACTGGCCTTTTATCTATGCCCACTGTATACACTGGTTAGCACAGCTTTAAGACAGGCTTTGGTATCTACATGATATGACACCCCATGTTTCCTCTACTGGTTCCTCCTAAAGGTCATGTTTATCTTTGATTCTTCACTATTAAACCAACACACAAACAAACACCCCAATGAAACAAAAACCAAACAATAAAACAATTTTTTGGTTTGTTTTGTTTTTGGAATGTGTTTGCCAGGTTCTATGTTTCTACACTGGCTCCTTCTAATGTCTCTTGTTCTGTCTTTGGACCTACAGTTCCAACATGATAGGTCTCAATATGTATTTAACTATGGCATTTGGTTTGTGATGTACATCCTCTGAGGGTTCCGATGTTTAAGATTCTTGAGAATCTTCAAGTCTTTACACCTTAACCAAGTCCAATTTTAAAATGTTGTCATTGTGATGGCTTCATAATATTGCTTGGTTTCATAAAAATATACTTTTCATGTGTTCCCTATATCCAGGATCCAGAATCTCAATGGCATAAGACACGGGAGATATAAATTTGTTCTTTACTGTGAACCCTGCATCTTGAACATTTTGGCTTCCATTATTCCCTGCTTGGAAGGCGTTGAAGGCTTTCAATACTTCCTCATGGTAACTTCACATGAGCCGGATCTGTAGAGACCCTGAAGGTGCTGGATTCTGAAATTCTTCCTCCATAGAACAGTTCCACTCATCAGTACCAGCCGCCAGAGGCTTCCACCAATGGGAAACCATGCTACATTTTAGGTGGATGTTTTCATCATAATACTGCCGGGGAGAACTTACTCCCTCCATTCATTTCCAGAGTTATTGACACTTGCAAAGAGGAAAGATGGACACAATAATTCGTGTGTTATTTTTTAAAAATACAAATACTCATTTGGTCATGTACCCAGTATTTTGGCCACATGCTCACTGGCTCTCACAGTTCCTACATTAAGAACATGGCCACTTAGCATTTTCCAGTTCTGTGATTTGTTGTGATACTGGCCCTTCCCAGGCATTGTTGTCTATTCCCCACAGAACTAAAAATTGAGCGCCAAGTCCCTCAGCTGAGCTGTTTCTGGAGCAGTTCTGGGGTTTGCCCCATGCCTCTGGTTTTCCATGCCCCCCAAAGTCTTGGGGTTCTTTGAGGAACTCCTTTGCTCTCTTGTGAGTTCAGTGCCCTATTTATAAAACCCCCGTCTCTGATTTGTCCTGTAACTAGCCATCCATGTAGTAAATAGGCTTTTAGGGCCTCCCAGTTCCATAAACTATCATTTCTATTATCACGTTTTCTTTCAGACACCCACAAAATGTACATATTTCCTTTTCAGTGGGAGCCTCTCCCAGGTGACTTAAAGTACCTGTCCAGGAAAGACTTTCAACAACTCAACTTTTCTGGAAATCATAGAGTTTACACCGAAATTCATACTATTTTGCAATATTACCGCTTCCAATATTGATTAGTTTCTCACATTTACACAGGTTTGACACAATGGAAGCTCCAACCTGACTTCACACCTAGGCTCACGGTGTCTCTAGTTACCATGCCTCCCTGAGAAAACTGGTCAATTTCCGAATGAATTTCTGGTGAGCTTAACATGCGAATATCTTAATTGTGGCAAAATTTAATCATAGACTCAGAAGTCCATTTTTGGTGGGTTTGAGTCCTATTTGGAGACACCTTGGAATGTAGGGATGGAGAAGAAGCAGTAAGAGAAAATGTGGCCGAGGCTCCATTTCTGTATAAAGCAAGGCTGCTTCCAGACTTCAATCAGTTAGACTCCCTCTGATCGTTCATATGCTGATTCATACAGACTTATTTTAATTAAAGAGAAAATTGGGCTGCAGTTTTCTCCTGCCATCTTAAAAATGAAAAGATAACATCATCAAAGAATCAAGCTGAAGATGACATTAAATACCCTGTGAAGTTGAGGATGAGATTAAACTTGACTCTCATCCATGACTGACGGCGTAAGAATTTTTCAGTGGTAATAATGCTTGGAGGGGGCAATCCTCCACAGTCCTTCAGTAAGAAATAACTTCTCTACGTCTGAAAGGACGAGAGCATGTTTTCTCAGTACAAGAACAGAAAGGAGCCAGAAATAATGTTTAGAAAAGCCCATTCATGCCTCAGACTGTTGCTCTGCTTCACGATGCCTGCCTGCCGGAAATATCTTCCAACCAGCTCTGTATGCGCCATGGCAGCCTGGCAGACAGAGTTAGCTGTGCAGTGATAAATTTATTCAGAACAGTCCATTCAAAGCCTTCCGTTTCTAAACAAGGGTGCTACACGCTCACACACGCCAGCGGGGAGGGGTCACTCGTGGTGCTGAGGATTGTTCTGCCCTGACTCCCCCATCCCCTGCCCTCAGAGTGAAGAGAGAATTCTTTATTCTGAAAAGATGAAGGGACTGAACATAAAGATGGATGACTATTTAAGGTTATAATTTGCTTATTTTGAGTATCTACTTTCTTCAATTGAAGGAGCTGCATCAAATCTCTTTGAACATTTCCTCCTAATGCTCTTGATAATGGGTCAAAAATATTCTTCAATTAAGCCTCAAAACCACTCTGTGGAACAAGCCCGGGACTATTATCTCCCCATTGTATGGTGCTGGAGACTCTCTGTAGGCTGGGAGGCTGCACCGACAGCCAGAAAGGTCACAGGGAGAGCTATTCAGTGTGCAGAACAACAGCCTGTGTCGTCAGCAAGCAAAGGTCACCACTGGTCTTTCTTACTTGCCCACATGGTCACCTAGAAAAATACAGAAGACACAGGAATCCACTGTATACACCCCATGAATGGCTGTGACGACAATCTTTTCACTTTAACCTTGAATACAAAGCTGCAGGCACCAGAAGGGACGCTCCTAATCACATGCTGCTTAACGGACAAAAATCACATCTCTTCTGAATCCTACTCAGGGGCAGGTGAGCCTCAGAGCCAGGCACACAGCCCAGCCACTGCCTCTCAGAGACCAGTCTGGTGGCAGTGGGACTTTTACCTCGGGCGACAGGGAAAAGGGGTGCATTCAAAGAAAAGTAGTTTGTTCACCGCTTACATTCCCTGGGAAACTGGGTTGAATTTGCCTCCATGGACACTGTTTATGGTACTGACAGTGACCTTCCCTTTATTGAGAATTTTATCGAATCTACTAAATTATACAGCTCAGAAGCATCAAATGCAGCTCCTTTAACACATGACTGTTTTATAAGGAAGAGAGGCTCCATTTTAATCTTAGACATTTATGATGTCCCGAGGGAAATTCTAGAGACTCCAAGGCAGATATTCATTCCTCTGGTGTCTGCCTCCCTGCAGGTATAGCCAGAGCACCAGTCATACGGAGCTGTTTATCTGCCCTTGGGGTGGAGCAAGCTGCAGACTCTTGATTATGTGGAGAGCCACCCCTAGAAGAGCAGTAGTGACTAGAAGAGCAAGCCAAAGGAGGACGGAAGTACTTTATACTGGCCATACCTGAGCTCCCCAAACAATCCCACATATAGTTCTCTGGATGTTTCTTGTGAACAAGCCGGTGTTGTGATGCCGTCTGTGGCCTAGGCTGTGTGCCAGGATAGCTAGTTAGTCCCCTGTCCTAGAGGATTGACCCTGAGGAACGCAGTTCCCACTGGGAGTTAAATTCCACCAAAGAGAGGGCATTCAAGTGCACTATCCAAGGTGTCTCAGAGGCCGCGTCACTATTATAGTTTGGATTCTCAAGTCTCCCCTGTTCTCACCAGTTTAGAAACACACTATTGGAGACCAATGTCACTTACCAACTCTCCTTTCCCAAACTCGAGCTCACACTTTCCATGACATTTTCATACACAACCACTGTCACTAAACAATTCCTATTTATTAGTGGCACCACATGTAGAGGTACCACATGCCCAACTCAGTTCTCAGGGACCTACATGCCTTATCATATGTACATTTCCCTGACCATGTTATAAGGCAGGTGCTATTAGCTGATGTCCAAAGAGTTCTGCGAAAGGACTAGGGAGACGGTTCAATGGATAAGAGTATTTTCTGTGCAAGCATAAGGATGCCCAGGAGCCCACAAAGAAAGTAGGCGTAACCATGTATGCAGCTGCAACCCCAGTACTGTGGATATAGAAACAAAAGGTTCACTAGGGGCTATGGACTTGACAGTCTAGCACCAGGTTCATTCTCAGAAGAACGAGACGCAGAGTGGCAGAGCAGAATATTCTCCTTTGGGTTTGCACATGTTAGCACACACACACACACACACACACACACACACACATGTTTAACAAATGCCATGGGCTCAGAATATGAAGTGAAAGCCAACAGCCTTTTGAAGTCATCTTCCCACATTGTTGTATGGTCTGACCAGAGCAACACATTAACATATAGATCAACACATATTACCCGAGGGAGGCACCGTGCTCAGAAAACTACTGGATGTTTTTCACCTGAAAAAAATTCATGTCTTATGTTGATTTTTATGTAAGAAAGACTATTTGACAATGAATTACCCACCATGTAACAATAGCTTTCTTTAAAAAAAAATTCAAGAGAGATTTTAGCCTGGAGTTTGTTTTTAAAAGATGAAATGAACTAATTTTTTCATGCATATTTACTATTTTTTAAATCTAAAAGATTATATTAAGCAAAATGGAAATGATAAAATATGGATTTCAGAGATGCTGGTGCTGAATGTGCCACAGATCACTATGAAATTTAAACACATTTCTGGTCTCATGCCATGATAAAATGGACAAAATAATATATTGGGACACAGGACAAGAACCCAACAGTTCATCTAGACAGCTGTGCAGTTATGAATAATTTTAATAAAAATGCAAAGCTGGTATTCTGCCACATAAAATAGGTAGTCAATTGTGAACGTGATATATATTTGTAGACCGTAATGTGTCTTTGGAATTAAATAATTAATTGTCACCCCACGAATACCACTGTCTTCTTTCTGAGTCCAGCCTATCTGCCTTTTGACTGGTACTTTTTGAAGATGAATTTTGATCTCTTCAGAATTTTGCCTGTGAATATTACAAATTAATTTTATAAGTCAAGTTCTATTCTGCAGCTAGGTTCTACTGCCCACTTTAAAAAAAAAAAAAAAACCCTGCCGACTCCTGGCCAAATGAATTCCTACACCCAAGATTCTGATGCCAAGCTACTTTCAAAGATACAGTTTGAAATAACAAGTCTTACTTTTGTCTTTCACAATAGCACTGAAAGACGGGGGAGAAAACACATCCAGCAATAAGTACACACGGAAAATCAAAGAAAGGGTAAAGGGAAGGCTCATGTCCTGACACAGCTCTGAAAGGATGTCCTATGTGTGAGCAGCCTCCCAGGGGGGACATGCTTGAGCCTTTCCTATGCTCACGCTTGAGATGTCTCCTGATCATCAAATCACCAGGGCTCTGTGTCCACCTTGATCTCAAGGTGTAAACTGACACTTACCAAAGATAAAACATGCTTGGGCTGCCTGCCTATTCAGAAGCCAAACTCGGCTTACCCGAGTGAGCCTCTCTAAGACATGCCTCTCTAAGCACTTTTCTTACAGGTAACAACAAATGAAAATAAAAGCGGGGGGCACCTGGGCTTAGATTCTGTGTTGCATTCTTAAACTATTTTAAACCTAATTTCCTTTACTATAATTCTACATTGGTGCTGGGGACTCGAACTCAAGAGCTGATGCCTGCTGACTCTTAGAGTGATTGCATGCTTACCAATGAAAATGAACCACTGAGCACCTTCTGCACATTTTCTCGACTTCATTCTCAAAACAGTGCACTCAAATAACACAATGAAAATAAAAACTAAAAGCTGCTGTAACATCCTCCCCTGTCCACAGGAGCACTAAACCCCCTGATGCTTACAGGTATCTTAATGAATGACTGTAGGACGGCTTCTGTGTTATTCAAGCCCTGGGAGACTTAATAATAGGCCATCTGTAGGCTGGGCCTCAATTCAGTGTGAAGCCCTGAGTTTGAGTTCTGGCTCTTCTATATATACTAAGTAGAACTCTGGGAAAATCTCAGTTCCCTTGGATCTCAGGTTTTCCTTTTCTAAAGAGGGCAGGGGGTGGAGAAGTTGGGCCACTGAGGAAGAGGGTTTGCTCTACAGGCCTGGGGACCTGAACCCAGATCACTAGTACTATGTCAAAGGCTAGACACTGCACGCGCATGCCTATGACACCGGCACTCAGGGGCAGAAATTCAAGATCTCACTGGCAGTTAGCCTCCTGCCCAACACCTACTCCCTCACCCCTGCCTCCGAACTGAACTTCTGGTTGAGTAAAAAACATTGTCAAAGTAATACAAAGTGTGAAAGCCGACTTGCTTGGCCTTCCAACTGTGAACTCACGGGCATGCACTACAAATGTACCACACAGATTCTCACATCACCACACAGAAACAACCCCATACCATATCCTCACATGCCCTATGTAAACACACCCACACCCACATATACCCCACACTACACCTCCACACCACAGTGCCCCATATATCATGAATACATACACACCACACATATATATTACACATACATACCCCATACACAAACACACATACACACCATACACAAACACACACACACACACACACACACACACACACATATATACACACACACACAGACACACATACTTGTATACATACACCATACATTCGTGTAACACAGAGAGGTTTAAGCAGTATCTACCTCCGAGTTGTGATGATTAAATAACAAATTGGCCAGTAACCATTTGCTGTGGGGTTGTTTTCTGTCACTGTGGTGATTTGGCCTTGGGGAGAGATAGGGTATTCAGGCTAAGCGCTCCAAAGCAACTGGTGTTTCAAGTCCGCAGACTGAGGAGAGTGCAGTGGCCCTTAGAGGATGTGAGGTCTGGGTGGGAGAAATGGTTCAGGTAGGGTAACAGGGCTTGAAATCCTGTGGGTAAATGGAGCTCCTGGGATTAGATGTTATTTCCTGAAAGGTAAGATGGGACATTAGATAGCTACTATTCCATATCTTTTAAAAATATTTTTATTGGATAGTTTATGTATTTGCATTTCAAATGTTATCTCCTTTCCAGGACCCCCTCCCATCCCATCTACCCCTGCTTTTATGAGGATGCTCCCTTCTCATCTACCCACGCCCACCTCTCCACCCTGGCATTCCCCTACACTGGGTGAAAATTAGCCTTCACAGGACCAAGGGCTTCTCCTCCTACTGATGCCAGATAAGGCCATCCTCTGCTACATATGTGGCTGGAGCCATGGGTCCCTCCATATGTGCTTTTTGGTTGGTGGTTTAGTTGCTAGAAGCTCTGGGGGAGGGGAGGGGCTAGTTGGTTGTTGTTCTTCCTATAGTTTCGAACCCTTCAGCTCCTTTAGTTCTTTCTCTAACTCCTCCTTTGGGGTCCCCATGCTCAGTGTGATGATTAGCTGCAAGCATCCTCATCTGTATCAGTAAGGCTCTGGCAGAGCCTCTCAGGAGACACCCTTATCAGGCTCCTGTCAGCAGGCACTTCTTGACAGAGGCAATAGTGACTGGGTTTGCTGGCTGCACATGGGATGGATTCCCAGGTGGGGCAGTTTCTCAATGGCCTTCAGTCTCTGCTCCACTCTTTGTCCCCATATTTCCTCCCATGAGTATCTTTTCCTCCTTCTAAGAAGGACTGACGCGTACACATTTCAGTCTTATTTCTTCTTGAGTTTCATATGGTCTGTGAATTATATCATGTTTTCAGCTTTTGGGCTAATATCCACTTATCAGTGAGTGCATGCCATATGTGTTCTTTTGTGTCTGGGTGACCTCACTCAGGATGATAGTTCTACAGAAGCTGAAGATTAAAAAGTTAGGAACAGACCACATAGTATGCCCACACTATCATCCTATAGCTGCGTTTCAGAAGAGCCTGTTTCACCTGCTCTGCCTCCCTCACATTACTCTCCCACCTCATTTCCTCACCTCCATAAACAAAAGAGCCACACTATGTGGTCTTCCTAGATCTGGAAATAAAAACACATCCACACTGTGTGGCCTCCTTTTCTCTTTGTGGCTGGTTTACTCTTCTCCAACTGTGATGCTGACTGGCCACTCAGGGGGATTCCCATCTGTGAGTCTACCCACAGAGATCAGAAGTTTGTATTCCTTAGTGTAAATATTTAGACAAACCAGCCCTGTGTGGTGCTGAGTTTATTTCCAAAGCAAATGTTAGACGAGAGCTAATGCAGAGTGTGGCCTCAACTTTGCTACTCACTTCAGGTAATGGAGGATGTGGACCTGGGACACTAAGATAATTTTGGGTGATGCAGCCCAGCTTGTGAAGCTGTGATTCAGATGTTGGCTGCCTTACTCCTAAGGATCTGGAGGATTCTCTTGTAAATATCTTCTAGAAATCAACAACTTCCCTTACTTTCTTATCCGAAGAACGCCTCTGAGTTTAGCCTGATTCCATTAAGCTCTGGTTCGGGATTTCTACCAGCCAATGAACTTCACGTGTCTGTTTCTACCAGCCAATGAACTTCATGTGTCTGTTTCTACCAGCCAATGAACTTCACGTGTCTGTTTCTACCAGCCAATGAACTTCACGTGTCTGTTTCTACCAGCCAATGAACTTCACGTGTCTGTTTCTACCAGCCAATGAACTTCACGTGTCTGTTTCTACCAGCCAATGAGCTTCACGTGTCTGTTTCTACCAGCCAATGAACTTCATGTGTCTGGATTTTGCTCATCCAGAGAGCATACATGTCTTCCTCACACATCACCAGAGAAAAAGATACCTCCACCACCGAGTGACACTGTGTTCCCAGAAAAGGTCACTTCACCCCCTCTTCACAATGTATTTACACATCACTGTCAAAACAAAGCAACCGTGGTTGTCTGTAACAAGTCCTAGCATTAGTTCCCAGACTCTTGGTAAATTCTCTAGAAAATGTTTGTTAATGCAGAAAGTCACAGCTGGTCCCAGAGGAGAAAGGAGATGTCATCAGACCATTCAGACACACAGGGGACATTTGTATCACTTGTCCTGACAAGGTTCAGGGACCATTGCAGAAGAGAGGCAAAGAATGGCAACAGCCAGAGGTCAGACAATACCGAAATGTGACATTGTGGTCAGGATGCTACATCTGTGAAGGAACACAGCTGTGGCTGCCTGCACTGGACCTGCACAGAAACAAATCAGTCAAACTTCAGCATGGGGGGGGAGGGGAGGGAGGCAGCTCAGGAGCCTCCATAGCCAACTAAGAAGCTATGGACAACTGATGACCTTCGGGGGAAGGGAGAGTCAGTTTGCTTTAAGGGTGCCATTCCCGGTAGGTCAAACATGCTCCCTGGTGATGACCTCACACACCTCACATTATGCAGGTAGCACAAACTGGACTCGCTGAGTTATTAAAACAAGAAAGGGCACATGAATAGAGGAGGCAGATCTAGGAATTAATCTGGGAGTTGTTGGGGAGTGCAGGATAGATAATGATCAAAACACATCATATGAAATTCTGAAAGATTTAATTGAAAGTGTTTTTTAAAGAAAGCACACACTAGCTGATACGAGGCCCTGACACATATACAGCAGAGGACTGCCTGGTCTGGCCTCAGCGAGAGAAGAGGCACCCAACCCTTGCGAGACTTGAGGCCCCAGGAGTGGGAAGGCCTGGCAAGGTGGGATGGGGTGTGTGGGGAGGGCAGGGATGGGTGGGAACATCCTCTTGGAGACAGGGGGTAGGAGAAATGGGATCAGGAACTGTTGGAGGGTGTATCAGAAGGGGCATAATGGCTGGACTGTAAAAAAAATAGATTAAAGATAATTTATAATGAAAGGAAAAAAGAAAGGAGGGAACAAAGAAAGAAAGAAAGAAAGAAAGAAAGAAAGAAAGAAAGAAAGAACGTAAGTAAGTAAGTGTCTCAAACACTGCCCAGGTCCATGTTTTATATTCTAACACTAATATTGAGACAAACAGCTTCTATGTCAGCACATAGTTCACGACTATTCAGTAAACTGTTTCCTAAAGCTGATCTGGTTCGGTTTGTCTCTACTGCTCATACCACAGATTAACTAAGGAAATAAGGCTAGACATACTTCAAGTTGTGGAAGAAAGCACAGGGGTTCACAAAGTTGGGTTGATGCCTGAAGGACCAGTATCCATCCCTACTCAGTGAGCGTGTTCTACATGCCAAGGGTACCTCTGTAGCCCTTGGAAAAATCCAAAATTAAGCACTCAATTTCTGACACATAAGAACCTAAAAGTGGTAGGAATGCATAGATGAGTTGATTCGCTGAGCAATACACAGGAGGCTTGATAAAGATTTTAACTCTTCAAAACATGAGGCTCAGTGGTAGAACCATTTCTACCTGCAGTGTCTTGGGCTATAGTAGCGCAATGCAGGGCTGGAAAGATGGTGTGCTATCAAAACCAGGGTTCAGATGTCATGCCTGTAAGGAAACTCAGCTCTGAGTCTATCAAATTTGCGTTTTGCAGTTTCAGTCCACAGAACCATTTCCTGTCTAGTACACTCCCCACTTGTGGGTATTTAGAAAGTTCAAACCCAATGTGCAGGAGACTGAACTCTTCTTCATGTCTGTCTTCCTTGCTTGTTTGGTTTCTCTGCACTCTCCTAGTGTTCTTTGGATCTGAATTAGTGAGTGGCTTACACAGCACCATGGGGACACACTGAGTCTAAAACTAATACCTCTCGGCAGAAGTCTGTCCTTGCCTTTAACATATCTCTCAAAGGCATTCTACCAGTCATATTCTTTGGGGGTCAGAACTTTAACATGTGAATCTGTTGCAGGTATCTTTAAATGATGGGTCTATAAGATGTAAAGACTCTCAGTACTCAATAATAAAATATTACACTAAGAGAATATTGGGAAACTTGCACAAAAAATTAATGAACCAAATAATACATTTGTAAAAATTCACTATCAGTATTAATTAGACAAATGGGAAATAAAAGCATGAAGAAATGATTCCTGATATATGGAACAGCAATAACTGACCCTCACAAAGTGAGAATAAAGGAGCCAGACATTTGTAAAACTGGGTATCTGTTATATATCCATGGGGAGACTGGAGTGGGCTGATGAATGGGGAAGGGATTGGATGAGGAAGGCAAGGAAGGAAATATGGAAAGAGACAACTAGCACCAAGGCAATTTGAGGGGTTATATGGGAAGTGACTGCTACAGAAGTCTTAAAATAAGTAAATATATGAAAGAAATATAAATGGAACATATTCTAAGGAAGACAAGGCTCCAACATCTCCCTCCATCAGGTGAAACTTGAAGACCCAAGAATGGAGTTTATCTTGTTCAACCATTGGCCAAAGGGACAGTAAGGAAACCCCCAAACACCTCAAGCGGTTGCCAAGGCACTCTACAAGGTTGTGGTAAGGCCCTATTGCTGAGAATAAGAGGTACATATTTTGTGGAACACAGAAATTGAGATGGTGCCTAATTAGAGCCTTCACTGTTACTGACTCGTGTCCCTAGACCTGAGAGGAACTCTGCATACAACAGGAGGAGAAGGGTAAGTACCAACCCAGCTACAAACTCTTTCACATACAATAACCACCTGCTTGCAAGATACACTGGTGCAATCATGGCACAGATATTGAGGGGGTGACCAACCACTTTCTGATTGGACTTTAGGGATATTCTATGAGTTGGAACTCACACCTGACACTGCTAACGTGGCCACAAATCTTAGATTGCATAGGTCATAGGCCTAGAAGAAAACCAAATACTGTTTTTTCCTGCTAAAAAAACATAGCAAAAAAAAAAAAAAAAGATTCATGACATTCTGCTATTTAAAAAAAAAAAAACAGTTCCCCTCTCAGGATCATCGGAGAAACTTGTCTTGCAGCATATGAGACCCACAACTAGATAGTGTGCAGAGACAGACTTTTGCAGCTCTCAGTCCTAAATGAGACACGTCCATGAAATCCTCCCCTCAGGGATCAGGGAACCATGTGGAAGAGGAGGTGTGACACTAGAGAAGCAGGGCTGATGCACATAGGGACTCAGAGTTGGTGGCAGTGTGCACACAGCTGCACAGCTTCAAGCCATAGAGAGACCTGGTGCCGAGAGGAGAGGACATGCGCCCCTACCACTAACCAAGGAGCTTTCTGTGACTGACATTCACTTGGCAAAGGAAAAGTTAATTTTTTCCAATGCAGTCTCATTGGATGTACTAACCACACTTAAGAGTATGCCCATGTCCAGCAGTGGATGGACAACAGAAAACAAAGCAATGGTATTTCTGTAGATACTTTTATCTCATATTGCTCCCAGCCCCCACCTGGCCCCATTTCTTTTTTGGTCTTATTGGTCTTTTGCTTATGTACTAAGATTTCTGAACTTATGCTCTTATGGATCTAGTGTGTTTCTTGTGTTTTTAAAAAACATTCCCTTTTGTTTACTTGTTTGCCTGTTTGTTTGCTTCCTAAACACACACACACACACACACACACACACAGAGAGAGAGAGAGAGAGAGAGAGAGAGAGAGAGAGAGAGAGAGAGAGAGAGAGAGAGAGGAGGGAGGGAGGGAGGGAGGGAGGGAGAGGAGTTGGGTGGGTAGAGAGGTGAGAAGGATCTAGGAGGAATTGAAGAAAAGAAAAGCATGATTAAAATATGTTGTGTAAAAAATTATTTCAATTAAAAAGAAAGAAAAAATCCAAACTAATGTGTAGTCAGAGTAGGTTGGTAATTACCTGCAAATACAAGTGGACAGTGGTGCAGGGGTGTAGGAGGGAGAGATGTGGGTCATGGGAGGAAAGAACCAAACCTTGGGGGTTTGTAGGACTATCTGACTCAGCTATTTTAGGAGTGCAGCATCAAACTCTGTATTTTGAAAGTGTAGTTTATTGTAGGCCACATGTCCTACAATGGAGATGTTTGATTAAAAATATGTAACTACCCCAGTATGATCAAAGGTAAGATTAGCGTTTGAACCCAGACCACCTGCTTGTAGCTCCTAAAGGTCCATATGGAGGATAAATCTTGCCCGCCTCCTGAGGCTGACAAATTTCCAAGGTGGAATCTGTTTAATTTAATACCAAGGGTCTGATGCCCCCTCTCCCCAGGCTCTCTCCCAAGTAGCATCAAGAAACTTCACATTTGCTATTCCTTCTGTGGATATTCAGATGCCCTTTGGCTCAAAATAATTTCTCTTCCAGCTGGGTATACTTATAATCCCAAGACAAGAGAAGCAGGGGAAGGAGGATCATGTCATCAACGCCAACTTCGATAGTACGAGGGCATTCTGCCTTTTAAATGACTTTCCGGGATCCCCTGGCATTGCTGAGAAGTATACACCTCCAGGACCTGCAAAGGCTCGCCGGTCAGAAACAGGCTAAAAGTCGCCGCAGCTCCAGCAGCTGCCACACCTCTCATAAGACAGGCAGCTATGTACTTAAGCCACGTGCAACTTCGAGAGGAGGAATTCTCCTTCATTCTAGCTGGAATTTCGACCTCTCTTCTTTACTTTGCTTCAGCTCCCTTCTCTCGTCCCACCCTCCCTCCTTCGTGCACATAACTAAAATGGATCCATATTTTAGGAGAAATATTAAATGCCATCTCCTCCCACCCACTGAAACACTTAACAACGAAAATTTAATTAGGGGAAGTTTTGTCATAACAGAGATAATCCAATTTGTAAGAGCACTGAACACCAAGTCAGGAGTTGTGCATAGATGACATTCTTCCACATAGAAACAGGCCAAAGATTCTAAAAGCAGTTATTATTCCTCATACTTCATGTCCCTTATTCAACAGGTCAGGCTATACCACTGGTAACGCTGGCTTGGGATGAGGAATACGATCTACTTCAGGACGGAGTTCTCAATACGAATCAGGACGTTCCGGTTCCTGAAGACTCAGCAGTGACTGAGGGAATTCCAAATGACTTTCCCCATCTATGTTCTCAGACTTTGAGTACAGGATCTGGGGAGTTTTTCTGCCTTGTCATACATTTAAATTTGTGTTGTGTCCTCTAGCTGATGAGTCTGGAACCTTGTTCTTTGGTTGGTGGCATTATTTTAGGTATCTGGACGATGTTTTGATGGTAGGGCCCTGCCAGAGAAATATTGGAAAGGAAAAATAACCCTAAAAACCTTTCGGAAAAAAGTCACATTGAGACATACCTACTACTGCAGAAACTGCCATTATACAAACACATACAGGTAAATAAAGTTAGCCTATAAAGAGATGACAATGCCCACAGTAGACACCATAGCCTAACACATGAATGGCCCAATGGGAGGATTGGCCTAACTCTTTTTGGAGTGCTAGCCCCATAGGCCTCCAAACATTACATGCTGTTGATTAACCTGACAGAAACACCTTATTGATGAAAACACCCTGTACTTGAGTCTCTGAACATGGAGATATCAAAGTCATACTGATGTAGAAGCTTCATCCCTAATGCCTAGCCTTCATAGTGCTGGAAAGCATTATGTACATTACCAAAGGAGAAAATAGTGATCAGTTCCGTGAATTCTGTTAGCTATAGGAACGTCTGGTCTGGAGAGGCACACCCACTGGTGCAATAGAGGCACACACATCATAGAAGTAACCAGGCACTTTCTTCTCCACAAGATAAAAACCAGACCTGGCATCATTTTCAAGCCAAGATCCTGTGGCAGACAGGACATAGGCCCCAAGAGAGAACCTAATAATATTATTCTGCCAAATGAACATAATATTAAACCAACTTTTAAGGTCTATCTTTACATCCATTGATTAATGTCTCCTTTAACTCTTATAGAAACTTCTATTTGCAGTGGATGTAAGACCCATAACTGGCCAAGATACAGATAATAAAAGGGCGTGTGGAATGCTTAACTCAAAATGGGATATTTGTATTAGATTCCCTGTTCTCAAGCTCAGGAATCCTCATGGGAGATAAAACCGATAAATAGTAATAGCTAGAGACAGTGGATGAATATAAGGAAACAGTGTCTTCTAGAACATGGCAGCTGCACTTCGGAATGAATGCACAGTGGCTGTGGCAATATGCATAGCCCAATGCATATTCAAGCCAGAGCAAACTCCAGTATGAATATATGAGGTGGACACTAAGGCCTGCCACTAAAAAATATTGGCAATTGCTAGCTAGCTGCAGAGAGAGGGGGGCAGTCAGTTTTCCCTAAGAGTGCTATGCTTGGTACAGCATACTCTAGTGGTGAGACTCTATTCTTGTAAATACATAAGCTGATGTACTATGTGTGGTCGGGGAAGGACCAATGAATTCTGATAATGGAGAAGAGACAAAAATGATGCATACAAATAAGCAACTGTCATTATGAATGGACAATCCTCCAAGTATATGACAACTTCTTACTTTGTCACTCAACCCTCTGGCAGACCCCATGCTTCCCTGCCCTATCCAGGAGGATCATTTAAGAAATGTGCTTTTGGACTTTAGTTTTTATGTTCTAGTATTGTTTTCCACATTAAGGAAAGAGACGCCTTATTAAAGAATCAATTCTTTGCTAGGGCAAGAAAGTTAAAGCCTAGTCTATAGCTAATAAGAAAAAAAAAAGACTCAATGAGACTAAAGTGGAATGGTGTGAAGGTTCTTTGGGTGTATTTGCCTCCTGTAAATCAATCTACAAAATGAACTGTAAAAGGCCAGGAGTCCACTATAAAATTCAAAAGTAGATTCAAGTGTGCTCCAGAACAGCCATACCCAGTCTGAGCTAAAGGTAGGCCCTGTCATGGAAGCGCTTACTATACAATCATGAGGTGCTGAATGGTATCGCTAGCATCCATATAAACATCCAGGCATGCCGGGAAGGTGGAGAGAGGCGCATCCCTAGGTTTTGCGGGCCAGCTGGTTAGAATCAGTGAGCCCCATGGTCCTTTCCAAGTCCTACTGAGAGGTACCGTCTCAAAATAATGTGTCAATACCTGAAGGGTTCCTCTGGGCTCTATAACCAAGTACACGTGTATATCCACATGCACCTAAACACACACACACACACACACATACACACACACACACACACACACACACACACTAACTGAATAAAAAGGTCATATCTTAATGACTTAAGTCAACTACAAACTATGGCCATGTGAACTACAATAAAGGCACATACACCCACTGAGTCGGAGTGTACAGCTTCATAGAGTGTAGCTGGACAGAAGATTGGACTGTACCTACTGTATCAAAACAACTCACACAAGCGCATGCTAAATCAGAATCAAGGTGAATTCTGAAAAGATGGAGCAAGGGTGCTCTTGTTGAGGACCCTCTGATACATTTATTTTCAAATACAGCAGAAAGCATATGGCTCTGCAGAACAGAGCTGATTCAGAAGCCCACGAGCCAGTTAATCAAGAACCCCCCTCCCATGAATCTCTATGCATTGATTCTTATGAAGATGTGTACTAGACCTTCTTAGTCACTGACCAAATAAATGAGAAAACATTGAAGGAGAAAATAGCTTGTTTTGGATCAGTTTCAGGTTCCCATCTATGATTCACTTCCTCTATTGCTATGGGTTTACCCTGAGGCACCAGGGTGGCAGAAATCTATGATAAAGGAGGTTGCTCACCTCATGACAGTCAAGAAGCATCAAAGAGATAGAAAACGGGAGGCTGGTACCAGACATAGTCCCAGGGACATGCCCAGAGTAACCAACTTCCACTAGCTAGGTCCCAGCTAATGGGTTCTACCACCTCCTAGTGTCTTCAAATTAGAAATCCACCATCAGATGAAGCCAATGATTAGGTCACAGTCTTCAGGATCTAGTAATGGCTCCCAAACCAACAGCTGGCTCTTGATATGTGAACCTTGCTGAGGGGCAACCTCATGAAACCATATCAGACTGACATATTCCTTATCCCTTCCTAGATGTTACCTTAAAGCATGATGAAGAAAGAGGTTCATTTTGGAAACATGCTTTGGGCTTAGTCTTTGCATTCTGGAACTAGTTGATACTTCAAGGGAAAAGGAATCTAGGAAAAGAGGCATCTAAACAGACAGGCTAAGTTCAACACCTGGCTCTATCAAGAACCTAGTCTGTCTGTTTCTTCTGTGACTGTTCTATAGCTGCAAGCTAAGGTGCGTGCGGACATCTCTGAACCATGCCTTCTTGGGAGATGAGACCACAGATACAGACCCCTCAGAGTCCATAGCCTTGGCGGATGTCAAGGAATGTTACCTCTCTGCTTTGAGTGCCACTGGAACTAATCCTGTCACGCATTAATCTAAATGAGTATTAACGAAGAAAGAAAGAGTAAACTGGGGGCAGCAGTAGGCATCCTCATAACAGCAGCTCTGAACTTGCTAAGTAAACTTAGTCCAAGGTTCTTAGTATCTGAACTACTGTAAAATCAAAGTCACCGGGAGACCAGTTCATCTGGTGGGCTTCAAAGAACAGTTTCCACCATTTGAGATTATGCCATTTCTAATCATATTTCAGTAAGTGAATGATAGGGGACAGTTTTTTTTTTCACAGCTAGTAATTCTCTTGTTGCCCTGTCTTGTTAATTAAAGTTAGAAACAAAAAAGAAAAAAAAGTTCTTTTCAGAAAACTTAAAAAAAAATAGACTTCCAAGACTTGTAAGTATTACCAAACAAAACTTTTACTGACAAAATTTACATTTCTTTGGCACTATCTAGCATTTGGTACAAAAATAAATTTGCTAGTTGCAAGACACATACTATTAAAAGACCAGCACCAGGCAGCTTTGATCAAGCACACACAAGAACAGATTTTAAATGCTCATCACCTCAGATAAACAGTCTGAAACACACGTATCATCTTAGCTTACAGCCCCCACAACTGAAGGAGAGAAGAGAAACAGTCCTCCTCCTGTATGGGAACAGGACTGCACCCCCAAGCTGCATCCCACACGCCACCCATTGTGTTCCTTAAATGACAGAAAATGTTCCCTCTGAATCTAAACATAAAAGAAGATGAAAAGAACCCCCTCGTAAATTAATTATTTTGTGTTGTTTTTTTTTCTCTAGGGATTATTACCTTTCCCAGTTTATGGTGTGTACCTTAAAAATATTCCACTCACTTACAAACACATACATATACCTCACAGCCCTGGGAAATCCTTTCTCCATTGGTGGATAGCCAAAGGGACGACAAGTTACAAGTCCTCAGATTTACACAGAAGAAGGTCTCACTCTGAAGCATCATTTGCTATGGCAACGTTTTACTTGCAAGATAAGAAAGGTACTTGGAAAAGTGGAGCGTTATAAAAACAGGAAACATGTGGGAAGATCTAATCTACTTCATACAACGAATCAAGAGGACAGTTTAATGCGTCAAGTATTATTTAGTGTCTCTCTGAAACAAAGAAACAAATAACAACAAAGCGCTCAACGATTTGGTCCACTCCAGATCTCAGAATGGTAGTATTATTTTAAAGACTTTAGGGTACCTGTCAGATTCTACAACATGAAATGGTTCATTTCTATAACTAAGTCACTGAGAACATACAACACGTGAAGCTACATAATCAGGAGTCTCATTTTTAGAAAGATTTCAGGTTCTTAGGGGAGACGTGTGTGTGTGTGTGTGTGTGTGTGTGTGTGTGTGTGTATGTATGTCCACAAGCAAGTGTGCACATATGCATGTATATTCCCTACAAACTCTGTCTTATTGCTCATAGGAGTAAACAGCACTGAATAGTATATCTAACATATCAGAAGTCTGTTCCTGGCCAACACTTATATAATGGTAACAATAATTACAACTGCCATGAAGATTTCCTACCAGGAAAGGGAAAGGTCCTGAAGGAACAGTAAAAGGCCTCAGGGCACACATGTAGAACTGGCTCTAGGGAAGCACAGTTTAAGCGGAAAATAGAAGAGCTGAGAATTCCACAGGCGGAGAAGGGAAGAAAGAACACTCTGAACAGAGAACTTGGCTTCCATTAAGATCTATGGTAGAAATTAGGTATGTATGCTGAGATATCTCATCGCCCTGTCATTCTAGGTCTAGTCACAGAGGCTCTACAGAAAAGATTTCCCACGACAGCGGGGCCCAACTGCCAGGGTCCTTTTGCCCTGAGGATAATGAGGTGTTGAGGCATTGAAGACATGGGTGGGGAAGGAAGCCCCTTTCCAAGTGTCTCATCCCATACCACAGAGCCAAATCCTTAATTAAATCTTTAAGAGAACATCAACATCCAGTGAACCCAAGTTAACTTCCATTATTCAGAAGGAACACATCAAACATGTCCACATCACTCCTTCTTTCCTGTCCATTGGCAAAGTCTCTAGTTTAGCCTCATGCCCAAAGACCGGAGCTCAGTAATGCTATGAGGAGATTCAGAGGAAGGTACAAATCACATGCCTGTACAACACTACCAGTGTTGTTTCCTCCCTCCACAGTTAGGCCAGTATTCTGGAGAAAAACAGCCATGTTGCTCCTGGGAAGAAAGATCGTCCTGCTGACTGCATGTGTGAAATTATGAGTAAGTTCTCAGACATTGGTTGTAAATATCACACACAACTGACAAAAAAGCGGAGCCTTAAATGATCCTTTACATGCCTCTGTCTCTACCCTATTAAGACACTCGTTGTTTCTTTGATTTATCTGATAATAAATTTTTGATGACTGGTAAGTCTCATAAAACCGCTCTGCTGCTGACTGCGCTGATTAATAAGTCTGACGAATCGGAAGTGTCAAGAATTCATGTCTAAGAATAAGTTACTGCCAAACATATATTAGATATTCCATAAAGTATAAAATAAAAAGGTTGATCTGGTAATTTTATCTTGTATTCATTTTCCTGTAACAATTTGTATTCTGGGTCATCATTGTCTTCCTTTGCTAAAAAAAAAAAAAAGAAAAAAGAAAAAAGAAAAAGAAAAGGGGGGGGGGGGAGAAATCAATAAAGTAAATCCGGATTGGGGTTGAAAGCAAGTATTAAACTATGTTTAAAAAATAATGAATTGGTACAACAATAAACCATCTTTCCTAGAATAATAAAGAACTCAGAAATAGTTGCAGGAATGACTCTAAAAAAAGATATAGAGAGAAAGTACCACACTGAAGATGAAATGCTTGATGAAGTCGTTCATTAATGCAAAACTGAGATATAAGCCACCTTGATTATGTGCATTGTACATATGTATGTATGTATGTATGTATGTATGTGTACATGCTTATGTATGCATTTGAATGTGCTCACAGGGGTACATGTATGGGGAAGGTACATGTGTGCATAAGCATATGAGCATTTAAAGGACAAAGGTCAGCTGTGGTTATTATTTCTTGGGTGATGTTTGCATGTTTTGGAGGCATAGTCTTTCACTACCCTGGAAGTTACCAACTACACTAGGCTGGCTACCTAGCAGTAAAGGAAAAGGGCAAGTGACATATAAAGGCAGAACTATCAAAATTACACCAAACTTATCACCAGAGTCTATAAAAGCCAGAAGATCCCCTGTATAGATGCCATGTAGACCATAAGAGAATGCAATGCCAGCCCAGGCTACTATATCTAGCAAAACTCTCAATCACCATATATGGAGAAACCAAGATACTCCACGACAAAAACAAATTTAAATAATATCTTTTCACTAATCCATCCCTATAGAGGATACTAGAAGAAAAATTCCAACATAAAGAGGGTAACCACTCCAAAGAAAACACAAGTTAATAATCACATAACAAATCCAAAAGAAGAGAATCACACTAACATAATATTATCTATTAAAACAAAAATAATAGGAAACAACAATCATTGGTCTTTAATATCCCTCAACATCAATGAACACAATTCCCCCAAAAAAAGACATAAGCTAACAGAGAGGATATAAAAACAGGACCCAGCATTTTTCTGAATACTAGAAACACACATAAGTGATAAAGACAGACACTACCTCAGAGTAAAAGGTTGTAAAAATTTCCCAGGCAAAAGTTGCCAAGAAACAAGCTAGAGTTACAATTATAATATCCAATAAAATAGACTTTCAGCCAAAAGTTATGAAACAAGATGGGGAAGGGCACTTCATATTCATCAAAGGAAAACCCATCAAGAGGAAGTCTCAATCCTGAATCTATGCCCCAAATGCAAGGGCACCCTCATTTCTAAAAGAAACTTTACTAAACCTCAAAACACACACTGATCTTCACACAGTAATAGTGTTAGATTTCAACACCCCACTCTCAACAATGGACAGGTCATTGAAACAGAAAGTAAACTGAGACACAGTGAAACTAACAGAAGTTATGAACCAAATGAATTCAATATCTATCAACAGGAAATTTCACACTAAAACAAAAATGTATACCTTTTTTTTCGTACCTCATGGTACCTTCTCCAAAAGTGACCATATAAGTAGACCCAAAGTAAAACTCAACAGATACAAGAAGAATGAAATAATCCTATGCATTCTATCAGATCACTATGAACTAAGGTTGGTCTTCAATACCAAGAGAAAGACTACATAGTCAAAAAAAACTGAACAACTTTCTACTCAATAACTTGTTCAGGGAAGAAATAAAGAAATGAATTAAAGACTTACTAGAATTCAATGAAAAATTAAAGCATAGCATAGCCAAACATATGGGACACAATGAAAGCAGTGCTAAGAGAAAAATTCACAGCACTAAGTGACTTCATAAAGAAACTAGTAGCTTAGTTGTACATATATAAGCTCTAGAACAAAAGGAAACAAACTCACCCAAGAGGAATAGAGAGCAGAAACTGATCAAATTCAGGGCTAAAATTAACCAAGTAAAAACAAAAAGAACTATACAATGAATCAACAAAAATCAGGAGCTGGTTCTTTGAGAAAATCAACAAAATTGATAAACCCTTAGCCAAACTAACTAGAGGGCACAGAGACAGTATCCAAATTAACAAAATCAGAAATGAAAAGGGAGGCATAACAACAGAAACTAAGGAAATTAAAAAAATATCAGATCCTACTACAAAATCCTACACTCAATAAAACAGGAAAATCTAAATGATTTTGTAGACAGATGCCAGGTACCAAAGTTAAATTAGGATCAGGTAAACCATCTGAATAGTCCCATAACCCCTAAAGAAATAGAAGCGGTCTTTAAAAGTCTCCTAAACAAAGGAAAAAAGCCCAGGACCAGATGGTTTTAGTACAGAATTATATTAGACCTTCAAAGAAGACCTAATACCTATACTCCTCAAACTACTCCACAAAATAGAAACAGAAGAAACTCTACCTAATTTGTTCGATAGAACCATAGTTACTCTGATGCCTAAACTACACAAAGAACCAAACAAAAGAACTTCAGATCAATTTCACTTATGAATATTGATACAAAATTAATCAATGAAATTTTCACAGACCTAATCAAAGAACACATGAAAATGATCATTTGCCATGATCAAGTAGGCCTCATCCGAGGGGTGCAGAGATAGTTCAACAAAGAGAAATTTATCAACATAATCAATGATGTAAACAAACTCAAATAAAAAAAATCACATGATAATCTCATTAGAGGTTGAAAAAACTTTTGACACTATACAACACCCCTTCATGTTAAAAGTCTTGGAGACATCAGAAACTTAAGGCACACACTTAACATAATAAAAACAATATAGAGCAACCTAACAGCCAACAAAAAATTAAATGGACAGAAACTTGAAACAATCCCACTATAATCAGGAACAAGACAAGGGTGCCCACTCTCTACCTATTTATTCAATATAGTTCTCAAAGTTCTAGCCAGAGCAATTACACAACAAAAGGAGGTTAAAAGGATACTAATTGGAAAGGAAGAATTCATGGTACCACTATTTGTTAATGATATGATAGTATACATTATTCCACCAGAGAACTCCTACTGCTAATAAACAACTTTAGCAATGTAGGTAGATATAAAATTAACTTAAATCAGTAGCCTTCCTCTATACAAAGGGTAAATAGGCTAAGAAAAAAGTTAGGGAAACAACACTATTAACAAGAGTCATAAATCATATAAAATGTCTTGGTGTGACTCTAACCAAGCAAGTAAAAGACCTGTATGACAAGAACTTCAAGTCTCTGAAGAAAGAAAGAAGATCTAAAATACGGAAAGATCTCCCATGCTCACGAATTGGCAGGATTAATATAGTAAAAAATGGCCATGTTGCTAAAACAATCTACAGATTTAATACAATCTCCATCAAAATTCCAACTCAATTCTTCTCAGAGAAAGAAAGAGCAATTCTCAACTTCATATGGAATAATAAAACAGAACAAAACAAAAACAAAACAGGATAGCGAAAACAATTTTCAGCAATAAAAGAACTTCTGGGGGAAATCACCACCCCTGACCTCAGATGTACTACAGACAATGGTGTAAAAACTGCATGGTATTGGTACAGAGACAGGCAGGTAGATCAACAGAATAGAATTGAAGACACATAAATAAACCCACACACCTAAGGAAACTTGGTATTTGACAAAGATTACAAAACCATACAATGGAAAAAAGGCAGCACTTTCAACAAATGGTGCTGGCCTAACTGGTGGGCCGCACATAGGAGAATATGAATTTATCCATATTTATCTGCTTGTACAAAGCTCAATTCCAAGTGGATCAAGGACCTCCACATAAAACCAGATAAAGTAAATGTAATAGAAAGAGACTTGAACAAATCAAATGACCCCGAGATTGTTCCTGTCTAACAAAAAATGCAGGGACAAAAAAATGGAGGTGAGACTGAAGGCAAGGTCATCAAGAAACAGCCATAACTTTGGATTCATCCCATGTGCAGACACTAAACCCAGACACCATTGCTGATGCCAAGATGTGCTTGTAGACAGAAGCCTGGCATGGCTGTCCTCTGAGAGGCTCTGTCCCCACCTGACTGAGACAGATACAGATATTCACAGCCAACCATTAAACTGAGCCTGAAGACCTCTATGGAATAGTTAGAAAAAGGATTGAAGGAGCTGAAGGGGATCAAGACCCCATAGGAAGAAGAACAACATCAACTAACCGGACTCCTCAGAGCTCCCAGGAAGCAAACCACCAACCTAATAGCATATATAGGCTGGCTTCTGGCCCCTGCTACATATGTAGCAGAGGATTGCAGTTGTCTGGTCTCAGTGGGAGGAGACATGCTTGGTCCTATGGAGGCTTGATGCCCCAGAGAAAGGGGATGGTAGAAGGGTGAGGTGGGAGTGGGTGGGTGGCTGGGGAACCACTCTCTCAGAAGTGAAGGGGAGGGGATATAGGGTGGGGGGCTCAAGGATGGGGGTCCTGGAAGGGAGACAACATTTGAAATGTATATAAATAAAATAATTATTAATAATAATAATGCAAATAATAATAATAATACAGAGCAGCAGGTAGAATGAGCTAATGGAGAATCACATTCAAATTTGTGGGAATAACAGTGTTATATGGGGGTGAAATGTTCTCTCCTGTAAGTCCTATTATTTGTTGAAAATCTACTAATCCCATCCCAAATCTGTAGTGTGACCATATTTCAGTGCAGGGTTGTTATAGGAGAAATCAAGATCATTAGGATGAGTTCTAAATCAGAAGGACCAGTGTTATGATTTAAAATGCAAAGTAAGTATGGTCATAAAGACAAAAGTGTACGGTGGCAACAAAAGGTGAAGATGGACAGGGGAATAGATGGCCTTCCATACACCAGGGTGAGAGGAAGGGCACAGCAGGGGAAGAGCAGAACCCAAGTGCCAGCGCCACAGGCTGGGACAGACCCTCCTTCCTAGTCCTCAGAAGAAATCTCACTCGTACCTGACCTGCCTGGAACTTCTGGCTTCCAGGAGGGTTGACTTAATAAACCAATGCTAACAGTTAAATTATCAGCGCAGAGATCTCTATGAAAACACAAAATAATAATAATTTTTTAAAAAGCCATTAAACTTGCCATGCAAGCTAACCAAAACCCTCAGTGTTAATTCCTTTAATGAGCCAGCAAATACTAAGTTGACAGAGACTGAAGCATATACACCTGTCTCTTTAAGATTTTAAAGAAAATAGGATTAGCTTAATACTAATACAGACTTCACATGCTCCCATCATGAAGATGGTTGAAAATAATAAGAGTGGGAAGCAATCTTCTTTGCCACAAACACTTACAATACCATGAATCCCGAAGTCACATGTGAAATTATAGACAAACACAACAAAAGAAAACAGAAACCACTATCTCCCTAGATGAGCAGATTGAAATGATAATAAAAGCCTGTGAATATAACTTATGCTTACAATGTTTTATTTGATAAAGTTGTTTAAAACTCCTTTTATAACATAATTAATTCTCATCCCAAATGCCTGGGAACAAGTACAAACCCTTCACTGCCCAAAATAACAGCAATAAATGAGGAACAGCCTAAACAATGTCCAGAATACGAGACTGGGGTTCAGTAAAAAGCCAGGAATGCAGTAAAAAAAAGATACAACTACATAGAGAATAGAAACCACAGGCAGCTTGTTTGATTGTAAATGTGCCAGTTTTTAATTTATTTCTCAAATTAAAAAAAAAGAACATTCAAGCAATAATTCATAGTAGTTGGGTGGAAAGCATCAAGTATTGAGTGGTAAGATAGGGAGGCTGGAGAAGATGATCAATATAGAGGGTTGGCCATCTGAATCAGAAGAGGCCAGTACCTTCTTATCTAATCATGGGAATCAGAGCAGTTGCTCTTGTATAGTAAGTCATCTGATGTGGGATTCGGATAGATTCTCAGTGGTGCTTATTTTCCATTTGTTAAGTGTGAGAAATTATGTATAGTCTACTAATATTAAATTGATATCATAGTGTGTCATACCATACATCACAGGTTATAAGCATGCTCCGTGCAAGTCTGTAGGTTAACACTCAAGGGAAGGAGTGAGGGGGAGAAAGAAGATGGGAAGGAGAGGAGCACTGAAGCCAAAGAAGAGAAACGAGGAAAAAGAGGAGGAAGGAATGGGAGAGAGAGAAAGAGGAGGAAGAAGATGAGAAAAGAGATGAAGAGGAGGAGGGACAGGAAGGAATAAGAGAGGAATGGAATGGGAGACATGAAGGGAGAGAGTAAGGAAGGTGAAAAGAAAAGGATGTGGATAGAGAAAAGCCTGAGCCCTCCACTTTAAAATGTTAAGTAAACCCATTTGTAGGCCAAGTTCAAAATAAACATGTCTTTTCCCCCTTACAGAGCAGTTGTTGGCCCACACTATAGTCTTCTAGTGGCTAGTCAGGAATCCCTAATGACAAGTGCAGGGCTCTCAGAGGAAAGGGCAAACTAAGTACCAGAGTTGCACTTCTTGTCAACCGCACCAACAAATCCCTGCAGAACCAATCGGGGGAGCATGTTCTCAAGGCGTGGCCACACTAGAAGACCTGAGGAATCAGTGAATGGATCAGTGTGGCCATCAGAAAGGAGCATCTTCAAAGTCTGGTCTTCCATCTTAAGCATGAGAGACAGAAGTGGTTCCAAAATACACTGCTATCAAATGGTACTTGAGTATAGCTGCCACCCAGAACACAACAAGGCTCTAAAGGCTGGCTCTGAAGAGAAGGGAGGCTCACTTCTGAAATGTTGACAGCGGGAAACATCACAGAGTATTATGGCATGCGAAATTTCAAATGGAAAACACTTTATCAAAACGGAATCATTTTACACAAGCTATAGAAAAAAATCTTAATAAATGTGCTTAAAAAGAAAGACTGTTTATAGGATAAGTTGTGAACATGCCAAAAGAAAGAATATTAGTTATATATGTGAGATTTAACAGTTCTAAGACACAAATTAAGAAAAAAAAATTCTTCAAACGTGAAGTGTAATAAGTGATCTATCTAACAGACAAAAACAAAACATAGGACAGAAAAATACTATATGTTCCTTCTCAGACAGCTCATATTTTTCCTGTTACCCTGGAGGGGAAAGTATTAATTTACTAGCACAAATACCACCTATGACCAGAGAGAGAGAGAGAGTTAACGAACTAAATCAACAATTGACAGTAAATGTTACACCAACATTCTTGAACTCTGGGCTCATGGTCCATTTGGCACTTGGGAAGAAAATGAAAGCTGTGTAAAATTTTGTGACTTAAAGCTATCACCTTAGAACAAAACCAATCCAATCAAGCTCTAAGAGAAGTGCATTTATTTGGAGCTATATAGGGTCATCCCTCAGGAAAATAAATTCAAACAATTGTTTTTAAAAAGATGTATTTATATTTATTTACTCAATGGATATGTGCATTTGATATTGTGTCTACATGTACAGAGCTTCCAGAGACAAAAACAGACCATATAACCCCATGGACCTGAAGTTCCATACAGTCTGTTAGAAGACATCCTAAACATTCTCGGAACTGAACCCAGGTCTTCTGCAATTAATTGCTGAGTCATCATGCTAGCTCCGAAAGCAATTCTTAAAACGTCCTTGATAGTTTTACAACAAGGAGACAATTAAAACTCAAACAGGATGGAAATGACATCATGCCTTTTTTTTTTTGACATGTTGTTTTTGGAACCAACTCTCCAGGTTGCCCATATCGTCATGACTCTCCAGTCTTGGGGTTATCACTTTTTTTGTTTATAATTTTTTATTTTGTTTTTGTTTGTTTTTCTGGTAGTGATGAACTATTGTGCTTTATTTATTTAAGAGAAAGCTATGGTGGTATTGTGTAGAAGGGGACAATATTAAGTTGTGAAAACCATATGGGAAGAAAAAAAGGAAATCTTTCTTGGAAACTGGGTACCAAATGTCCAGAGCAGATCTGCAGCTTAGATTCATTTCTCCATCATTCTGACACAATGCATGAAAAAAACAACTTCAGGGATAAGGGAAGGCTTATTTTAGTTCTCATTTTCAAAAGTATAAGTCCAAACTCCTTGGCCCCACCACTGTGGGCAGAACATCATTGTCGAAAGAACATGGCAGACCAGAGTTGCTCACCTATGGGAAGCGAAAGTGCTCCTTCTTACAATGACCCCAAACTCATACTGAACACTGAGTTCTGAGTTGCAGACGAGGATTTAGTGTATAGTTTGCATCACTTGCTAGTGAGGGGTTATGGCTTGGTGCTGGTAGAAGGCACACTGTTTTGTAAGAAGATACACGGGTTCGCTCGAAGGCTCTGGGCAGTTTGAGGGAAGTGATCTCATGTGCAGAAAAAGTCCGCAAGCTTTAAAAATGTCTCAAAGGTCAGCATCTATGGAAGGGAGTATTTGCAGCCTGGTTCAAAAAGTCAGCTGTGGCTAGTCTGAGGTGAGGGACAATGGCCTCCCAACTGCACCTAAGTGTCCTGAAAGGCCCTATGCCTTTGATTCTGTAACTGTTGTCACCTGAGGTGTGATTCAATCCTACCTGAGATAGGTTTAGAAGGTTTCTCTTTTCTATTCTATACTTTGTAATAATTCTTTTATTCAAGGTAACATGTTTGTAGGCAACCTGGACAGAGGTGCCAAAGGCTTGAACATCATTGTTTATTATGAAGGAGATGGAATAAAAACTTGTTACATTTAAAAAGGAAGCCAGCCATACATATGTAGCAACTTACAAATTAAGTATAAATGACTGGGAGTAGAAAACAGTTACCTTTAGATTAAATACAATCTCTATGTCAAAACTGTAAGGGGGAAGTGGTCCTTCATGTTCACATCTACTGTACAGAAACATTGTTTTTATGCGGCTTAACCTGAGTTATTTTCAGACACAATAATAAGAAAAAGAAAGAAAGGTCTACAATGATCTGCATATGGATTACCAGTATGTAAAATTCACAAAACGTCCTGATGGTTCAACTTTCTTTTCTGGTTTTTTTCTGAAGATATTTATAAAACTATCTTCTGGCCTTGTGTATCCATTTACAATTCCCCAGAAAAACCTAAAAGGTTTATAGGGTTTTCATTAGATATGACGCTGCTACACGTGCCCACGGACTTGCTACCAGACTCGATGGTAAGAGCCCACAGACAGGGTACCAAGTGCATTGGTGAGGTAAAGAACTTCTAGGCAGCTGACTCAGCAGCTATTAAAAGATGGGGTAGTTGATTAATAAAGCCCATTTATGTCCATTATTGCCTGGGACAGGTTTGCCCACACTGCAGAAAGAAAGGTAACTTTGTTTTAATTCTACCTGTAGATAACATAACCAGTCCGCATAAATCAAACAAGATAACTGGTTTTGCTGGGCTTCTAGTGGAGAGAAATAAATGGTTGACTTTTTCTTATAATTGCCCAGCAGTCCTCAAGTTCCATTTCCATTAACTCACGAGAATGGAGAAGCCCCTGAGAGGGGTATGTTTCCCCCAGGAGAAAAACAAGCCACAAGGTAGAAGAACAAGGAAGAAGCACCTTTTGTGTCCTGCCAGGCTGGAGGTGAGGGTGCAGACTTGCCAGGCACCACAAATTACACCCTTCACTGGGGACATCTATGTTTCAAAGGCCTCTTTCAACTAACAACGTTTTCAGCCCAGCGTCTGTCAAATGTCTTCTTTTGTTAACTTGTTGACAAGAGTGAACCTGTCAGCTTTTAAAATGGCTGCCGTCGCTACGTGCACACTGAGATGAAAATGTGGAAGTGTGGGTTACTCCCTTTCACAGGGGATCTCATCAAGGGCTGAAGCTTCAACCTGGCTGCTCTTACAGCAGGAACCAAAATAAATAAATAAATGAAATAAAAAAAAAAAATGGAACTGTCCCAAGCAGTATTGAGTCTATCCAAATTTCACAGAAATAAAAGAACTCACATTAAAAAAAAAAAAAAATAGGTGGGTGGGTACCATCCCCCAAGGAGGTCAAAGGTGATGTGTGACTCAACAGCACAATGAATATGCTCTGGGTTTTAAATGTGATCTCTAACTCCAGACTTGGCAGCTTCTTTTACATTAGCTGTGGAATGAGATATCCCGGGTAGTGTGGTGACAACAGTCAATTTGTTCCCCTTGAGGCGAAACGACAGGTGAACACAGGGCAATCTCCACCTGAGAAGTGGCTGTGACCCAGTGAGTTCCCAGCGTGTATGCTTGAGTACATCGCCGCTCGGGAGACGGATCAGTGGGACGGTGCTCTGGGTAGAGGTGCTTTCTGGTACACGGGTCTGACAATTGGAATTCAATTCCTGGAGACTGCAGTAGGAGAGGACCCATTCCTTAGAGTTGTCCTCTGACCTTTACATGAGTATCATGAACACACACACACACACACCAAATTAATTGGGAAAAAAAAATCCAAATCAACATCCTAGCTGCCAGTACTTACTCACCCTTCCTCCTGCCTCACTGACTGACCTCCTCCCTGAATCAGATAAAAGCATCTCCAAGAACCTAGATTTCACTTTTCCCCAAGCATCATCCACATTTCCTCTCATAGTCCATCGGAGCCTGCCCATCAAATGACCCATCCTCTCTGTTGTCACTGCCCTATTTGCACACCATCTTGAAAATGTGCTTAAAATGCCAAGGTCACCGGGAACGTTTTCCAAGGACCAGCATAAAACCAACTTTCTGGAATGTCTCCTAATTCCTTTCTGCTTTCACCTAGGTAAAAGATAAATTGGGGGTGGGGGTGTGGGGGGGGGGGCAGAGACAGAGACGGAGAAACAGAGGGAGGAAGATTTTTGATTTTCAAATTATGTTTCACATGTGCACACATATCTTTAATAAGAAGTCATATATTTACATATACACATATGTAATCATTTAGGTGTTTTTAAATGAAGAGGACATATACAGACCAAGTGAAAAGAGATGAAGAAGCGGTTTTTAGATATTCTAAGGAGGGCTGGGAGAAATCATGGTTGGTAAAAGCACTTGCTGGCGGACATGAGGGCCTGCAGTACATCCCCAGCATCCACTGTACTGAGTACAATCTGAGCTTGTACTCTCAGCACTGGGCAGGCAGACAGGTGATTCCCTGGGACGTGGTGGCCAGAAAACCTGTCCTTCTTGATGAGTCCCAGGCCAATAAAAACCTTGTCTCAGTGGATAGCATTCCTGAAGAATGACACCCACCACTGGCTTCTGGTCTGCATGTATATATGCACAGACTCACATATGCACACACACACACATGAACACATACTCCCCCAACACAAACACACACATACACACTCACTAAGGAAACTCTAAGTTTTTCGGTTCAAGAACTTAAAACTCAAGCCCTGCACGTGAAAGTTGCCTTTATAAAAATGATGTGTGCCATGAATAAGTGGCCATCCTATGTGGTGATATGTAAAACTTGAAAATGTGGTTTTGGACTTTTGGAATAATTAAGTCTGTACTAATTAGAATGCCATTGTTCCTGCTGGTGGGAAGGACACTACAAGATGTTACAGATGCTTAAGGCAGTAAAAGCATGAAGCTGAGATCTAATTACCATGACTGTGGGGCAGCCAGGAGGGTGTCCAAGTCCTCACTGAGGGCCTCGGGCTACAGACAGCACAAGCCGATGCTCTGTAGTGGAACAGTGGTACTGTGCAGGTGAGTGTTTTCATGACTGATTTTAATTCTGCATCTTAACTAGCTAACGATCCATACCTTGGCCCAGGGTGACATAACCAATGCTAGTTATAAGAGAATAAGGTTAGAACACTGAAGTTAAGGAAGCAGCCAACATTCTCTTTCTGTCCAAGGGGGGCGGGGTGGGGAGGGAAGAGGTTACAGTGCACCCTGCCCTTCAGTAGGGAACAGGGTAGTAGATGGTCCCTGAAAAGGAGAAAGTGTCTTTGTAAGCTTAGTTACACGTTTTAATCTTGATGTAATCCTCCAGAAGGTTATGATATACTCTGCCACAGTTAATCGAGCAGGCTAGGTTTATTAACACACAACCTGCTTCATTACAACACCCCTCAAAAGGAGGTACTAATAACTTAATAACTGAGATACGAATATAAACTTGGGAGGCAGAGGCAGGTGGATCTCCGAGTTTGAGGATCAGCCTGTCTACAGTGTGAGTTCCAGACAGCCAGGACTACAAAGAGGAACCCTGTCTCAAACAACCCAAACAATAACAACCTATGAACAACAACAGTAACAACCATCACCACCCCTCAAAGGCCTGGATCTTGGCCTGGGTGGTAGCTGAGTTGTTCAGTCTACCAGCTCACCCAGTCCTGTGCCCCCAGGGCCAGCTCTCGAGCTTTGCTCAGACAATGAACTGGGCCAGCTCTCCTATGCTCATGTCACTAGGGCCATCTCTCCAATGTGTCACAGCCACCTACTCCCGCTAGAGCACACGAAGGGGCAGAAACAAAGCCGCAGGGTCTCCATGACTCAGGGCAGCAGAAGGTTATTCAAGTGGAGTCCCGGTGAGGACTCGGTATTGATGGTGTAGAAGAGGCAGGAGACCTCGAACCAGACTGATGACTCAGTGTAATTGCCAGTGAAAATGTGTGGACAAAAGGGTGCACTGTGGGACACTGTGACACACCACAGCTTCTACAGCCAGATGTGCTTTTCGCTGCTGTTTATTTGTGTTTACTTATCTATTTTTGTCTTAGGGGGAAGGGTGGAGGGGCGGAGGGCTGATATGAAGAGATGGGGGATGAGCAGAATTGAGATGCCTGATGTGAAATTCACAAAGAATCAATAAAAAGGTTCTCGTTGTTTTGTTTTGCTTTTGTTTTGTTTTTTTTTTTAAAAACAAAAAGAAAAAAAAAACAGGGATGAGGAGAGAGTTCAGTAGATAAAATGCCTGCCATGCAAACCTAAGTGCTTGATTTCAGATCTTCAAAACCTACATGAAATCAGATACAGACACAACAGTACTCACTAGGGCTCCTACGGTGAGTTGTGGGATATAAACAGAATCACTAGACGCTGGCAGGTCAGTTTATGTGACATACACGAAGCAGTAAGATTCCATCTTAAACATGGTGGAAAGGGAGGGCGGACAGCCAAGGCCAGTCTCTGACACCCTGCACATGTGCACGGCCCCGAAACAAACAGCACACACACATAGGCACATGCATGCACACTTACAGGTACACATATACAGGCACAAGCATGCACTCCCACACATGCATGCATACACACATGCACATGCACACGCACACACATATATACACACATGTGTGTATATATATATATATATATATATATATATATATATATATATATATATATATATATATACATTGCTGATTAAAATTACCATGCACTCATTTTCAAATAACTACCAAAGAACTCACCAAACTCTTCTCCATCCATAATCCTAACTGTGGCGTAAATCAATTGAATCCATTTATAAGATGCATAATGCTGATTAATTGCCTAATAATGACTGTGAGGTACCATAAACCTCAGGAACTCACAAATTAATCTTTATAAATGAAATTCAACTTAGCAGCACTTTCATACACAATGAATCCTAACCTTCTGTAAATTATAAATTAATTTAGAATAAATCAAAAAATTGTTAACCAGAATAATAAGCAATGTTTCCTCTGTGTGGATTCAAAGAGGCTGGTCTGGGTACAATTCTGTATATTACCATATACATGCCCCAAGTCTTCACATTTTCTAACAGCTATGACCAGCTGTGAGCTAGAAACAGACACATGCGCGCGCGCACACACACACACACACACACACACACACACGACGGCAATAATTACCAGGAAGAACAAAATAGTCTGTTAAATTGCAATTGTATTTTCACACATTTTCACAAACTAAACAACCCTAAGGCTGAGCTATATTTGCATTTTTCTAACGCTTGAATCTATAATACTGTACATACCTGTTCAGTCCACACACAACAGCCTACCCTACACAGATGCCATTCTGAGGGCTTATGTATAATCTACAAGGAGGCGCTGGCCTTTTGCCAGTGACTACATACATCCTGCCTTCTGGTGCTTCACTGCTACTCCCAGTGCTTTTGAGTGTATTTAGTTTTCTAGTATTTTTGCACAGTCTTCTCTACAGCGCCCCTGCTGGAGGACTTCTGATCAACAGCTGGCAATTTGCAGAGACAAGTTTTGTCCTGTCTCAGGATCCAGCCCCACTGGCTCAGAATTGTTCTGAGTTGTGAATGGGGCTGGGAGTAGGGGTGGATTTTTTTCTGATTGATACTCAGGAAGAAAGCCAGAGAGTCTGGAGGGAGCATGTCCTTTATTGATATTCTAGCTTTGCCCTAGGAGTCCAGATGTTAAATTGGAGCTGAAAACAGAAGAAGATTAAAGTCGGACTGGATTTTCCTCAAGTCTCTCTTCAGATGTTTAAAATGAAGACTGCACTCGCCTTCTGCATTAGGAGTCAGGTAAGCATGGTGACAGGTAAGCGAGCATCTCAGGGACGGGGAGCCAAGGTAAGACTGAAACTTGACAGAAGACAGAACAATAACAGGTGGGAGATGGGGAAAGCCCTATGAACCCCGAAACATGGAGAAAGGGAGAAGTGGGAATAACTAGGTGTTGTTGAAGGGGGTCCCCCATGGTTCCCCTTGATCTAAAGGGGGGACTTCAGGTATGGTGAAGCCATGTCTAAAGCTGGCTAGTTTTTCCTTCTATCCCCCTCTTCTTTCTGTGTCTGTCCATTTTCCAGTGGAACTCATTATCCCAATAGAGTGAAGCCTTCTAAGTAGCAGATTGTCCTGGTTGGTATTTTCTACTGATTTAATAGATGAAGGGTTTACAGGTTTTCTCCGGACACTTGTAATATTCCTTCACAGAACAATGGAAAATGCTCAAATCTTACCTTGTCTGGTGAAATTCCTGGAGTACCACAGATATTTAAATACTTTAATACCTTAAAAATTCTCTACACAGAATTGGCAAAAATGCCCTTTCACATGCCAAATAAAAATACTACACAAATATCAGAGACAATTACCACCTGTGGTTTTCAATAAAACATTTAGAAATGCTTGCGTGTTCACTGCTAACAATAGGGGGAAAATACCACAAGGTGTATTTTTAAAAAATATTCAAAATTTTAAAATTATTTTAAAGCCCAGTCTGGTGTTTTAAAAAAGCAAAGTTTACTCACTACTTGTATGTTTCTGAACGGATATATTCGAAAACATGGGAGACGCCAAGCTGGAACTGGTCAGCAATTGGTGTGACCCAGGGATTGTTCTCTGCTTTGAAGACTTGCTTCTGACCGGTTAGATCCAAGTTGCCTGAAAAGATGGAGAGAAGTAAAAGGAAATTAAAGGTTCTACCATCCAATAAGAGGGGAGTGGAGGAATCCTTATGGACTTTTAAACTTATTTTCATTTGATTTTTAAAGTGCTTACCCCAAGTCATTACCAGTATACTAGGCAATGTTGATTGATGATGATACAATATTGATGATGACACGTTGACGATTCAAGAAATCAATACCAAATGAAGCAGGAATATAAGAAAAGAAGAAAGGAAGGAGGGAGGGAGGGAAGGAAGAGCAGGAGAGGAAACATAGGAACGTATCCACCAACCTGTGAAAGCCCCTTTTCCAGTGTAGCATGATTTATTCTAGAAATCTGCTACGGAGATTAAAGTCTTGTTCAAGACAGAAAGGGGGACTAGAATGGTTCAGCCATTAAAACAGAGTTCTGCTGTTGCAGAGAGACCAAGTTTAGTTGCAATACCCACATTAACTGACTCACAATCACCTGCGACTCCAGTTCCAGGGTAATTCAACACCTCTGCCTTCCAAGGGTACCTTGCACTCACACACAAGCACATACCCACCCATGGACTTACCCAGCCAAGCATATCTCTGCCCATGGACCTACCCAGCCAAGCATATACCTGACCTACCCAACCAAGCACATACCGTTCCCATGGGCCTACCCACCCATGCACATAATTAAAAAACCCCTGACAATGTCAGGATGCATCTTTGCTTGTGTGAGTGGAACTAAGGCAAATCAGACCAACAGAACTCTCTTCATCAAGCAGAAAACCAGAGTGAAGCTGCGGGAGCACATTATGCTGGTAGTGTTACCGTGGACCACTCAAGTGTGATAGACATATTGCAAATCGGTCCTAGGTGAGTCTCATTAGCATAGTGACGACAGAGGCTAACATTCAGACGAAAGGGTTTACAAGCTGCCTTTAAAAGTTGCTTCCTCCTTTAATTTTCTAGGACCCCCCCAGGGTCAGTTATTAACATCACTTCATAGGTGAAGAAAAGGAAATTTGGGTGAATGAACTAATATGCCCCAATTTTAGAAAATGTCAGCCCAGGAACTTTGAACATGGCATCAAACCTTGTTTTCTTTCTGTGGACAAAGCAATTTCGCTGTGTGCCTAGGTCAATAGTGCTCCTAATAAGGCATTGAAGGTAGTAAGTGCCCTCTCACCTCCGTCTGCCCCAACTTTTGGTATGTTCGAAAAAAGGGAGAGGAAGTAGAAAGGAGCTTCTTCAAGTATGTCAGTCTATGTGGGCCAGTCCAGATCAAAGACAGAACATTTCCACAGCAGGAAAGGACATGGCTTCACATGGAGAGTCCGCACAGGCCTTTCCTGAATGTTCTACTATGCGACTCTGGGTTCAGTCTTGTGGTCTACGGCACAGGGCTGTTTGAACAGAGACACAGCAATTACCCTTCTCAAGACACTTCTGGGTGACACGGTAGTTTTGTTCTGATGCATGACTGACATTCTGTCAGAACTGTCAGACAATGAAAGTATAATCTGAGATACAAGCAGACCACAATCCAAATCATTTTCTAGTTCATCTGAGTGCTGGCAATGAAAGAGTAAACATTTTTCCCTTTTCATGATGCGTAGTATATGCACAGGTTGTGTGTGTGTGTGTGTGTGTGTGTGTTTGTGTGTGTGTTTGTGTGTTGTGCATTTATGTGTGCAGACTACAGGAAAAAGTATGGAGTCTTCCTCAATCTCCACCTTATTTTCCAAGGAGCAACTTTCACTGAACTTGGCAGTTACTGATTCAGCCAGACTGACTGGCCAGCAAGCCCCTAGGTTCGTCCTGTCTCTCCCTCCCCAGTGTCAGGATCATAACAAGCACCACCACGTCCAGGCCCAGGTTTTTACATGGGTGTTAGGAATTTGAACCCAAATCTTTGTCTTTACCAGGTATGTACTTTGCTGACTAAGCCATCTCTCCAGATCCAGAAACCTTTCTTAGGAAAATGGATACAATTATTTTTTCTTATAACAAAGGATAGATATTTTGACTCTTCTTTTTTTTAATAAAAACTTGGAAAAACAGAAAGGAAAATATTAATGGAAAAAGAGGCCATGATTTTGAAGGATGAACATTATATGGGAGAGTTTGGAAGGAGAAAAGTAAAGGTAGAAAAACACTAATTAAATTACAATCTCAGAAAATTTTAAAAAATCATTACAATCTTAGTAATAACTTTTAAATAAGACTAAATATTATGGAAGTCATTCATCACATCCTTCCAAAGAAACAGAGTTTATTGGTGTAAAGTACAAAAATCAGCAGATACATCACTCTCCAAGATTATTACTGTTGCCATTTTCCTTGTCTTAACAATTAAACATCATTAGTCAGCTTTTACATCAGTTGGGATACTAATGAGCTTGATTCTCTTAAACCATGAGTTTGGGAGCTGCCTGGAATGCATGCAAGTTCCAGGACTTCAACACTCCAATCAGCTGAGCAGCTGCTCCGAGTCTAATCCTGTTGCCGAGGAAGCCACGCTTTGTGGTCCTTACCTCCCTGCATCAGGGGCCTTGCTGGTTCCTAAGGTGAGACAAATTTCTCAGTCTAGTTTTTAAATTCCTGTGCCATCTCTTCCATATCATCCTCGCACTGATATGATTTTTCCAGAATTTCTTTTTTCCTACAGAAAAAATTAGGGTGATGTGAATTTCTGACAATAAGCCCGTGTTTCTTCACCGTTGTACTTTTATGAACAACAGTCTACCTGCTGTCCTTAGGATGCATGGTCACCTATGGAAGGTCCTCTGGACCCTGCAATAGTTACTATAGAAACAATTCACTGGTAAGTTGAGAATGGAGGTGCTACAGGCAAATAACCCCCCACTGACACGGAGATGTGAGCAAAGGTTCCATGTTGCCATCTTCCTGCACCTAAGCTCTTTTTACTAGCTCAGCCTGGGGTTGACAAAGAGCTAAATAAAAAGACCACAAGAAGTGGTAGAGACGGGGTGTAAATACCACAAAGTGATGGGACTGGGGTGTGAACAAACTTGATGGGAATTCTGGGGGGACCCTTTTCCCTTTCTGACATTAACACCAGGTCCCTCCACGACTCTATTCTGCAGACAGAGTGTCTAGGACATTGTGTCATTCACACTTTATCACGAACTAACTTTCAACAGCAATGGCTTCCTTTGAACGTGTGCTTTAGACAGGGACCACGGGAATATGAGATTTTCATCGCTTGGCGAAGAGGAACAGATAATTTAAAGAACAAAGGATTTCTGTCTGGGCTGGATTTCGGGGCCTTTGGTCAGTGATCATGGCAAGGAGTGGGAAGGATATTACAGACCAGCATCAAATTCTACTGACATAGACAGTGAGAAAATGGGCTCTCTTCTCTCTGGATTATATCACGAGCCTCCCTCTCCCAACTGGCATAACCCTGTGGTTCATATTTATAATCCCAACACTAGAGAGACCAGGGCAGGGTGGTTATGAGGTCTAGGCTCACTGCTATGTATGGCAATGCTAAATACTGCTCCCTAAGTTCTGGTTGCCCCCAGGAGATCCTCATGTACACATCAAGTGATGCTGTGCAACCTAGTCCCACCAATTATCCCTGATTGTTCAACAAACATGGCTGGGCAGAGGTAGGCGGGGCTTTGGTTCTTGGGCTTGAGGTCTGAAGCAGAGACCACAAAGAGACATAAATGAAAAGAAGACAAGATGGCATGGGGTAAGAAATCATGAAAACTGGCCACTAGGGTTGGCCAGTAGGACTAAGAGCAGCCCAGGCAGAACATGGTAAGTCATATCTGGGGTTATTGGTAGGGAAGTAGACAAAATAGTTTGGAGGGTTGATATCTGCCTTGATCTAGTGCTATTAAAGCTTTGTTATAAATGTAAAGTTTTTGTGCCTTTTATCTGGGGACTGGATGATCAAAGGTGGGATATAAGCACCCAATAAATATTAATATAATTTAATAATTAGTTATTATAACTATCAATATTAACTACAACAGTGACATCCATTTGAAAGACCCAGGACCACAATTCTGCAAGAAGGAAGAATCTACAGTCTATTGCCAACTGACTACCAATCCGCTGAAACTTGGGCACAGCCCCTGGTTAACTACTCAACAGCTTCCTGCAGTCCTGAATGGTGAAGCGTCTAAAACGAATGCACAAAAATCCTGTGCTCCCTCAACGCCACACTTGGATGACATACCCAAGGGAATAGCGCCTAGAAAGGTCAGCTGTGCCCTTCTGCCTGAAGCCCACAGCCCCCTGGAGATATGTCAGTCCCCAGTGATGTCTCTATTTAGTGCTGTCAGTGACGACTGGGAAAGTCACCATTGCTAATGGCTGCTGCTAACTCAAGCACAGAGGAGATGCTGAATGTAAGCTGGACATGCTCCCTTCAGGGAGGAGTCAGAACCTGATGTGTGAGACTGAGAGGAAGCAGAAAGGACCAGGGACCATCATCACTGTCATTTCCATGCACGCTGCTGTTCTGCCCCCTAAGTCTCCACACAGGGGACGGCGGAGTCCGAGTTACCCTGTGCCATTATTCTGTGCTTATTTAGGTATTAAACAGTGCCACTGGGGAAAATACCCAAGACCCTCATGACCCCATGATGAACTCAGGGGTGGGGGTGGGGTGTCCTGAAAGAAAAGAATGGTTCACGTTCGTTGAGACAAACAAAACCACAAACACCAGCTAGCTTCTTGTTTAGTGCAAGGACTGTGAAGACCACATGGACTGTCCAAAACACACCTTAAATGAGGAATCAATTCCCTGTGACCAGGATGGAAATTACGCATGATCCTGAAAGAGCAAAGACTCCTCAGAGTTATCACTGGAGCCTGACGAGGTGGGGTGAGCATCTTTTGTTTTCCAAGTCAGTGTCACTGGGAGTTAACACAATTCCCACTTCTGTTTAGCCGCAATCCTCCCAGAAGCCATCTGTCCCTGGGTTCCTTACCTCAGTCTGCAGCGGGCCAGCAAGCAGTTGTTATAAAAGGTGGTTAATATAATTCGAGTAAAGATGGGCCACGACACTGCGAGAAAAGATGACACCTGTCTCTTATTGGCCTAGCAACAAGTTTCCATCACCCTGGAGAAGCTTGTCTGTCAGCTGTCTGGGGTGTGTTCCCTTTTAAGTAAGAACATGCAGGCGGCATCTCATCCCGCTGTCTGTCAGCCTGCAATTGCACTGCATGCTTCAGTGCGTCCAGCGAGGAGCCCTCACCCAGCCCCTTTATTAGAAGGCTGAGCGGCGCTCTGGTGGTGTTCTAACAAGGATCAGGCGGCAGGATTAAGCACTGTGACAAAGAGGGTCTAATAGGCTCTAGAGTGGCGGATCTACAGACATGCTGGCTGGCTCCCAGACAGTCTCACTTTGCTCACTCCTCAGTCAGGAGGTGCAGGCCACTGGGGAGGCCAGGCAGCACCGTGATTAGCGGTGACCCTCTGACCGATGCTGCCATGAAAATCATCTATCACTCAGAGGCTTATTCTGCAATTGCAAATTGGATTTTCCATTTTATTACCTGCAAAAGGACCACATATGCTTCTCTCCCGGCCCCTGGCGCAGCCAGCTTGGCTGCGCGGTGGTAATTGTGTAAACTCTAAATCATGCAATACAATCATTCGCCTTGCTGCTTATAAACGTGATTGAATGCAATAGGCAACCAAGGCCCCATTAATAAGTATGCTCATTTTCACTTATGGAAATTGGTTGTTTCCCGTAATCACACTGTGAAAATTCTTCCTGAGGACTCAAGATCCTGATGCATGTGGCCAGGGGCACTGTTTATCACACAGGGAGCCAAGCGAGGGGTGGGGAAGGGGGTGGGGGAGTGCTGGGTAAATATTTCATGTCCTCAGAATGGCATTTCCTCTCTTCCCAATTTCACAAGGATACCATGGAGAACACTTAAATTAATGTACTTAGAACGGCACCTTCTCCCCCACTCATAAAAATCTAAGACCGTGGTCTGACAAGGCTAAACTGGAAAAGTATGGCTGACTAGTTACTCCATCGTGACGTTCCCACCTCTGCCCAACCCAGGGAATTGTGCTCATGAAGAAGATGGCCCCCTGCTCTGCATTGAATCCTCACAAGGAAACCAATGACAAACAATGACAATGCAAAATAAACGCTTCATTTACAGCTGCTCCAGACAGACAAAGAGTGTGCATATAAATCTCTGTAGTTTTTCTTACAGCGTGTAACCCTGCTAATTACAGGAATGTGTGATTACAGCTGGCCGACTAGGAAAACTTCCTCCGTTTTCAGTTCCTTCTTACTGAGTGAAATTGATGAGGCTTAGATAATGATGCTTATGTGTGGACAGTAAATATTTGCAAGAATAAACTCAGGGAATGGAACTAGAATGCTCACTACCAGGTGATGAGGTGACAGCGACACTGTGACTTTAGTAATTAAAGTAGACATTTGAATGGACTGGCCTGAAAAGGGGCCCATGTTATAATTTTTTAAAATTATTCAGTATTCTTATGATCTTTTCATAAAAGGCAGAAGAAAAATAACCCCACGGTGTGTGTTTAATTAAACTTTTTATGTAAAATGGACCGAAGAAAGAGATACTCACGAGACACGTTCACTCTGCTGTCCTCAAACAGGAGAGATTAAGGTGAGATGCAGACGTGAACCATCAGAAGATGAGATAAGATACTTTCCCTTTAAAGAACTTAGTGCTGTAGTAAGTGTGGCTAATTTTCATGATTAAAAAAAAAAAAGATTAAAGATGAAGAGATGAAAGGACTTTGAAAGACCATTTGTCAGAACAAATTCAGAATAAGTAGTGCACAGTCACCATTACAAAGAAGAGCCTTGTATTTATTTAGAGCATCTTCCCATCACTATAGACATCCCACCAGCGGATGTTACACATGACGGTCTATCAGACCCTGAACCAACTGAGAATCTCGGTCTGAGGTTGCCTCTCTTTCTGTGCATCATCTGCGAAATCAAACAAGGCAGGATGTCTCCTGACAGCTCTCCGATTTATTCTGCCGGGAATGCAAGGCCACAGCATTGCTCTGCCAATTGTCTGGCTAGCCTTTCGAGGGTGGGAGCAACCTGGTTTGAAAACAGGCATTCTGTTCATTTAGGCGTGCAATGCATGGATGCTCTATCGTGCATGCTAAAACAAACAGTTACTCTTCCCAGGTAGTTCAGGGAAAGAGCATCATTCAAATTGAAAAAGATTACAAAACAAAAACAAGACCCCCCCTGCCAAATAGATCTAACAAAAGCAGCCCCTGATTCATGTGCATGCTGGCACAAATAGGTCTAGAAGCCTTTTCCCAATAAAGAAAAATCACATTTTACATTGTTTCCATCTCATGTGTTTCTTGGCCATTTTATATATTCATGGCCCAGGATAATATGGGACAGGAGGAGCTAGCTCTCACTCACTTATAGATATGATTACCTAGCAACAGAGCAGGGAGCATCCCAATGCACACCATCACAGTGGCTTTATTTTGCAAGTGGATATGGCCGTTGATAAATAATTCATGTTCTAAACCTGGCATTTGTTTAGGATCTCCCTATCTTTCTTCTAAACACGAGAGGCAGTGCCATTTTTTGCTTGCCAGATTTCTCTTGTATTGTTCACACGATGTCAGATCAGATCGTATAGAAAAAAAGCTCAGCGATCCTGCGTTCTCTTTAACACGCGCCATTCACTGACTCTGAGACTAGAGTGGGAAAATCCTGTGCTCTGTGGGGCTTCTGCAAGGGGAGAACAGTCATCAGTGGATGCTATTATGGGTTGGTGTCAAGGACTGTACATGAGTGGATGCAATGGAATAGGAATGCATCCTAGGATTATAAAAATTGATTCTGCTTTAATTTTACGTGAACCCTACAATGTGCACATGGAGAGCATTTACTTAAAGCATGTGTAACATCTAAACCCTTCAAGCTGCCATTCTTCTGGAGGAAGGTCCTCGATAGTAAGAGTCTCAAAGGTCTGTTATTAAGAATAGAGATAAAGTCTTGTATGCCTATAATCTCGGTACCTAGGATGCAGAGGCAAGACCTTGGGCTACAAAGTGAGTTCCCAGTCCATCTGGGTTAGATAACAAGTTCCCATCTTGAAATAAAGGAAAGCTATAATGCAGTTTAGAAACTATGATTGTATTTTGTTTTCTTGAAGACAGAGATTGCTGTCCAATAGTGGTTTGTATTTTCTCCATGAGCACTGGCCATGGCCTTATTCACCAAACCCTACTTTCCACTAAATCCCCTTGTTTATGGGGCTACTAGGAAGGCTTCCTTCCAACCTCTTGAGAAACCAAAAATGCTAACACTGAGGAAGTCTCAGGTGATGTAGAAACTGGGGTCAGGGGTATTTATTTAAGCAATTTAAACTAATAACAAAAAAAATCATATTTGGAAAATAAGTATCTGTATCACTACTTTTAATAGAATTGATATTGCTGTCAACAGCCCATCTTCACTTGATCCATTTAAGTTAAATATATAGGACTTTTCCCTTAATGATGGAAACATTTCCAGGTAGTGACGCATGACAGCATCACTTAACTGCTTTGAGACACGAGGAACAGAAATTATTTTCTTTGTCAGTTCTAGAATCTCTACCCTTTACTTCTGGGTAGCTACAACCAAAGTACCAGACGGAAGCAAGCTGCAGGAGGAAGGATGAGTTGGGTTCAGCTGGCTGTGGCAAGAAAGGCCTGCTAGAGCATGCCTATTCACTTCGTGGCAGGAGAAAAACCGGAGAGCAAGACAGGGACCCGTCTTCAACGACTTCACTACCATGGCTTAACTTTACCTACCAGGTAAGTAAAATGAAAAATCCAGTTTGCCATTGCAAAATAAGCCTGAGTGATAGATGATCTCCATGGCATTTCTAGGATTTTACAACATAGTACCACTGCTGGTGATAAACCATTCAAACCACCAGCCCACGGGGCACATTTAGCTTTTCAACGCATATAAGTTCTATCAGATGACGTGTAAGCAAAAGAACTGCAATTCATTGAGGTGGCCAGGGTTCTAGAAAGGAACATTTCCTCTACATTGCTGGTCAATCTGTACCTGTTCTCTACAAGGCTATAAAAATGTGCAGATGATGTTACTGAGAAACTTGCATGGTGACGATATAAGCAAAACTATTCTGAGAGACTTAGTGTCATAAATATTCAATTCAAACACTACTTATGTTCTTCCTGAACAACTAGACACAGCTTAATATCTAATACTTGGTTAATAAATTATGAACCACTTATAGATGGCATAATATAGAGTGACAGAACTTAAAATGTTTCCAAATAAAACTTAATGACATGGGCTAATGGTCATGACACAATGTTGAAGGCTGAAAATGTAGGCTGTAAAACTCAGAAAACAATCTTAATTTCTATAAGATTATGCATATATAGTAAGAAGAAAGAATGAAGCATACACTTAAGAATATATGCATACAGGGCTGGAGAGATGGCTCAGCAGTTAAGAGCACTGACTACTCTTTTAGAGGTCTTGAGTTCAATTCCCAGCAATCACATGGTAGCTCACAACCATCTGCAATGGGATCCGATGCCCTCTTCTGGTGTGTCTGAAGACAGCTACAGTGTACTCCTATAAATAAATTTTAAAAATATACCTACAAATAAAGAAAAAATAGAACTAAATACAATTAGCATCTAAGTGGTCCTTTTTAAATGACTGGATCATAAATAGTATACATTTTTGGTTTTTAGATAAATAAACAATGAGATTTGAGGATATGGCTTTTTTCTCTCACTTCCTTGGGGGATACCTTTTCACTGTTTTATCTCCCTGCCCACTTTCTCTTCTTTCCTCAGTATCTTGCCATGCTCCATAGACCACTCAGGAACTCCTCAGCTCACATGATCATCCTTTTTCAGTCACTCAGTCCTGATGCTCTGGACGCTATAGTCTGTCTCTTGACAATACATTTATTTTCACGGAGTTCAGTTTGTCTAGTTCCTCTTTTGGTGCCTATGTCTTTGAAATCATATACAAAATAAATCATCAAAGTTAATGTCATGAAGCTTTTGCCTTGTGTTTTCATTGAAGAGATTTATTGTTAGTTGTAAGTGTCCTGGCTAGTTTTATGTCAGCTAAACACAAGCTAAAAATCATTGGAGATCAGTGAACCGAAAAGAATAAAATACCTCCAAAGATGGGGCTCTATAGGGTCATGAGTGCAGGGGAGCTATCCCTGCCCTTCATCAGCTGTAGCGCTTGGAAGAGCAGGCCCCGCACCTCACCTAGTCATCAGAAGAGAGCTAACCCTGGTGGTGAGGGCACAGATGAGCTGCCCTTGAGATCAAGAATATGGGAGAACACAAGGTAGCATGGGTGCAGGGGTAATGTCTTCCCCCCTCACCTCTCACCATGTGCCGCAGTCAGGAGAGCAAGCCCCAGGGCCATGAGAGTAGATGATCTGGTCCTGCCCATTGGTGCAGCATTTGGGAGAGTAGGCCTTGCAGCTTGTCTGAGCAGCACAGTAGAACTGGGTCCTAGTCGTGGTAATGGTGTGAGCATACCCCAAAATTGTGAGGGCAGGAGACCTGGGCCCACCTCGCTTCTACTGTGAAATGACTTGAGCAGGAGGACATGCCCTTTGCCTTCTTGCCCCTCAGGCAGTGGGGGGGAGCTGATGCTGGGCTCATGGGAGTGGGTGAACTGGCCCTGCCCCTCTCCAGCTGTAGCACCTCACCTGGGCAGGACAATAGAGATGGCTATGGCGGAATGGATGCAGGCAAACTAACCCCGAGAGAAAGAGAACAGACCCAGTTGGGCCTAGCCAGAGCACTGGTGAAGACCTTGCCCTGGAGATGCTAATACGAGATGGATAGTACTCTGAGCAGCTCAGCTATGACTTAAGCCTAGATCCATAGCTGTGTTTAATCCTACCCCCAAATCTGTATCATCTGCAAATGGTTGAGATGAGAGGGCAGGGTCTTCTATTCTAAAGTTTCAGCATGTCCATGGCACAAGGCAAGAAAAGGATAATTGAGAGGAGACCCAGAGAGGAGACAGTTTATGTGTCACAGAAGCCAGAGATCTTGAACCAGAGCAATGAGCAATAACTCACTGCAATGAACACTTGCAAGTGAAGACAGAGGGATATACTGGGGGACACACTTGAACATATTACAGCTTTCCAGATGAGATGTTTTTCTATTTTCTCTCTCTCTGTCTCTCTCTCTCTCTCTCTCTCTCTCTCTCTCTCTCTCTCTCTCTCTCTCTCTCTCTGTGTGTGTGTGTGTGTGTGTGTGTGTGTGTGTGTGCGCATATTATTTTCTGGGGAGGTTGCAAAAGTGAAGGGCAGATGTGAGGGGAAGGAGAGATGAGTGGGAGACTTAGCTATATGATATGAAACTCACAAAGAATCAATAAAGTTGTTTTTTTTTATTTTTTAATAGGGCTATATACAAGCCTGTAATGCATTTTCTCAATTAGTGATTATTGATGAGAGATGGCCCAGTTTATTCTGAGTGGTATCATCCCTAGGCTGGTGGTCCTGGTTCTATAACAAAACAAGCTGAGTAAACCATGTTGAACAAGCCAGTAAACTGGACCCCCCCCCCCAAGGCCTCTGCATTAGCTCCTAACTTCTTGTTCCTGCCTGGCTTGAGTTTCTGTCCTGATTTCCTTTATTGATGAATTCTGATGAAGAAGCATGCACTGAGTAAGCCTTTTTCTTCAAAGTTCTTTTGGTCCTGTTTTATTGCAGCAACAAAAATCCTAAGACACAGGTTTTCCATTTGGGTCTTTGATCCACTCTGGTGTTTGCTGTTTTGTTAGGGAAGAGATCAACTACGTTGCTTTTTGCACATGAACATGGCATCTTCACAGCCTCATTTTTTGAAAGAGTGGTCTTTCCTCTATTGGATAATGTTGGTATTTTAATTAAAATAATCTCTGAGGCAACCTTTGTTTATTCCCTTTTTTCAACAGGAGCTATATCTGCAGTGTGATGGAAGTTGCTTTTTGAGCTTGTATTTCCTATTCACAGCATCCAAAGCTGGTGAGGGAGAATAGAGCCTCCATGGTTACAGCAACCACAACGATCTTATGGTACTTCCTTAAAAAAGATCTGTACATACAATATAGCCAGTTACATGTGAAGGAAATAGGGTCACTGCCTAAGAGAGGCCTGCACACCCACCCTTGCTGTGGCATTAGCCTCAATACACAAAGCTATAAAATCAGTCCAACTGCTGAATGGATAAAACTACATATATCATAAATGTATGATACACAGAGAGAGTAGTAGTAAGGCACAGAAAATGAAATCTTGTCATTTGCTGGAAAATAAATTAGACTGGAGGTTGTTCCTTCAGTGAAGGAAATAAATGAGACACAGAACAGCAAGTTTTGTACATTCTATCACGTGTGTGTGTGTGTGTGTGTGTGTGTGTGTGTGTGTGTGTGTCCCACATATGTGCTGGGGTGGGGTAACAAATAAACATAGATCCTCAGAGGAGAATGTATGTGGTAGGAAGAAAGAGAACAGGAAAGGCAAGCAAGGGTCACAGGAAGAGTGGGAGTTATCCAAACACGACCCGAACATATATGGGAATGCCACAGTGAAATAATTTACTAGAACAATTAATTAATTAACAATATAACTATAAAACATTGGACCATATACATGAGAGTTGACAAGGGTTCTCTACCCCATGGTCCTATATTTAGGTTTATGTTAGCACCCCCTATTTCATTTGATTTTTTTTTTTTTTTTGCAGTGCAACTAGAAACTAGGGCCTTGTTCATATTAGCCAAGAGTCGAGCCCCCAAGCCATACCCCCAGCCCTTCCTTCTCTGTTTCAATTACTATAATTATGTGAATATCTTAAATTTATAAAGTATGAGTCATCTAGATTTGTTCTTTTTCAACAGTGATTTGACCATTTAGACCCTACTGTCATTTTGTGTGAATTTCAGGGTTTTATTTTTATGAAATCTATTGTTGAGACTTGACAGGAATTGCATTAAATCCATGAACAGCTTCCAGGAACATGACACAAGTTTATTAACAGTGCAGAATATTGACTATTTTAACCTGGTCCTATTCATATATAAACACATGATTACTTATTCAACAATCACAACACACAGTGATATGATACCTTCATGTACTTTATAAAACATCTGCTCTATAAAAACAATAATGTATCTGTTTTTAAATGACTCATATCTCATATAATTGTAGGTTGAATAGGATAGTGCCTTTAAAATAATACAAATTCATTAGGGGGACTCTCACTTCTGAAAATCAGCATGCAGACATGTTGGACTTAGAAGTATCTCAGACAATTTTCCATTAACAGAGAAAGACATATTTGAATCTAGGAAGAGCAAGGCAAAGAAGTCGTCCAGGGCAGATGTGGATGGCTAATGCAGGACTTCATGATGCAGAAGTCTAGAACTCTGGGTGCTGGGGTACTCTACATTAATCCATCTATTTCTCTCCCAGAAACCTCTATGTTATCACAGAGAAATGGTGTCACACTTGGGAGTGATTATAAGTCTCCGTGAGCCCATAAATGTATGTGTGGCAGTTTTGAATGTTCCTTTCTTGTAGAAGTAAGGCTGGATCTACTTTCTCAGGGGTCACACCTGACCAGAAGACTTCCAGCGATCTAAGGCCAGACTGAGCTTTGGTCTGGGGCCTCCTGCACAGACCTGTACTAACCACATGATTTCAGAGGCACAGTCAAGAACTGTGTGTAATAGCAGAACCTTTAAAAGGGGTATGGAGGGCATGGGGGGTTATCAAATTTAATTTCCAAAACATGCAAAGGGGGGAAATAATTTACTAGATAGCATCAGAGAGATAAAATGCCAAACAAATATAGACTAATGCAACAGGCTTGGATATGATCCCTTAATCTAGACTATAATCATCTCAATAATGTTCCCAATGGCAAAAACTTATTTTCTCCATGTCTGACCTCATAAACACTTTCTTAGGAAGAAGTCTGGCTGTGCCTCAGCCAATGGGACGAAGGCTGAACTTAAGGTGCCACGGTAATGCAGCACCAGGCTCCTTCTTATAAGGAAGCAGAGAACAAAATTAACTTTATTTTTTATTTATATATAAATACCCTTGAATCCAATTTTATTAAAGGTTAAGTCGGGGATCAACCAACTACACAGAACCTAAACTTAAGTTATATGTAAAAATGGCTTGTTTCGGCTTTGCTTCATGCTCAGGAGCTTATATTTTTATTACCTTGGTGCCATGTGTAATACTCTCTGCAGAGGCTGTGGATGATAAGGGTGTGGACAGTGTGGCACATAAAATGTGCACTAGGACAATTAACAATGCGGAATGACACAAGTTCTGAGTCTACAGGTGTGGCTGATAATTTTAACTTAATTTTCAATGAATTCCAAATTTTCACACGCAAAAAAAAAATGATGAATGTTTTTAGGCTATGTATTAACAGTCCATTTTAATGAGTATTGATTAAACTTATTTTCACTGATTTTTAGCATTAACAATAGTTTTAAAAGACAGCCATGTGTGTTATTATATGCCACATGTGCACACACAGGTACAATTAGATCCTACTTCTAAATATAATGTATGCAAAAGCCTTACACTAGAGCAGAGCAAACTGTAGAGGGTGGGGAGATTGGAACTATAAGGCTTTACTCATGGAGACAACCAGTATCTTTTGTTCCCTGAGTGACAAAAGGCAATGAGTATCTACAACCTAATAGTTAAGGTTTGGATGGGAAACTCTGCAGACAGTCTTATGTGATGAACACCTGGCCTCCAGCTGCAGAAGGTTTGGATACTGTAGAAGGTAAGGCTAAGAAAGCAAGTCACTGCAGTGTGGAAGCTTTGGGGGGTTATAACCTGGTCCCTAATCTCCCACCCCTATTATAGACCCTATTCTCTCTGCAATGTCCACCATGATGTTCTGTCCAGTTACATGGGGGACCAAAAGGTAGGTATGTGTAGGTGTGTGTGTGTGTGTTTGTGTGTGTCTGTGTGTGAATGTGTGTGTGTGTGTCTGTATGTGTGTGAGTGTGAGTATGTGCTTGTGTGTGTGTGTGTGTGTGTGTGTGTGTGTGTGTGTGTGTGTGTTGGGGACAGTAAAATAAGTCCTCAACACCTCTGAGCCAAAGTGCGTGCTTCTTGTAGGTTACTCTCACAGGTATTTTGGTTATGGTATACAGGTTAATAATACACTTATAGAAACAGACATTGTCTTATTCTTTACTGCTGAATTCTTATCCATATTGAAGAAGAGGACAGGGACATTACTGATATAGTCTAAAACTTCTAATAGTGCAGCATAAGAAATATCAATGCAAAGCAAGAATACGACTCAGGGGGAAAGAGTCTACCACACCTCTTACGGATTTACTTAGATAATGTATGAGTCCTAACACAAAAGGCATTGCTATAAATAGCCCAGTGAAAATGGAGTTCTACCACAGTTTGGGATGTGGGGGAGAATGATTACATCATTACATCATGAATTTGTTTCCAAGTATTTTTGGAACACCAACTGCTTCAGGTTAAAAATATGAAATACTGTCACAGTGACAATTAGCAAAAAAAGAAAGTACTATCATACTCTACCCAAGAAGAAAACAATCAACAGTTACAAAACAATTCTTACCGTGCGAAGGTGTCTCGGTTTATGTATGGGGGAAAAATAACCCTAAGCTTGAATGAGTCAAACTCTAGCTTGGTTCCAAATATTAGCACTTCTAATCAAATGTTCTAGTTGCAACCGGTTTCTAGAGCCTTGCCACCCCCAAATTCCAGCTGGCTACTAGTAATTTCCAGTCATCCTGACTTTCCGGACCATCACCAATCTTAACACTGGCACTAGAAAAAAAGAATTTTTATTCTTGTATTATCTCCCTATATCACCAGTTCCTGATATTGACCCTGTCTTCTCTTAGCTTAGTTACATATCCTCTCTCTCTCTCTCTCTCTCTCTCTCTCTCTCTCTCTCTCTCTCTCTCTCTCTCTCTCTCTCTGTGTGTGTGTGTGTGTGTGTGTAGGTTGTCAGTGGGTGGTCACAGTTTCATGACTGTAATGGACATGTCATTTCTATAAGACAGTGCTATATATGGTACTCCTCCCATCCACTGCTCTTACATTTTTCCCACACCCTCTTCAGGAATGTTCCCTGGGCCTCTGAGTGGGTGATTAAAGATGTCCCATTTAGAGTTGAGCACCCATCAGTTCTTTACCCTCAGCACTCTGACAGGATATGAATCTTTGCTTTGTCCAAAATAACTGCTTCCAGCAGTGAAGCAATTCTTTCCATGTAACATTTTATATATTATTCCTGTTTAGTTAATATTGAGAATATAGAAAGCTAAAGAAACTTTTTTGTTGTTTAGTTAATGCTACAAACTGTGAAGCAAGAACATTCAAGGGCCAAGGCTCCTACTTGACATCATTAGAACAGTCAGTGGCAAAGCCTGGCGTTCACAAAGCTATACTCTGCAAAATGGTCAGAGTTTTGTGGCTTAAATTTTAAACAACAGTTCCTTAAAATACAGTGTCATTCACAATTATTACAGAGACAATCTAGTCAGTCCCCTAAATAATTTTCCAGCAGATAGCATGGCATCTTAGTGAGTGCACTGTCTAAGGTCATGCCAGACTTTCCAGCTCCTGAACCCTAACTCCTCAGTTTCCTGATCAAGTTTAAGTCCTTTACTGTTGCCTCTTCAGATGGTAACCTGCACTGACTTCCCCCAGAACACTGGGCCCCATCACTTTCCTATATCTTTTGAAAACTATCTTCCTGTCCTGAATGGTTTTTATGACAACTTGACATAAGCTAGTGTCCTCTGAAAGGAGAGAACCTCAGTTGGCACAATCCCTCCATAATTTTCATAATTAGTGATTCATGGAGGAAGGCCTAGCCCTTGTGGGTGGTGTTATCCCTGAGCTGGTGGTCCTGAGTTCTATAAGAAAGTGGGCTGAGCAAGTCATGGGAAGCAATCCAGTAAGAAACACCCCTCCATAGCCTCTGTATCAGCCCCTGTCTCTGGGTTCCTGTCCTGTTTGAGTTCCTGTCCTGGCTTTCTTCAGTGATGAACTACCATGTCCTCCCCAAATTGCTTTTTGACTCTGGTGTTTCACTGCAGCAGTAACAACCCTAACTAAGGCACTCCCTTGTAGTCTGTTTCTCTAGCTCCATCACTAGTTTTCAGGGCATGGAGGATAAAACTCTTATTCAAGACAATGCCTAGCACCATTTCAAGCATCTCTCCCAAAAACTCTCTAGGGCTTGCTTAGATTGATGTGTGTGCTTCTGGGATGTGACCGCACCCAAATGGGTCCTCCAAAGTGTCTCTCATTGAGCAGGCAAAAAAGCACAAAGATGCTTGCTTTAACTGACTATAACTCAAGACTGAGGAGTCCTTAAGGAGCCAGAATCCAACCTAGACACTTTCTATATATTCTATATATAGACACTCAGGGCACATTGGGATGGTGTTTTACAGTTAAGAAAACAAGGCTAAGGAAAGGCTCCCTAAACCTGAAAAATCCCGGGAGCTAGCAAGGGGTAGAGTTGGAATTCAAACCAATGCCTGGTATAGGGTCTGGGTAGGGTCAACATTAGAAAGACCCTACTGGTTTTTCTGTTTCACATTCTGTTCACTCCATTCCTGCCTATCAATCCCCTACCATTTCACTTTGAAATAAGAGTGTCAATGGCCAGTTCCCTTTGACATGCTGTCTGGTCAGGGCAACTGTCTGAGTATGAATGAAAAAGTCAAGGTCATGGTTGTGACATACAGCATATACTCTCTCAGGTGAGGCATTCTGGGTAGTCACTGAACAACATGTTTCAGAAACCTCCTATACATACTAATACAGATAAATCAAATACCAAATAGAAATAATATGCAGTTACCCATCACTCTAGAGGATGACTGTATTATACAGATGATCTGTGAATACTTCAAAACACGGCATAAAGTCAAAAGAGTGGCAAGGAAATGCAGAACTACTAAGTTCATTGTTGGTTCGGGGTAAGTAGAAAGTTCTCTGCTCTAATCCTTGCTAAACATGTCCTTATGCATTCAAGTTTTTCTCATATTAAGTCAATCTATGAGGAATAAACTGTTTTGCCTACCTAATAATGGCAGCCTCCCTTGTACATGAGTAGAGATAGCAAATATGTCCTTCAACATAAACCTTCCTCTGGCTATTGCACAGATTATTGTTTGTTTGTTTGATGTGTGTGTGTGTGTGTGTGTGTGTGTGTGTGTGTGTGTGTGTGTGTGTATACACGAACACACACCATGAACACACTTAAGTCTCACTTCGTAGCCCAGGCTAGCCTGGGACTTGCTATGTTGCCACAACTATTCTCCAGCTCACGATCTTCCTGCTTTTTACCACAGTTTTTTGTTTTGTTTTGTCTTGTTTTATTTGGGGTATCTCATAAGCCTCTGCACTTTTTAGCCTGCTCCAGGTGCAGTCACAAAGAAGCACCGACTCCAAGACTTAGTGTTATTAAGTTTTCTATTACCAGGATCAAAACACCTGATGGGAATGACAAGGGAGGAAGGCTTAATTTTGGCTTCTGTCTTAGCTCAATGTACTTAAGCAAAATATTAACACAGCAGATGCAAGTGGCAGAGGAAAGTTTATCAGTTCATGGCTGACCAGGAAGGAGGGAGCAAGACAAAGTTGCACAGGTCAAGAGAGCTCCCTCTCCCCAAGAACCCACCCTAGGAACCAACCTGCTCCAGCCAGGTTTAACCTCCCTACATGTTAGAACCTCCTCAATAGCTCCACCATCTAGGAACCAATAATCAAAACAGGAGAATGTTTTTTACATTCAAACTATCACAGCTAGAAACTTAAAGTCCAAATTCAAGGTTATTTTCACCCATCTTGGCTTGGGCCTTGTTGACTCCTGCCCTTGGATCAGTGGGCATTTCCTCTTTCCATACCGATTCCTGGTGCCTCCCCATGGACCTGTGTCTCCTTTCCATAAGGACACCAGTTATTCAGGACAAAGACCTACCCAGTTTAAACTTGAATTCTTCCTGAACTCTGCCTACCAGTACAGTCACACTCAGGGGTTCTAGGGATGACAAGGTAGGCATATGAAGGAAAGTCACGATCTGCCCAGAATTGTCTAATTTCCTTGCTGCAGGAGTAGAAAGACTGTTCTAAATATCACCTTCAGTTTAATCAAGATACTTAAACATTCACGAACACTGATTTAGCATCCTTAGAAACAAAACAAAACCATAAGATAATGAAATCATCCCTAAGGGACTAACGGTGTAGTAATGTAACCCACGGCTTGAACAGTTAACAGGTGGGACCAGCTGGAGGAGTGGTATTTATAGAAATCTAAGTGAACAAGGTGGAGATTCCAGGAACAGGGAGAAATCTCCAGAGACCAGAACCAAGGACTCGAGGGAAAACAGTTGAGCAAGGGAGGGGGACTAGAGAGACAGGTGGGGACAGATCATTAGGAGCTTCCTGAGCCTCATAAGAAGCTCTGTCTTTTCTGCACATGCTAAGGAACAGAGGGAGGATGATTTCTGCAAATCCAAAGAGTCCAACCTCTCCTTCCCAAGAGGAGTTGCACTCACTCTATAGAGAGGAAGACCCTCACACGGGCTTATTTGGATGTGGCTACGAATCCTTACATTGAACTGGTGACTTGTTAGGAATGGTGGCGAATGGAAAGACCAGTAGTTCTTTATGACGTCAACCACATCCAAGGTACATACTTTCACGTTAGTGTGCTCACACACCTGCACATCAACACACTTCTCTGAGTAGCTGAGAAATGAGAAGAAGGCAGTCACTGTGCCAATAGAACAAAGAACATTCTGGTCCTCCTTCCTCTCTGTCACTTCAAGTCATCCCTCCGATGACTGTGACTGTATGCTGACAACATGACACTGGCCAGTTACTTTTTGTCTCTGTATTTCAGATGCTTCATCTGTAAGATGGGAATTATGAGTGTCAACCTCAATCCTTTATATGAGGTTTTAAATGCAAAGCTTATTGACAATACTGTCATTGAAAACCTGTGGCAAGAATATGTACTAGTCGGTACTTCGCTATGGCAGCTCCCACTGCAGGACTCCTAACCTGAGCTGACACCCAGGCTTCTGAAAAATTTACAGGAAAGCCTCAGGAGGAGAGGCAGACAGGTGCAAACTCAGATACCCTGAGCATGACAAGGAAAACCAAAGTGGAAATATTCCCCGGGCAGTACAATTTATAGTCTAGAATTCTATGTGAGAGGAACAGCTAGGCTGGGGGTGCTAAGTGCATCCACATAACGAATTCCACAAGTAATCGGCTCATGAAGAGGAAGGCCTTATTTGGGTTTGGGTCTTGCTTCTGATCTTGGTGGAAGCAGAACAACATGGTGGGAGAATGAAGAAATAAGACGCTTGCCTCAAGCCAGGAGGGCAGATGCAAAGGAGGCCCCTTCAAGCTCCTGACGACCTGAATGCCGGCCATTAAGCCTCCACTCCAGGGTTATCCCATCTCTCAGTGTTGTTCTACGTCCAGTATCTTTAATACCTCAGTAATTATGAACCATTTCTGATCTGAACTACAGTGCTGTGAGAACTCATGACTAATAAAATTTAAAATTAGGCCACAAACACGTTTAGAATTCCAAAACTAGGGAAACCGAGGCAAGAGGACTGTAAATTCCAGGCTGCCTTTGGTATACAGGCTATTTGACCATTTCCAAAACATTAAAAATAAATTTAAAAACATCAAAAGTATAGTTAAGAACCTATAAGACTTGGGTCTATAACTGCAGATCTTTTCCTTTCCCTCCTCTTTTCCAAACCCAGTACTCCAGCCTCATCTCCAGTTCTGTAGCAGATCATAAAGGCTATGGCCTTTCCTTCCTCCCAGCCCCTACCTCTAGTAGATCACACAGATCTTTCCCTAAAACCTTCCTTTCTCCCAATCAATGTTTTATCCAATCCCTAGCTGCTCCAGGTATTCCCAGGAAAGCAGGGACCAAACTAGATTTTTATCTCTCCTCCCCTCTGAATCCTGTGCCCCAGTCTCACCTCTAACTGTAGCAGGCCTAACCATAACTGTAGCATCCCCTCCTCTCTACCTCCATCTCCAGCTGACCACACAGAATTTCCCATCCAAACTTCTCCATCCACGGTATTTCCCCAGCCCCCAGCTCCAGCAGTCATTCCCTGGATACCAGCCAGCCAAGCCTGCCAGAGAAGCAGGTAGGCCAGTGAAGCAGGAAGTGGTGCTTCAGATCTCTGCTCTCCCTCCTATCCTCCAACTCCAGAACCCCATGCTTATCCTCAGGTCCATCTGTATCAGGCTATGTGTTCTAGTGACCTCCCTTCACTCTCTGCTCCCAGTCCTCGGGGGACTAGAAATAGATGGAGAACAGAAAATGAACACTAAGCCATCTTTGGAGGTTCCTTGTTTCATAATGTCAGGCCAAGGTTTTTGATTGTTTTCCCTTTTTAATGTTGTCTTTTCAAAATTAATACACACATATGTATATGTTTCTCTTTTTACATACAGGTCCTTTGTGTTTATATTATGGCTCCCTGTTTAGTGTTATTATAAAATCTCTGGGACACAGGACTGGTGAGATGGCTTTCTGTGTAGCCAGAGAGCAGAGAGGTCTGTGCCGAGCATTCAGAAAGTGCGCCTACACCCCCAATTGGTTTAGGGAAGCAGGAACCCTGTCTTAGGGTGTCTGTTTCCAAACAGCAGCCAGTGCGTGCAGAACAGGCGATCAGGCCATCTGCCACAAGCAACAGCAGAGATCCAGAGACACAGGCCAGGTACAAGGGAAACATGAGAACCAATAACTGACAACAAGACCACGAACAATCACAGACAACCAGATGGCAAGAGGAAAGCGAAAGAACATACCCCAGAAAAACCAAGACAACCTGGAAAAACCAAAACACAGTTCTCCCATCACAGCAAAAAAACTGAATGACAAACACTATAGAAAAAGAAGACTCAGACCCAAAATAATACCTAAAGATAATGATAGAGATCCTTAAACAAGAACAGAAGAAAAAGCATAAAGAAATAGAAGCTTTTAAAGAGTAAACAAGAAAAGCACTCAAAGAACTCAAAGAACTAGACGAAAACAAAAACAAAGAGATGAAGGAATGGAAGAAGGAATTTAAAACAGAAATGGAAACAATAAAGAAAACAGTAAAAGAGACAACCCTAGAGGTAGAAAACATAAAAAATAAATCAGGAGTCACAGAAGCAAGCATCTCAAACAGACTACAAGAGATGAAAGAGAGAATCTCGGGGGTAAAAGACAACACTGTAAACACAGATAAAATAGTCAGAGAAGATGCAAAAACCAACAAGCTCCTAACCCACAATGTTCAGGAGACCAGGACACAATGAGAAGACCAAACCTAAGGATACTAGGAATAGAAGAGGGCAAAGAATATCAATTAACAGGCACAGTAAATATCTTCAACACAATCGTAGAAGAAAACTTCCCTACCCTTAAGAATGAGATGACCATGAGCATAAAACAAGCCTACAGAACTCCAAATAGAGTGGACCACAAAAGAAATTCCTCCCGACACATAATAGTAAAAATGCCAAGTGCCCAAAGAAAGAAAGAATACTAAAAGCAGTAAAGGAAAAAGGTCATGTAACATATAAAGGCAGACCAATCAGAATCAAACCTGATTTCCCAACAGAGACTATGAAAGCTAGAAGATCCTGGACAGTCATCATGCAGACCCTAAGAGAACACAAGTATCCGCCCAAGCTGCTATACCCAGCAAAACTCTCAATCACCATAGATGGAGAGACCAAGATATTTCAAGACAAAACTAAATTTACACACTATCTGACAACAAACCCAGCACTACAATGAATTATAGGTGGAAAACCCAATACAAGGAGAGAAACTACATCCTAGTAAAAACAAGAAAATACCTAAGCAAGAAAACCAAAAGAAGAAAGACACACAGGCAAAATTCAACCTCCAAAAGCAAAAATGCCAGGAAACAGCAACCACTACTCCTTAATATCCGTTAACATAAATGGACTCAGTTCCCTAATAAAAAGATATACTCTATCAGACTGGATACATAAACAAAACCCAACATTTTGCTGCATACAAAAGACTCATCTCAGAGACAAAGACAGACACTATCTCAGAGTAAAAGGTTGGGAAAAAAACTTCCAAGCAAACAGCCCCAAGAAGCAAGCTGGAGTGGCCATTCTAATATTGAACAAAGTAGATTTTCAACCAAAAGTTATCAAAAAAGATAAGAAAGGACACCTTTTACTTATTACAGGGAAAATTTGTCAGGAGGAACTCTCAATCCTTAACATATATGATCCAAATACAAGAGCACACATATTCATAAAAGAAACCCTATGAAAGCTCAAAAAATACATAGCACCCCACAAAATAATAGTGGGAGACCTCAACACCCCACTCTCACCAATGGACAGATCATGGAAAGAGAAACTGAACAAGGACACAGTAAAATTAGCAGAGACTATGAACCAACTGTAATTAATAGATATCTACAGAACATATCATCCTAAAACAAAAGAATACACCATCTTTTCAGCACCTCATGACACCTTCTCCAAAATTGACCATATAATAAGTCACAGAACAAGCCTCAATAGATATAAGAAGATTGAAATACTACCATGCATCCTATCAGATCAACATGGTCTAAGGATGGTCTTTAATAACAACAAAGACAACAAAAAGCCCATAAACACATGGAAACTAAACAATGCTCTATTAAAAGATAGCAGGGTCAAAGAAGAAATAAAGAAATTAAGAATTTTCTAGAATTTAATGAAAACGAAAACACAACATACCCAAACCTATGGGATGCAATGAAAGCCGTACTGAGAGGAAAACTCATAGCTCTGAGTGCTTCCAAAAAGAAACTAGAGAGAGCATACACTAGCAACTTGACAGCACAGTTTAAAGCGCTGGTACAAAAGGAAGCGGATACAGCCAAGAGGAGTAGAAGGCAAAAAATAATCAAACTCAGAGAAGAAATTGACCAAATAGAAACAAAAAGAACCATTCAAAGAATCAACAAAACCAAGAGTTGGTTCTTTGAGAAAATTAACAAGATTGATAAGGCCTTAGCCAGACTAACTAGAGGGCAAAGAGAAAGTATCCAAATTAACAAAATCAAAAATGAAAGTGGAGACATAATAACTGAAAGTGAGGAAATTCAAGAAATCATCTGATCCTACTACAAAAGCCTATACTCAATAAAGCTGAAAAATATGGAGGAAATGGATGAATTCCCAGACAGATAGCAGATACTAAAGTTCAACTAGGATCAGGTAAAATATTTAAATAATCCCATAACACCTAAAGACATAGAAGCAGTCATGAAAAGCCTTCCAACCAAAAAAAGCCCAGGTCCAGATGGGTTCAGTGCAGAATTTTAGCAGACATTTATTGACAACCTAATACCAATACTCTCCAAACTATTCCACAAAATAGAGTCAGATGGAACACTACCTAACTCATTTTACGAGGCCACAATAACCCTCGTTCCTAAACCACACAAAGACCCTACAAGAAAAGAGAACTTCAGATCAATTTCAATTATGAACATTGATGCAAAAATACTCAACAAAATCCTTGCAAAAAGTATCCAAGAACACATCAAAATGATCATTCACCATGATCAAGTAGGCTTCATCCCTGAGATGCAGGGATGGTTTAATATGCGGAAATCGATCAATGTAATTCACCATATAAACAAACTCAAAGAAAAAAAACACATGGTCATCTCACTAGATGTTGATAAAGCATTTGACAAAATTCAACTCCCCTTCATGTTAAAAGTCTTGGAAAGAACAGGAATCCAATGCCCATACCTAAACATAATAAAAGCAATACACAGCAAACAAATAGCCAACGTCAAACTTCACAGTGAGAAACTTGAAGCAATCCCACTAAAATGAGGGACCAGACAAGGCTACCCACTCTCTCCCTACCTATTCAACATAGTACTGGAAATCCTGGCCAGAGCAATTAGACAGCAATAGGAAATCAAAGGGATGCAAATTGGAAAGGAAGAAGTAAAAACATCACTGTTTGCAAATGAAATGATAGTATATGTAAGTGACATCAACAATTCCACCAGAGATCTTCTACAGCTGATAAATAAGTTCGGCAAAGTGGTTGGATATAAAATTAACTCAATCAAATCAGTAGCCTTCCTCTATTCAAAGGACAAACATTTGTAGAAAGAAATTAGGGAAAAGATACCCTTCACAATAGTCACAAACAATATAAAATACCTTGGTGTGACTCTAACTAAGCAAGTGAAGGATCTGTATGACAAGAAGTTCAAAACTCTGAAGAAAGAAATTAAGGAAGATCTCAGAAAATGGTAAGATATTCCATGCTCGTGGATTAGAAGGATCAACATTCTAAAAATGGCCATCTTACAAAAAAGTAATCTACAGATTCAATGCAACCCCCATCAAAATGCCAACCCAATTCTTCATAAAGTTGGAAAGAGCAACATGCAATTTCATCTGGAATAACAAAAGACCTTGAATAGCAAAATCTATCCTCAACAAGAAAACATCTGCTGGAATCACTATCCCTGATCTCAAGCTATATTACAAGGCAATTGTGATAAAAACTGCATAGTATTGGTACAGAGATGGGCAGGTAAATCAATGAAACAGAATTGAAGACCCAGAAATGAACCCACACATCTACGGTCACTTGGACTTTGATAAAGGAACTAAAAACATTCAATGGAAAAAGAAAAGTCTCTTCAACAAATGGTGCTGGTTCAACTGGCACTCAGCATGCAGAAAAATGAAAATACATCCTTTCTTGTCTCCTTGTACAAAGCTCAAGTGCAACTGGATCAAAGACCTCCACATAAAACCAGGTACACTGAAATTATTAGAAGAGAAAGGAGGGAAAACCTTAGAAGACATAGGCACAGGAAAAAATTTCCTGAACAGAACACCAATGGATCATGCTCTAAGGTGAAATATCGACAAATGGGACTTAAAGAGATTGCAAAGTTTCTGTAAGTCTAAGGACACTGTCAAGAAAACAAAATTCCTGCCAACAGAGTGGGAAAACATCTTTACCAACCCCACATCAGATAGAGGCCTAATATCCAAGGTATACATAGAACTCAAGAAGAATTAAACAACTCTATTAGAAAATGGGGTACAGAGTTAAACAAAAAGTTCTCAATTGAGGAATATTGAATGGCTGAGAAGCATCTAAGGAAGTGCTCAACATCATTAGCCATCAAGGAAATGCAAATCAAAACAACCCTGAGATTCCACCTCACACCAGTCAGAATGGCTAAGATCAAGTATTCAGATGACAACAGATGCTGGTGCGGATGTGGAGAAAGAGGAACACTTCTCCACTGTTGGTGGGGTTGTAAACTAATACAACCACCCTGGAAATCAGTCTGGTGATTCCTCAGAAAACTGGACATAGTACTACCTGAAGATCCAGTTATTCTACTTCTGGGCATATACCCCAGATAAGCTCCAACATACAACAAAGACACATGCACCACAATGTTCATAGCAGCCCTAATTATATTAGCCAGAAGCTGGAAAAAACCCAGATATCCTTCTGATGAATGGATACAAGAATTGTGGTATATTTACACAGTGGAGAACTACTCAGCTATCAGAAACAATGACTTTATGAAATTGAAAAATGGGTGCATCTAGAGAATATCATCCTGAGTGAGATAACCCAGTCACAAAAGAACAGACATAATATGCAGTCACGGATAATTGGATACTAACACCAGATAGCTCAGAGTATCCCAGAAACAACTCACAGACTTTATGAAGTTCAAGAATAAACAAAGGCCAAAAAAAAAAAAAAATGACAAATCATTATGCTTAATCTTTACACACAAAGAAAACTTTGACTAATTCCGGGTTACATCCTGTTTTACTTGTACTTTATGCTCATTCTAACTAGTAAGATCTTAATGCATACTATCAAACCTTTAAAAAAAACCAAGTACTGACAAAAATATATTCGTATACTTTTATGCAAAAATGCTTAAAATCTGTACATTTATCTTTGTCTTTTAAATAAAGTTGTTCAATTAAAAAAATAAAATCTCTGAGTGTGAGAAACTGAGAGCCTCTGCATCTATATCTCTTTCTTATCCCTTTTCTTGGGCTCTTTTCTTTCTAATTATTAGGTTTTTCCTATGTCAGTGTGTTTATGTTCTATCTTATCTTATTTTATAATTATTTTATAGATACGTGCTTGTTTTCTAAATCGGGTAGACACAAATGGAATTGTAGGTGTGAAGAAATTGAGATGTAGGGGAGGGTAAGACATAAGAAGGGTATACTATAGGAGAATAAAGTTTATTTTCAGCAAAATAACTTTAAAAAGAGACATGAACCCCTATATAATATTTATTGAAAGGTAAAATTAAAAAAACAATATCCAGAACAACAGCACAGTACTGACTGGTTTTGTGTCAACTTGACAGAAGCTGGAGTTATCACAGAGAAAGAAGCCTCAGATGAGGGAATGCCTCCATGAGATCCAGCTGTGAGGCATTTTCTCAACTAGTGATCAAGGGGAGAGGGCCCAGCTGATAGTGGGTGGTGCCACCCTTGGGCTGGTAGATCTGGGTTTTATAAAAAAACAAGCTGAGCAAGCCAGGGGAAGCAAGCCAGTAAGTGACATCCCTCCATCAGCTCCTGCTTCCTGACCTGCTTGAATTCCAGTCCTGATTTCTTTTGATGATAAACAGCAATGTGGAACTGTAAGTTCAATAAACTCCTTTCTCCCCAACTTGCTTCTTGGTCATGATGTTTGTGCAGGAATAGAAACCCTGACTAAGATGGGCAGATAGAAAAGATGAAGGTGTCTGAAACCACACTATTTTAAATATTTACAGCATCACAAAATTTATCTAAGCAATGATATAAGAGACAGTTGTTGGAGTGACTTGGCCTGAGGGAGCACAGTACATGAGAATCGACTTCATTTCTCTTGCTCCACTGTTTACCTGTGGGGAACACTTCAGTGGGCCAGAAAGAAAAAGGTGCAGCCAGATATAAAGCCTAAATGTCTTAAGTATAAAAGAGCCACTATTATTTTTTTTTTCATTCTGCAGACAAAATATTTCTTCAAAAGTAATGCTGTCACTTAAAATCCTTAACCTGTGTATACTTCTGTAAAGAATGACTCTGCCCTTTGAAAAGAAGTGGCTTTATCTTTCAGGGGATGCCACGCTGGTCACAAATTACACACTAAAGAACAAAGAGCACCTCACTACAGTTCCATGGAGCCTTCATGCATGAGCTGGGCTGACAGTGTTCAGATGCTCCTTGATGATGAATGGCAATATTAGGCTCCTATTCGGAGGCCCCACACAATGATTCTCCATTCCCTTGTATCAGAAACCTATAAAGAAACATAAAGCTAACCCCATACCATAATTTACCCCTTCTAGTTAAAGCTCATCTTTGTGATAACTGAAGTAAGAGAAGAATGAGAGTGCCAGGAACACTGGCAAGTGTTAGGTTTAAGGTGACACAGTGAAGAGATGGGCCAGCTAGAAGATAAACTCACAGAAGCTCAGGACAAGATACCAGAATATAGAGGATCAAGAACAGCTGACTTCAGAAGCTCTCTCTCTCTCTCTCTCTCTCTCTCTCTCTCTCTGTGTGTGTGTGTGTGTGTGTGTGTGTGTTTAAATAAGGATTATCTTAATACAACTTTTAGGCGATACAATCAAACGGAATGATGCATTTGCTATATCTTCCTTCTTCAGTTGAGAAAGGAGGGATTTGAGATCCATAATAGGTACTGAGGGGAAGAAGCAAACTGTCATTTGACCCTTACCACAAACTATAATGAGCACTAGTTGAGTGAAGAGTAATTTAAAACAGAATGAGGAAAAACAGTTTGCGTCATCCAGCTCCTTGGTGTCTGAACATAATATAAACTGTAGTAAGAGTCATGAAGGCCTTTCAAAGAGCCTTGGTAGAAGCACAAAGATCTAATGGCTCAAGCTTGCTGGAAGGTGAGGAGAACAGTGGGCATCTCCAGAGAAGGCCTGTGTGTTGAGAAACAATGCATTGTTAGAGAAGGGAAAGGGCACATAGTGGTCCCACAGCAGCCAAACAAGACTCTCCATTTTGCTACTAGACCCAAAGCAGAAAATGTATGAAAAGTGACAGCATCATTGCTTAAGCAACGATGTCATCTGAGTGAAAACTGGAGCTAGTAAGTAGATAACTCGTATCACGGGAGCAATGAAAACGAATGAATTACAGCCTTAGGCAACAGCGTGGGCAATCACAAGTCATCATGCCAAATGAGAGAAGACAGAATTCGTGCCGGATGACTTGGTTTCATATGAAATTCAAAACTAGAAAACCCAAAGAATAATACTAAAGTATAAGGCAGAAATCACACACATGCAGAAAGGAAGGCTTTTCCAATGACTGCAAGAGGACCATAAGGCACTTTGCAGGCTCTGAAAGTAGCATATTTATTGACCTTTGTCATTACTGCATTTTCTTCACATGGAAATAATTCCTTATAAGGAGAGAGAGAGAGAGAGAGAGAGAGAGAGAGAGAGAGAGAGAGAGAGAGAGAGAGAGAGAGAGTGTGTATGTAAGGAAAAAAGGTGGAAGACAGAATACATGGATAGACATTATGGCTACATAAATGAGAATAAATATCTATGTGCATCTGAGTTAAAAGTACAAGCTACCAAAAAGTGGATAAATCAGGGTGGCTTTTGATATTGCCTTAGCAAAATCAACAGTGACAGAAGATTTTTATACCCAGACAAATTGTTTCTCAAATAAACCAAGAACAAACATTCTCCAATGTTATATGTCTTTTCTTTCAGCATCTTCCAAAAATTCATGTTGAAACTCAGCCACCAATTAAGAGTGAGGGCTTAGGGAGGTCATTCAAAAGCAAGAGCAAAGTCCCTGAGAAGAGGACTGTGTGCCCTTATAAAAGCTGAATAGGTTCCCACATCACTCTTAGCATTCTGCTACCAGCAAACTTAAGATATCATAGGCTGCCCCACTTGAGGATGCAGCAGAAAGCCAGCATCTTGGAAGCAGAGAGGAGCCCTCACTAGACACCAAATCTGACAGATTGTTGATCATGGACTTCTTAGGAGCCACTGTTGTAAAAATGAATGTCTGTTCTTTCAACTTATCCAGTCTCAGGTATTTTGTAATAGCAACAGGAAGTAGACTGTGGTACCAAATATACAAAGTCACAGGATATATGAGACACTCTAGATAAAACTCTTCCTGGACAACTAAATCCAACCAATTACACAACATTTAAAAAGGCCTATGGATCTATTTTGGAAATTATAGCTTGAAATAAAATTATAATTCAACATTCTAGAATTTCTATCTTTAATGTTTTGGGAATAAATATACTAATATTCTTGGCTAAGTACTAAAATTTTAAAAATGTATTGGTTTGATTTTTTTCTTAAATTTACGTGACATTAACTAAGTTAAATAGTTTGTTAATTTAAATAATATCTACCACCTGACCATCCTCTGCCTTGACACTAAGTATTGATCAGCAAAATATAAACAATTGTTATTTGGGATGGTGGGATATTGAGTGAACTATTTTCAGCTTTCTGAATTTTCAAATTTATAAAACATCATATGCACATTATTCTATGACAGTAACAAATATTTTTCCAAACGGATTCAGTGAGTTCAAGAGCTGAATAATCTATTTGCCCCCAGTTCGCATTCCGACTTCTCATCATGAGTGCTTTGTTATCTTCACTCACTCAAGGCCCTTTTCCATCACTGAGAGACTGAGAGAAGTTAATAGGGTGTGGTGGATAAGAGGGTGCCATGTTCCAGAAAATAAATACCTCTCATGGTTGCACATGAAATTCATAATTTTGAATTGAATTATGGTTGAACTTAGTGAGTCAAACAAACAAAAATAAAATCCTAAGAGGAGAGAACTGAACTTTTTGGGAAGAGTTTCCAGTGAGAGCAGAGGAGGGAATGAGAGAGAATAACCAGGTAGAAAGGCCCAAAACTTGGTGTGTGTGTGTGTGTGTGTGTGTACCTGAACTGCTCAAACAAAAATAATAGTCCCCTCCCACTCTGTAAGAATAGCAACAACAAAAACCAAACCAAACAAAAACAGGTAAACAAACAAAACCCCTAAGATATTTAATGTCTAAAAGTCATCCTTCTCCTCTAGTTCTGTATCCCATGGAGAAAACAGAGCAAGGTTCCAAACTGACAGTCCCCTAATGGCCAAGCAAGCTCCGCCAGGCAGAAAGGAGCACTGCTTTACAAACAAGACGACGTCCTCTGGAACCTGAAGTTGTTTTCTTATTATCGAACCAGCACTTTGAACTCCACAATGTTTTCTCTAACACTGCATCCCCAGTTAATGAGAAAGGAGTTTCAAGCAACTAATTAACAGAATCCCTTACAATGCAGGGCTTTCTCAGAGACCCCAGACAGACAGAGAGCATGTGGGCCCCTCCCCTCTTACCTGCAATGACAGCTGTCTGGGACTTGAGAGTCCAGCCACATGGGCAGAAAGTGAAGCTGTTCCGCCTGGCTGAACATTTTGATATAATTATTTGGCCCTGATATTTTGGATGGAGGTGAATAGATATTTATCCACCTAAAGCCTATGATCCAACTTTTCTTCTAAACTGAAGACAAATAGATACCCTACGTTTTCTAAAGTTTGAAAACAAAAACCAAACATTGTTCCTGGCCAGTTGAAGTTCAGGTACAAACCAGCAGAAATGTCCTTTTCCTTGGCAGCAGCTCAAAGCTGTTAAGGGGTAGACTGTGGCTAAGCTCAGGTAAGCCCCGTGGGTCACATAACATGCCAATGGTGTCCGAACATCCAAGTTGGCTGTCTAAAAACACAGTGAATATCCAACAGGCTATCAGTTGGGGCCTAAATTCCAGGAAACCCTGAGGGAGCATTTTCAGATTCCTGCCTGTGGCTCCGTCCTGGGAGCCCACACTGATACCTCCCATGACACTGTGAGTAAACAGTAAAACAGAAAAAGAAAACTTTTAAAACAGTATTCGAGACACCCCTAGCCAAACCCTGTCGTGCTAATGACTTCTACTTTTAGATGACAAGTCGTGCTATTTAAACAACCACATTTTGCTGCAAGACAGCCTTCAGGAACAGGTACCAAGGCAACCAGCCTGCTGCCTGGCTTTGGGGAGCTGTGGAGAGCTGGGGGAGGAAGGGCACACTGATAAGGTTCCAAATCACCACAAACTGGAAAAAAACTATCTGAAGGAAAACGAAGAACTGGACTTTATTCAACATCATCTGCCAAAAACGAAATAACTTAGGGCCCCCGTCTTTAACCAATGTCACATGTCAGAACTGCATAGAAGAGTCAGAGCCGCTCGAGATTTCTGTGGTTGACATTTTGGTGATATTTCTGGACATGACATCTTTCGGTGGATGACTTAGGTAGAGAAGATGGAGTTAGTAATCCCTCTAACCTACTCCTGCACGAGAAGCTAAATGCAAGGCATTGCTGCTGTCAACATACGTCACCACGGACTCATATGTCAAAATACTTGCGTGTCAAAAGCTATTAATCATAATATCAATATATAGAATGAGGGAGGCAAGCAATATAAATTTCATTTCTTCCCAATGTGAATAATAAAAATCTGTCATATGTATACCTACATTCTGAATCAAGCCCAGAACAAGATCTCAGCAGAAATGTGGTCCCGAATTGTGCCTTGCTGACGTCCAGCCTGCCCGAGCGGAGGACGAGACTCGGACTCGCCATGTGGAGGAAGCTGCCAGCAAGCATTGTGCTGCTGAGGTGGTAAAACCTTCACTCTAGCTCGGACACGCTGACTTACCTCCAGGACTACAAGGACTAGTTTTTGTTGCTGTTGCTGTTGTTGTTGTTGTCTCTGGATGCAGACAGTTTGCTGTAGGAGCCCAAGGAACTGAAACAGCCCTACATGGGCTTTTGCAAAGAATCACAATATCTTTTTCCACTGCCTAAGCTGTTCACTGCTTTAAGGAACTGTGGGGAACACTGCTAGTTGTTGCCTCACGTTACACAACGTGCAGTAACACGAATTTATTTTCACATTGGCACAGAAAGTGTGTAAGTATGTATGTTTTGACACATATAGGGAGCTATGGAATACTATTATTTGAATGATATGACAGTCCCTGAAATATACTTCCAAATCATTCTCCTGGTTTACTTCAGTTTGCTTAACAGTGGTGTATGTGGCTGTTGGTTTTCTCAGACTAAGGTGAGAAGTTAATGGATGGGCTTGGAAGACGGTTCTGTGCTAAAGGTCTTTGTTTATATAAGCCCCAGATATGAGCTCAGCCCCGGAACCCTTATAAAACCTGGGTAACCCTAATGCTGGATGTGGGCAGACAGGGGGAGTCCCTCAAGCTCTGGAAGGCAGTTTAGAGGAATCAATAACGTCCAGGTTCACTGAGAGACTCTGTCACTCAAATGTCTGGTGTAGAGAAATAGTTTCAGGCAGCTTTGAACTCTGGCCACCACACACCTGAATGGGCACCTGCATGCACGCGTGTACACATATACACAGAAAAACAGGCATGCAGACAGACAGACAGACAGGGAGGAAGGGAGAGAGAGGGAGAGGGGGAGGGGTGGGGTGAATTGATGGACCAAGTCCATGGCAGCTTCTGACACTGGAGAAGTAGGTAGTGGGCAAATGTGTGCTAGGCAGCAGACAAAAGCCATCTTCATGTCAGTTGTCTCCTTATAATTCTCCTTCCTGGCCACAATATTCAGAAAGAATGTTTTTAAGGCTCCAAGTACTGTTCTGCACACCTGTAATACCAATCCCCAGAAGATGGAGGCAGGAGGCTCAGAATTAGATGTTAGCTGGGACTACAAGTTGACTGTCACAGCTGGGCTATGTGGCAAGCACCACACCTAGAGGCTCTCTGGCAGGACCTTGCCTCAAAAAGTCACAGCAGTGAAAGTAAACAGAAAGATGGGAAACTGTTGGGATCCTAAGAAAGCTTTAAACAGATTTAATGAGTTGAGGCTTCTTCCTTGAGGCATTAGCTCATTGTTTATGTCCAACATGGTTTACTAAGATAGCTTTAATTAGTCGATGGGAGTTTTGAAGGGTTTGGTTAGTTGATAATATTGTTCTTCCCATGAGGTTGCAACCCCTTTCAGCTCCTTTAGTCCTTTCTTTAGCACCCTCATTGGGGTCCCCGTGTTCAGTCCAATGGTTAGCTGCAGGCATGCTCAGCTGTATCTACATGACTCTGACATAGTCTGTGAGAAGGCATCTCTATCTGGTTCCTGCCAGTAAGTACTTCTTAGCATCAGCAATAGTGCTTGGATTTAGTGGCTGCATATGTGGTGGATAACCCTTCCAAAACTTCCATGAACGAAAACACCAACCTTTGAGCACACATTGAGAGACCTGTTGATACAGTTACATATGAGCTGAAGATACCAGTGTCTGGCATCAGTGTGAGAAGAGGCTTTAGTCTTGGGAGGGCATGTTTTCCCAATGTAGAGGAATGCCAAGGCAATGGGGTAGAGAGGGTGATTAGAAGGGAGTGCACCTCTGTGAAGGCAAATGGAGGAGGAGGGGGAATGGGAGCAGGGCTGGGGAAAGGACTAACATCTCAAATGTAAATACTGAGTATCTAATTAAAAAATGAGAAAAAAAAAGATACCTCTAATTATCCCGTCCTCTCCTCACCACCATGCATTCTGCATAGCGGGTCTGGGTTTAATTGTGAACAGGTCACTGGACATATGAATTAGGCAATAAGTTGGCAAAAGCCTGGGTGTGTAAGTATATAGATTGCACACATGAGATATAACGTAGACACATCCTGAAGGGACCAGCACATGATCAGGACTCAAGAAACCCTGCAAATTAAGAAGACACTGGAACAAGCATGGTGTCTTCACCCACCAACACCAACATAGTGCCCAGATGTCCAAGGGATATGATCCTAGATCATATATTTCATTTTCTGCTGGTATATAATGCAACATTATAGACTGGACAACTTATAAAGAAGATACATGTCTTGGGCACCAATCTAGAAGCTGGGAAGAACTGTATCATGATGTGGGTGTGCAGTGGGGCCTTCCTGCCTTATCATCACAGGGCAGAGAACACAGTAAGAGAGCAAGGATACCTACTTATGTTTCTTCTTCTTCTTCTTCTTCTTCTTCTTCTTCTTCTTCTTCTTCTTCTTCTTCTTCTTCTTCTTCTTCTTCTTCTTCTTCTTCTTCTTCTTCTACTACTACTATCACTTTCCTCATGCTATTCCTTTCCTTCCTCTTCCTCTTGTTCCTCCTCTTCCTCCTCTTCTTCCTCTTCTTCCAGGTCCTCTTACTCTTCCTCCTCTTCTTTCTCTTCATCTTCCTCCTCTTTTTCTTCCTCCTTTTTCTTCCCCTTTCCTCTTCCTCTCTGCTCTTTTCTTCATAAAGCCAATAATCCCTCTTAGTGAGCCTTCCCTACATGATCTCAGCTAAGTGGACTTATCACTCATGGGTTCCATTTCAAAAACCACCAGAGTTTTTGTTTTCCTATCATGTGAACTTTGGGAGACCTCATCCACAGCCAGAGCACTCTCCTGTCAATCAGTCTCCCTAGTTGAGCATATTTCATGAAGGAGCAAAGGAAATAAAACCCAAGACAGTTCTACCTGTAAATGAACAAAAGAGCTGTGGTTGACAATGTGGCTAAGAACTAACAATGAGCAATCAAATAGGCAAGAAAATATACAAACTGGTAATAAACTGGTATTCAAAGAACCATTTAAGAAACAACATATATCATAAAGTTGTACTCACTACACACACATACACACAAACACACAAACACACACACACACACACACACACACACACACACACCTCCCTACAAAGCTACTGACAATAGTTGATAGAAAAAGTAGTCATATTCAGTGTTCGTCACTGATAAATTGCCTGTGCTCCAAAGTAAATATCCTCTCCCCTCCCACCTATGATCACACAAGCAAGCCTCATCACAAAAAGTGGGGAATAGCATTCTCTTGTATGTCAAGTTGGGTAGGTCATTTTCTGCATCCTCTTACAAGAAATTACAGCCAGATGAGTCTTTGCAATAGCAATTGCTTTCACTTGAGTCAGTGAACTGAAATGACCAAGCAGTGAACCTCTAACACTGACCACTGATCTTGCTAATTGTGTGCGCCACTACATTTGCCTCTGTGATTTGCAGTCAGTGGGTTCTGTTAACACTGTTTCAATTGCTAAATGGTCAGGGCACACTCAGTGACAGATTTCGTGTTTCAACAGCAATTTATATAACTGACGGCCACCTGGTTGTTGTAGTGAATTGTGATTTATTTGTCTCACATTGTAGCACATAACCTTTTAAATGCAGGAGGAAAAGTCAACTTCTTTTGAAAGCTTAATATGTGGCCATTTACCACTTTACCCTGTGAACTAAATTGGAAAGAGAAGGGGTCAGGTGAGTGATGTATTTCCACTCCTGTAGCCCTCCCTCAGTACAATGCATTTATGTATGGGGTTTCCATTACTTAATCATCATTTGCACACTGTACACGAATTCACAGAAAATATGAGAGGCTTACAAGAGGGGCAGTAAGCTAACACTTGGCTAAAAGAACCTAAAATCAAGTTAACACAGGACTATTTAGGGGCGAATATCATACTGAAGGCTCCATGATTAATTAAAGGGTACCTTAATAGTTCCCAAATACACATAAAGCTTCCTAAGTGAAAGTGTACCCCTAGTTTCTTGGGTTTCTTAATAGAATCAACATCTTCTGACAGTTACAAATAATGGCTTACAATGCTGCAACAGCTGTAATAATTAAGGGGAATAAACTATGAGACCAAATCAAAGGACATCAGTTACTGCTACAAGCAGGGGAGAACTGTTCAGGTCCTCTCCCCAAATTTATGTAAGGCCCAGTATCTCAGAATGTGGCTGCACTTACAAACAGGAACATTATAGAGATGATTCATTAAAAATTATGTCCTTGAGTGTAGGCAATAATCCATTATCCATGGTATCCAGAGGAGAGAAAGACACTTAGATACAGATAGAAAGGTGAATGAAGACACGGGGTGAGGACAGGGGAAATGGTCTTCCATGGGTGAAGGAAAGAAGTGTGGGACAGATCCTTCTTCTACACTCAGGAAGATCTAACCCTTGGTATCAGACCTCCAGCCCTCAGGATAGAGAAAGAGATCAGTTTCTGTTGTTGGAGCTACCTGAGTTGTAGCACAACACAACTTAGCAAACTAACAGTCTTGGATATGAGATGACATAAAAGGCAATTAATTAAGACCAAGAGATTATCTCATAGGCTTAAAACAGGAGAGGGAAATGGTGTCCAAAGATGCACTTAAACATTATGATTAGTGATGGACCCATCTATGTCTGCTAAGACACACTTCCAGTAAATGCACAGCTGAAAGCATCCCTACTTGAAGCTGTGCCAAATAGTAAGCAAAACACACTAGGTTACTGTTCTCCACATGGGCAAGTATCAAAATGAGTCCAGATTTCTGCATCCAGGAGTGATGAGGCAATAGTGCCATGAGAGCTTCTAGATCCAGGAAAGATGCAGCTCAGGACCAGACCCACAGAAAGATTGGATGCTTTAGGGAAATCCCTACTCATCCTTGTTTTCTCCCTCAGGCATTTCTAGGCAGTTAGACCTGAAGTGAGAGCTCAGACAACATGGTACCGCAGAGTTGAAAGGAGAGTCTCTCACAAAGTATCTACAAAGGAAGCAAGGCAGCAGGAAGAAAGGAGCTAGGAAAACAGGAAAAAAACAAAACAGAACAAAACAAAACAGAGCCACAGAAGGATTTCCACGAGTCACTGACTCAACAATGTTGATGTCTAATACAAGTGTCCTCAACTCTAGGAAAGCAAAACAAAAAGCCCCAGGGGTAAACAACCTCAGACAGATGTAACTGAACCATCTTTGGAGTTGGCAGAGAATCAGAAACTATGCCCAGATCATCCTGAATGTGGAGCCTTCATTGTAAACAAGGCCATTCAGAGAAAGTCTGATGAACTGCTGTAATCTATTCTGAAGTTTAATGCCAGTATGCCTGGATCCTGATCAAGCATTAGAAACATACCTTCAAAGAATAAAGTTGCTTACAAGTCACAAAGCTCCTAGCTGGAATTAAGCTTAACTGCCTGCAAGGGAAGATAGCAGAGTTCATGTTCTTAGGGACTCATTGTTCAGGGCTAGCGATAGAGCTTGGTCCATACTGTGCTTGCCGGGCATGCTGGAAGCCCTTGATCAGTCCCCAGGCATCACACACAATAGGTGTGATGGTGCAGTTCTACAAGCCCAGAGAAAGGGAGAAGGAAGGAGATCAGAAGTCTAAACATCCTTGGACCTCTAAACATAGGAAGTTTGAGAGCAGCCTGAACTACATGTGACCTTGCCTAATAAATTAATTCTATTAAAAACAGACAGGCATGCATGCACAGTGCCTACTATATAGTAGACCATAAAACAGATCAATAGTTACATTTTTATTTATTATTATGTTTTAGATTTTATTGTATGTGCACTGGAGTTTTGCATGCAAGTGTGAGGCTGTTGGATTCCCCAGAACTGGAGTTGCAAACAGTTATGAGCTACTACTATATGAGTGCTGTATGTTGAACTCAGGTCGTCTGGAAGAGCAGCCAGTGCTCTGAATCACGGAGCCATTTCTTCATCTCCCAATCAACACATTTTTAAAGGTTAAAAGGATGAAGGCTAGAATTTCTGCAACACTGTAAGTTTGAAATCAGTTATAGAAACATTAATGGTCAAATTTTAGAGAACCAAAGTTTTAAATATTGAAGTAACTAAAATGCAATCAGAAGGGCAATTAGAAACTATTTTAAGCTGGAAAATAATGAAAATATTGCATATGTGGTATGCAGTAAATATAGTAATAAGGGAATATGAGGTATTGAAAGAGAAATATAACTTTTCACCCAAAGCTAAAAACAAACAAACAAATAGATCAAACTGGTATGAAAATAAGTGGGTGATGGGGGTGGGGGAAATTAGTAAGAAGTCAAACATGGGTAAATAAACCCAAACTACAACACTAGTTCTTTGAAAGAACTGAACCGTTACGAAAGTCCCTTCTGGACCAACCCAAGATGGTGGGAATGAGGCCAGAAATGCATATCCCAACTATACCAAACAAACACAGACAGCAATTAATTTAAAAGGTACACATAACATTTTCGAGACACTAAATTACCCACCAGATAGGAGGAGAAATAGAAAGTCTTCAGAGAAAAGGATGGCAAGATTGCATTGCTAAACTACCACACACCACCACCACCAAAACAGAAAACTGATGCTGGCACAGCACAGAGACTGGATCAACCTCTTCCTCCCTCCAGCTGGCTTTCACATCACTGGGTGTGGCAATGCAGGCTGGCGATGGAGAAGAGCCTTTACTCCAGGTAAGAGCTGCTCAGTGGTGTGAGGTCTGAGCATCCGCACCGCTACTCGGCATGCACCCAGAGATTCTAGTGAGTAAGGTGACAGCATTCTACTTGTGGTTTTATAAGAGCATTGCCTCACTGGACAACATACAAGAAAGACTATGACACAGATGGAGACAGTGGAGGAGGCTGTCTAAAGCTGAGTAGCCCTCGTCTGAAATGTCTGGGACCAAAAGAGTTTTGGATTTTACAGTTGTTTCAGATTTTGGAATGTTTGCATCTGTGTAATTCAATATCACAGGTATGGGTCTAAATTTAAATATCAATTTGTTTAGATCCCATAGCCATGGCAGACATAGTCGGAATTCCATGGCCACCTCAGACACAGCCTAAATCCCATGGCCACCTCAGACACAGCCTGAATTCCAGGGCCACCTCAGACACAGCCTGAATCCCATGGTCACCTCAGACACAGCCTAAAGGCAATTGTAGACAGCAGTGCTATGATGTCTGCATTTGGACCTCAAACTGCCACAGAAGCTCAGAAGAGGAATTTCCCGAGAGGAGTGTTATATTGGCTTCTAGCGACTTTTAGATTAAGGAAGCTGAATGTACACAGCAACCCTAGTAAAAGATAAAGGCAAACCAGATAGGGTGTAACAGGGAGCCTACAGTTATGCAAACTGAGGTATTACTGGCCACTTGTATTTTGCAATGTTTGCTTCATTACTTCCTTCTTCTAGAAATTATTGTTATGGGGGAGGGGTGACTACTGTTCTCCAAACCGGCAGGCATAAGAACCCATCCTACACAGAAACTAGTATCAAAGAGAAGATTGGCTATGGCTGTCCAAGGGTTGGTAACTGAGGCCTAGTATAAGCCCAGGCTTTCTATTTAGCTGACATAAGTACACACGGCACATTTAGATGCTCTCATACCAGACTAATTGGTGTAGGAAAGTAGAACACATGAACAGTTCCAGAAAGGCCTAAAGGAATGAGATCTTAAAATCGGATCTGAATTGAGTTATAATAAGGTATAGTTTGGGCTTTGTCACTAGAACCCTGGGTTGGCGATGTAAACTCATCCCCATTCTACTCCAAACTGTTCACGCTCACGTTTGAAAACTTATCCGAGGTCAGACTGAGCATAGCACTGCTCAGAAGATGCTCCAGAGAGAGAGATGCCGTATACCTACGAGGCATTATATATGGACTCAGGTGATGAGAGCTGTATTTACAGACTTGCCTGTGGAATAACAAAAATTAAATCTTGGAGCTTGGTTACTGCCTGCATTTCTCCCAGGGCAAGAACACATTTAGTGTCCTATTAAATCAAAGGATGCCCACTGCAAACAGTGGCATGCTTTACCAGCTGGGGCTAACGCAGATTGATGCGCATGTTCAATCACACTGAACCTGACGTGCCTCCTGAAATTTATACCGCATAACGGAAACCTCTGATATGACACAGTGCCCCACCCCCTTTACGGCTGTAACTCATACGGGTCACTTAGCAATTTTAAAAATCCATGCTTACAGAATTTTCTGGGCCCAATGATTCACTGGGGGAAAATATAGAAAACAGGACTTGTTAGAAAATATCGTGGAGGAGGCTTGAGAGGGGGTTGTTTTAGATGATCAACTAAAAGCAATGGGGAAATCAAAAGATAGAAAACATGGCCTTTTTGTGAAGTCTGGTGAAAGATAGATTACCACAGAAATATCATGTAAGAGCCAGCCAGCAGTGGTGTCTAAGTCAAAATCCAAAGTTTGGCAAACATTTTTGTATTCTTTTCACATTCTTATTTTTTCAAATAAAATTAGGGAACATGTTTGGGACCGTTACAATCTGTCATCTAATGGGATATTATACCTCCTCACTGGCTCAATATCAACATCTTTATAAATTACCAAAAGGAAAACTTAGTTTTGAAATTAAGAGATCTGAACTAAAAATCGGATCCTTTGAACATAAACTCCTTCAATGTAATTGGGAGCAAATCACAATCCATTTTAGAGTCACCCTTACAAAGACATCAGAGAGCTCTTTTTTCAGGAAACCCACAACTGAGATGAAGTTTAGGAGACAGTTTTGCAAATGGAGATATTTGGTTTAAAAAAGAAGGTGATATGTAAGTCTACTAAATTTAAAAATAGCCTTAAGATGAGAGTAACTGATTTTGTACATAAACAAGTAAGATGACTATTTGGCAAAAAAATACCTTTGCTGGGACAGGAAAGATTGCTCTGTCTTTAGGAACACTTGTTGCTCTTGTAGAGGACTGAGTTCAGTTCCTAGCACCTGCTTGTGGAACTAAAACAGCCTGTAACTCTAGCTCCAGGGGATCTGATGCCCTCTTCTGGCCTCTTCTGGAACCTTCACTTATGTGCATACACACATACAAAGATACACACACATAAACACACACACACACATATATGTATACACACATACAAACACATATATACATGAACATATATGCATACACACATATGTATACACACACACACACACACACACACACACACACAATCAACAAAACTGAATCAAAAACAGAAAACAAATCAGCCTTTGCCACTTGGCTGAGTATCTATCTCTTCAGCAACACCAAGCCACATGTGAGGCATTGCACAGACCGCACAGCCTTAGCTTAAGGTCCTTTACAGTGTGTATCCTCATTTATCTATACAGCTTTTTACGAGATTTTCGTTATATGGACCAATCTATATGTTATTTTGTTCTAAAAAGGCATAAAACAAAGTGGTGAATGGCCCAGTGACCTACTTCTTAACCTGGGGATCTTATCACAAGCAATGGCCTAACTTCCACCCCTGGTCCTAGTCTGACCCTTATGTCTTACTTTTTTCATGGCTAGGGCAAAATGTTTGATAAAAACAACTGAAGAGACAAGAGATTTACATGGGCTCGCAGTTTTGAGTGACACAGTCTAACATGGAGGTGAGGGTACAGCAGCAGAACCAGCAGTATCTTCAGTAGAAGAAAACTGTGGCTGCTGCTTTTTACATCATGGATGATCAGAACATGCTAGAGCCAGAACTGGGCAAATTTTTTAATGCCTGTTCTTTGTGATCCAGTTTCACCAGCTAGGGCTCATGTCTACAGACTCCCTAAACAATGCAACCAGCCAGGGACCAAGTGTTCAAGCAAATGAGTCTGGGGGAGTGTGCATATCTCAGAGTCAATCTTAGCACCTCCCATGGGTCACTGGCATGTCATTCAGTATCTTAGAGCTTTCTGATACTCATTCACTGAATGGGAAGAAGGACCCCTAATTCCCCAGGTTGGAATTCAAGTAAAATGATATTTATAAAAATGTTGAGTAGGTGTGTTTACATACTAAATATTAGTTTTCTTCTCTTATGTTGTTTTATGTATTTTTCAGAGCAATACAGAAGAATAAAATAATTTTACATGAGAAAAATCCTTAGTACATACATAGCGGCAACAAAGACAGGTGCTCAATAACCTCTTGGCCTTTGCTTCTTGTCTTTTTTCTTCTCTCTTCTCCCTAGGTCACCTCAGAAAACCTCCACTCACCTATGTGTATCAGCTACTTTTGTATCACTGTGACAAATACCTCACAGAAAAAACTTTATAAGAGCAAAGATTCATTTAGATCATGTTTCTGGAAGTTCTCTGTCTATCATAATTGGGAAGGCAGGTTGGAGGTCAAGGTGGGAGAGGAAATTAGGAAGCAGAGAGCTGCCATAATCATAGACTACACATGGCAGTCCTCAAGTTAAACATCCACCAACATCTTTAAGGTTCCATAGCTTTCCAAACTGGCACCAACCTTCTAGAGAAAAAATATTCAACATATAAGCCTCTGGGTACATTTCAGATTCAAACGATTAAACTATGTCTTCCCAAATTCCCTTTGTCAGTTCCTCAAGAACATATATACTTTTAGTGATGTTTGTTTGGTTTTGTGCAGGCTTCCTGCAGGGTCATCAAGGCTAGAATCAACGAGTGATGAATGGCGGCATGAATATACCCGGTAAGACAGAAGAACCAACATGAGTTCATTAAGGCCTCAAGAAACACGCTTGGCTCTTCCCACAAGAGAGTTTGACTGAATAAAGGGCATCATTACCCAACTTCAACCACCATCTGGACCAACCTCTGAGCATTAGCATTTGATGAACTAATGATCTGAAACCATCAAGGTATCTAGTAAATAACAGTGTAAATATTTTTATGCTATTAAAAATTACTTTTTAATCAGCACTGTAGGAGCTGATGTGAGACCAGCCTAAGCTACTCTGAGGCCTCGTCCCCCCCCAAAAGTTAAAATTAAACCTAAGAAAATAAAATTAAAATTTTTAATGAAAAAATAAATTTAAAACGATAGTGCATCTTATGTAATAACTTGATTTTCATTTGACCAGGAGTAATTAAACAATAATCCCAGCTTAGGCAACGATTCTGATGAACTAGGACAGCAATAGACAGGAGAGAGCCAACTGTAAGTTGAACATGGCAAGTGTCTTTCCTTATCAAGGTCACCAGTGTGGGGATAGTGAGTGTAAGTGAGGCAAACCATTGTCACCCATTGTCTGCCTCCTTGACTTCAATCTTAAAGGCATTTGTCCCCTTAAGTATGGAAAACAGTTCACCCTATGGGCTTTCAATACTCACCAAGCTTCTCAGAGAGACTTGAGTAACTACAGGAGTCATCAAATTGAAAAGCCCATTCCAGATACTTTTAAAAAATTTATCCCTATACTTCTGTTGCTTTAGAACTATTTTTGGTACCAAAATTTGTATTGGTTGGGTTCTCTAGAGGAAAAATACTGGTACAGCAAATCTCTATATAAAAAAAAAGAAAAGACTAATTAGACTAGAATTACAGGCTGTGGTCCAGAATCCAAGAACCCAGCAGTTATTTAGTATTTGGGGCTGCGTGTCTCAGCTGGTATTCAGTATATCCTGGAAACCCAAAGAGGAAGGCTCCTCCCTTCTTTAAAGTTCTCAGATTACTTCTCCTCTTATTCAGCACTTTACTTAGGCTTCATTTTAAACACCATAGGACATATCATCCTTACTGCCCTAGCTAGCTTTCTTTGTCCATGTCTGTATACCTCTTTCCCTTCCTTCCCACCTGCATTTTTCTGTACCCCCACTAGAACAATAGCTCCCTATGAGACACTATGTTTCTACTTATAATCCCTAGCAAACATGTAAAATAGGGGCTTAATGAATACTTATTGAATAAGTGAATTCTTCTTGGGAAGGAAAGTCTTTTGGAATTTAAAAAAAAAAGGCCTAAAGAAAAAAATTAATAATTGCTTAATGAATGAATGAATGAACGGGAACATAACCCAATTCCCATTCATATCTAATATTCTAGAGACAACTATTAGTTACTTTTGCATCATGCTGAGAAAGGACTTTACAGAAACAACTTAAGGGAAAAGGCTTATCTTGGCTCCTGGTTTTGGTAGTAAACTAAGAAACAGAGAATGCTGCGTTGGAAGAGTGACTGAAATCTTCAAAGATACCCCTCCCTCAGTGGCCTAGTTCTCCCAACCAGGCTCTCCCCCATAAATGCCTCACAGCTTGAAATGGTACCTAGAACTGGAAACCAAGTGTTCCCATAAGCCTGGGTTGATATTGCTCATTAAAACCATACAAGATATATAGACTGACATGGAAGCAAGTGTTTTATGCCATTTAGGAACCAGAAATACAGTCTAAGTAACACATAAAAAAAAAGGAGAACCAAAGAATTCCAAGCAAGCCCCTGAGTTTCATTTTACTGTCTTTCTTCATGTCCTTGGATCTGGCAAGTCAGAACTCATCTGGATTCCTCTGCTTGGCTGAAATTCTCTCTCACCAATGAGGTTTCAAATTACAAACTCTGGGTTTGTTTGAAAGAATTTTCACAAAATCACAGGACCACTTGCTTATTCCAACATGTAAAAGTAAAGAAATAAATACAACTTGAAAATATACGTAGAGGCAAACCTTATGTCAGTGGACACCCCAGCCACAGAGAGGATGAGCTGGGTGAGAGGAGAGTCCTTGTTGGGATGGCCAGTAAGCATCGCATGCACAAATGGAAGCCATTTCTACTGCGGTGCTTGCCTACTGGGAGGCAAGAATCACAAAGACAAAGCAAGTGGCTTGGAATGAAACAACCAAATACTAGCTTAGTTTGCAAAGCCCATCTCTGGCACATTTTACATAATATTGCATCCCCACTCATAGAGCAGCAAAGCAACTCAGAGACCACCCATGCCACTGGCCTTACAGTCTCAACCTTCCTTCTTGCCATCTTGAAACAGTGTTGTCTTTTGGTTCTAACTCAGAAGTGCAAGTCTAGGACTCCCTTCTTCCTGCCAGATGGGTGAGTAGACACCCATTATAGTGGTCAGGAGTGAGGGTCTGGAAGAGAGCCTGACAGGTTCAAGTACAGCCACTGTGATGCCATAGCTGTGACCTTATGGACATGTCACCCCTCCCTGAAAGGTTTGATCACCATGATCATGACTGCACAAGAGACTGCCAGGAACGGTACTTATCACGGTGACCTGGCATCCAAGGCCTTGCTTCCTGTCATTCTGTTTCCAGATACTGTGCCACCACATCCTTGGCTTTTAAAATAACCAAAACCAGATAATACTCATTCAGAGTCTTCACCTTTATTTTGGGTTATTAACCGAGGCTTCTAAGACTTTGTTGCATATTTCAAACTAAAGTTGTCACTTCAAAGAACAAAAAGGCTATCAGGCAGATGTGGCCACAGAAATGTTCTAGGTATAGCTAACAAAACCTGTATTGTGGAAAGAGTCTTTTCAATTCTATTCCTAAGTTTTATATATATATAAAATCTCTACATGTATATATATATAATATATATTTATATATGTTGCTATTGGATAGCTTTAAAATATCTGAGAAACTTGATGACAGAATATTTACATAAAATTTTAAAAAGAATAGTTTAAAAAGACATAAATTGAGCTATTCTGGTTTCTAGACGTTTCTAAGAAATTATCCAATAAAAATTGCCTAGACTATACTTTACATTACCATATTGCTTGAAGAACTGAAAAACAGTCAAAGTGGTGACCAAATGCATATTTGATTTTTCCAATTTTACTAATCACACTAACCGAAGACACGTCAGAAGCGCTGAGCAAGCTTCATCCTGTTACACAAGGATCTGTCTCACACATGGAGTTTTGATTCAATAGCGTGGGAGGAGGCAGGTTATTTATGCTCTGTAAAAAGTCCCCAAGTACTGCTAATGCTAAAATCCACAGTTAACAATTACTGACACAAGTCCTTCCTTAGGCAAGTTTTTCCATCTTAGAAAATTTTCACTAAACAGCATCTGGACAGGATCTATTAAGCAGGAGCAGGCTGGCCTTGAACCTGTGACTCTCCTATTTCAGCATCTCCACCAGGTTTACAAGTCTGTACTACAACAACAACAAAATGGGGGGAGGGTCTCCTAAGCTTTATTCTTTCCAAAGCAAACTTGACTTCTTGTAAGTTGGTCCAGAAAGGTGCCGAGTTACCCCTGAGACCTGAAACCTTGTAAAATAAAATCAGTGCTCCCACCTCCAACAGTAGGGCTGAAGGAGATGGGGAAATTGGGAAGACTGTCATTCATTCCATGAGTTCAAGTGACTCCTTGTCTTTAAAGCATGTTTTTAACTGAATGTGTGAGTTTATTTGTGAGGGTATACCACAGGTACATGGGTTCATGCAGAAATGTTAGATTCCCAGTAGCTAGAGATACAGGTTGTTGTGAGCCACCTGACAGAGATGCCATCTACCAAACAAGTCCATTGAACGAGCAGTAATGCTCTGAACTGCTAGACCTTCTCTCCAGGCCCCTGTCTACCTTTTGTACAGCACTTAGCTTCAGAACTATGGTGTCCTGCCTGACAGCCAGGAGCCACAGAGCTGAGAAACAGCTGACTTCTGGCTGGTGCTGGAAGTCCCAACACTAGACAGAACTCAAACTGTGCCCTTGACCTTCTACCACCTTAGTACACAAGGTCATCACCTCCTTAAGTCATTAGGTTTTGTGTGACTCCATACCTTCTGCCAGGCATGGGGTGACGGTGGGGGACAGATGCGAAAGTAAATAAACATTCTTACTTTCATGTCATCTTATGTCCTCATTTGTAATGGCTGGCCTTTGAAAAGCGCCAGTTCTAAGTATAGAATGGTTTTCTCCAACAAGCGTAAGTCAAACAGTGTGTTGTAGTTGTCGTTGTTTCTAATGTACTATTTTGATGTAGAAAACCAAATAGTCAAGAAATAGTACCAGTCCAAAAAAGCCAGGTGGTTCTATCAAAGGACAGAAGAAATGAGAAGTCAGCAAACTTGATGGCTTTATTGATTCTCTTTAAGAAGGATTCATACTGTGTCACCCAAAGCCTAACTGGCCAGTACCCTGACTGGCCTAGCTCCCCCTCCCACCTGCTGAGATTTAAAGTGCATGCCACCCATGAGTTTGTTGCAGAAGGTCAGAACCACTTCAGCAGTGAAACTGTGGACTCAGAGGTCACGAGGGAAGGAAGCCAGATACCTACCTGGGGCCACAGAGGGACCTGAAATGTAGCCACTAGAAACAGGCTCAAAGAGTTACCAATACGTACACAGTTAACAATTCTCACTGGAGATGACATCAGGACAGAACCAAAACCACCAATGGGAAAGGCATTCTCTGGTCGCTATAATTAATACGGTTTATCATGCAGGTAAAAACTTTACAAGAGGAAAAAAATAACTAGTAAATATAAGAGTATTACTTTGATAAAAAGTTATTACTAATGCAGCGAGAACCAGAAAGCTTACTCGGCTGGTACGCAAGCACTCTAAAGAAAGCTCTAACTACTAACCCTCAGTTTCTTCCCACTACTCCGCTGTTGTCCTAGGCTATCCCTGGTTTCTGAGATGCTGCCTCACAGATGCTAGCTGTTATCACAGAAAGTTGATCCATAATATCTGGGCTCTGGTCAATGACAGATGTCCCTAACTTGTTCAGAATTGGTACCTGAGTGATGCGAGAGTAAGTGGGCAGGAGAGGAGAGAGGTTGGCCAGGGTCGCAATGTTGGGATAACTTTTGATTGAACCCAGCACTGAGACTATGGACAAGCAACCTTACCTAGTTCTGGAGGCAGAACGGTCAGACGGTTTCCCTGAATGTGGAGCTCCTTCAGCTGGGTCAGCTCCCCGATTTCCTTAGGCAGTGAGATCAGGTCGTTATCCCTGAGGCTGAGCTAAATATATGAAAACAGGGGGGCTGTCAAAACAATTTTTCACAAAGAAGAGCTCAACAGAAACTCCCACCCTCACCCGATGCCCTCTCTTCCTTCAAGGCTCGATCTTTTCTCCTCATTTAAAGGTGTCTGTGGCTAAACGAGAAACCGAAGCGGGAGCTCTGGTTCATTCCTACAAAACAAACCTTACTCCTGCTCAAATTGACTTGATTCCACTCCTACAAGGGCCGAGGGAGTGAATTGATTTTCTAAGAATTTAGATAAATTACTTACTATCTGCAACTTCGTGAGCTTCCCAATATCTGGAGGCAGGATTTCAAAATCGTTGTCGCTTAGATAGAGTGCACGCAGGGTGGCTGCAAATTAAACAGCAATATATAAGCTGGGTAGCATGGAATCTGACCATTTGAGGTCTGATCAATAGGAGGGAGTCGGCTTTGATTAATAACCCTGGCTTGGTGACAAGACTGTGACATGCCTGGGGCTCACTATAATAACAAGCAGGTCAGACCTAGACTTACTGGTTGATTGTGGCACATGTGTGTGTGTGGGGGGGGTGTCTAGGAAATGTCTGTATCCAAGAATTCTGACAGGAAGAGTCCGCCACAGTTCCAAGGTTTTCAGAACAGGTAGCAATTCTTCTCTTACATTATCATTTGCATTAAATTTGCATTTCAAGAGAAAGTAGGACTGCTGTGCCACCCAGGGCAGAAGCCAGAGCAAGGGTGCTCCTGCATCAAGTGGGCTCCTCCTACCAAGTCAGACTAGCACTTTCTTAAACAAACAGCTCAGTGTTAAGAATAAGTATGTAGATCAAGGGCCTTCTGGTGATAGGCACCAACCATCTCGATTTACTGATCCCTTAGGCAAACTGCTCACTGTTAGCTTGAGTAATGAAACTATATGAAGACAAGGGAGGTAAGCAAATGGATGGCATGGGTTTAAGAGACTGAAGCCTGAAACAAGCAAAATACCAACAGTCTCACCGTACACAGATTATACAACGATGGTGTGATCTCAACCACTGGAGGACAAAACCCTCGAACAGTAGTCAACAGGAACAACAACAAATCACACTTAACTAGTAACATCATGGGGAGAGTTGACAGAATTGAATGTTAACATGTGTAACAAAAAATAGTTTCCTATGTGTCCCAAGAAAATGATTTAGAACTGGTTTCACGTGCTTCGGAATGTCTGGTAGAGGCAGGTTCAGAATGAGCAGATTGTCTAGTGTGGGCGTCATGACAACTGGGTAAGGTAAAGGCAATCACCACAGTGTGAGAACAGACTAGCATCCATACTGAGGCCGAGGCCAGACAAGGCTACAGAGTGAGACCTGGACCCAAAAGTAAATGAGGAACATAAGCTGATCCAAAGAACACCACCAGCAGAGACTCCACATAACATTGAAATCTCTTCTCACAGATGCAGAACTCCAACTTAAAATGACACAGCTCTAAGTATTTCATGAGTTGCTAGAAAACCAGTCATCCTGATTTTTTTAATCTACAGCAAGAAATGTATGAAATAATAAACATATGACTATCCGAAATGAACAATTCCATAATGGTTACATACTAGACTAAGTCAGTCTGTGTAAGGGGGGTTCTTCAAAGACTTTGGGTAGGCTTTTTTTTTTTTTTAAGCAAATAATTGTCAAGAGTATCTTTGAGCACTGTATTACAGGGAATGAATAGCAACTGGGGAAAACTTATTTTAGCTCACACTCTTCAAACAGGAAGTCAAGATTCTCAGCTAAATGTGCAACTCGTGGAGGTACTCACATCTCTCCGGGAAAGTTAATGTGACATTACTAAGCCGACTTCTGCCCAATGGTGTCAGCGAACTATACATCAAATATAAATACTGCTGAGCGATGAAGGAATATTCAAAAGGACTCTGTGGTGAAAAAAATATATATGTCCAATAATTTCTCTTATGAGTTTCAGCACTGGCAAATAAATTTTTACTCTTACAACCAAAGTACCGTGTTAAAGAGATTTACAGAATTAAAAGTTTCTCACTGAGGTAGAAGAAGTTTCCCGGGAGAGAATGTTCGTTTAGGTTGTTGTAAGTCAAGTCCAGGACCTCCAGAGCTGGGAGCGAGCCAAATCCTCGAGGCAGGGTGTTCAACCTGTTCATGCTGCAGTTTGGGGACAGAAGGAACAAGTCACTTTGTAAAATGCACACATGCACACAGAACACTGGAAACTGAGAGTATAAACTCAGTTCAGCAGGAAGAGAGTCCAAAAGCATGGCCCGGTTCTGCATTCACTGAATGGTACTTGATTTTCATTGTATTCGTATAATGTATCAAACAAGAAGAAATCACCACACTAATGTATGTGTGTGTGTGTGTCAAACACACACAAATCTGCTCTGTGAGGAATTTTCAAATATAGTAAGTATTATTAATGCTATTCACTGTGGTATATAATACTCTCTTGAACTCACTCCTGAATACCTGCAATTCTTGGTCCTTTAACAATTCCTTAACTCCCTGATCCCTACCATGTGCCTCTAGTCAACATCTCTTTGCTCTGCATAGATGATCTTCATATTTTACCACACACTGAGATCATGTAATACTAACAGTTTAATAGTTTTACTCCGACAACCTGCTCTCGTGAAATGCATAGAAATTTTTAGTTATTACTTCCTCCAATAGAAAAACTCAAAGACCCCTCTACATACAAACACTTAACATACCTGTGTGTCTGAAGAGAAACTCATATGAACACATAACATACCTGTCTGTCTGAAGAGAAACTTCCTTAAGTATGTTTAAATGACAATTCAAAACACATATTCAGGATATTTATTTTATAATGGGAGAGAAATCAACTTCCTATTCAACACCTATGTACTAATGAACAGAATTAGCTCTAGTTAGAATGCTAGTTGCCAGGGCCTGGGGCAGGGGGAGGCAAATGAGTTGTTTCCGGGTTTACAAGGCAATAAACTTCTGGAGACTGAAAGTGTAGCAGTGTGAAAATAACACTCCTGAATGACACACTACTATAAGGTCAAGATCGTTCCTTTTATGATACATATATACACATTTATATGTGTGCATGTGTGAGCATTTATAAGTGATGGCCAATGTTAGTTGTCAACTAGAAATGCCTGAGAAAAGGGAATCTTGAGTGAAGAACTGCTTCTAGCAGAATGACATATGGGAACACCTTGGGGGAAGGGTTGTTCTTCATTGCTCAGCGGTGTCAGAAGGTCCAGACATGGTGGCGCCATTCCTTATATAGGTGGGCCTGAGCTATATGAGAAAGGGAGCCAAATATGTCAGAGGAAATGGCCAAGAAGGTATTTCCTGTTGTTTCTGCTTCAGTTCCTGCCTTGAGTTCTTGCTTTGGCGTTCCCTGATGATGAACTATAACTTGTGGGCCAAATTCTTCCATCCCCAAAGTTACTTTTTGCTAGCATTTTATCATGACAACAGAGAAGCAAATTGCACACATAAATACATACATGTATATACATATATAAAAATCAAGAATTTCTGAATATTATCTTTTATCCTTTAAGACCTTTATTTCTCTTATTGAGGCTCCCTTTGAGAATACTTAAAAGTCATGTAAACAACTTCAGTGTAAGCTGAGAGACACTGAAAGGGAGGAGAAACTAACGGTGAAAATCAGTCCAACCACTGATCATTCCAAAAACACATACAGTGCTGCTGACCACCTCTACTGGCCTCCTGAGAAATGACTGAGCAAAAGGGAAACTGAGAGAAAGTGGATTTGCAAGTCTCAGGAGGGAGAGTCCCAGGCCAACGTTATGCAAGGCAAAACAACCTCCTAGAATTCTCACCCACAACAGAGGATGCTGCAGCGCTCCTATGAAGCCAGTCTGAGAAACACACCTGGTTCCCTAATTACCAACTGCTTACAGCTCGAAGCAGTTGGGTGTGTCCTCTACAGTGAAAGTAGCCCCCAAACTATTGCCCTACAACTCAGAACACCCATGGCTTTTCATTTCTTATAAAATACACAATGTGCTGTGTTGCGATCAGATCAAAACTTTCTCTTATTGCAGCTGGCCTAAGGCTCATTCTTGCATTGCAATCATTGTGACAAATGGCAAGTACTGCATAATTCAAAGATTGGTGAGTGTATCCTATGGACCGTGACCTAAGCCCAGTGTTATGGTCTCCCAAGAGCACACTTTCATTTGACCTGCTTACAAACTCAGCAGTCCTCTCCAACCTACCTTCCCCTTGCCCTAATGTGCATGGATAAACCTCCAGGGGACAGAGATTTTGTTATTGAAACCCGCATTAATCCCCTTCCCAAAAAAAAACCCTAAATGTCTTGTGGAAATGGAAAACTTTATGAAGCTAAGGAATCAAACACTGAAAGGTGTTTTACATAATCAATACTCTTAGAGCTGAAAATACAAGCAATTCCAGAAGGGCAAGGATCTAACTGAGGCACACAGTCATAAAATTTACCTTTGTGTCCTAAGATAGCCCAAGGTCAACTAAACCAAGTCTGAGCTTATGTTCTTCCCAAACGTATCTCACGGGAATCTAGGCAGGATCCTCTCCTGTCCATAACTATCTTAGCAATTTTCCTTCTTCATAGTTTTCAAAATAAACCCCTTTCCTTCTGTGGATTGATGTCTATATCCAGGCGAGGGCAGGTATGAGATAAGATAAGGCCTGTGATTGGGCAGTGAAAAAGAAAGGCTGATACAGAGTTTTTGAGAGAGACAGGAAGAGGGGGAAGAAGAAACCAAGATGGAGAAAGAAAAGGATGAACCAGTGCTGTGTGACCTTAAATAACCACAGGTAGCTATGAATATCTTGTAAGGGATGGATTATTACAGGACAATTTTTCTTACCTAGGTGGGCAGTTTAAATCAATATCAATTGGCTCTGAGTTTATTGTGTGGATGTTTTGTGGAGTGAGAATTTACTGATATAAATCTGATTGACAAATTATAAGCCTCTAAAGTTTTGATTTTACTCAGTTGCTGGGAATGTGAGAAGAGTCCATAGCTGAGAATCTTGAGATAGGTGATCTCCGTGTGGGAACTAGATGGACGTCTACTGATGAAGCTAGCCATAGAGCCCGAGAGACCACCAGGGACAGAGAGTAGCCAGGGGTAGTGTGGCGTGGTGTCCTTATACACGACACACATCTTTAATAATTACCACTATACCCTTCCCCAACTACCCCTGATCCAGATGATGTCGGACGCAAAGGTGGCTTTCCCACCAGCTTCTTTCCCTTTACTTCAACCCCCATCAACCATCTTTGCACTGAGCTTTCTGAGATAACTGCTCTAATTTCATACCTAGGAATTTGTTCTGCAGGACAAATTCCTGCAGATAAAATCTGCAACCAGAGTTCCACTACGTAAATCAGAGTAGCATTCCTGACTCCCTGCCATCACTGACACCTATTTGTTTGCCACTGGGGTCCCCACTGCAGTGTGAGCTCTACTACAGCTGGATGACCATTACCTAGAAAGACTCCTAGTACCAAGCTGGAACTCAGCAAGCACCTATTAGGTGCGCAGTAGCCATTCCCAAGTGTCTGGCTAACTCTTGCATCTCATCTGGCTACTGAGTCATACCAGTGAACTGTAAGGACACCCCAGGATGTGCACTGCTCTGAGCTCTGATGTGTGTCGCTCTCTCAGTCCGATATGACTGCTAGTTGTCTTAGTAACTTATTCCCATTGCTAGCACTACAGCACTCCGCCTTTGCAAAGCCTCCCTAGAACCGTTACAGTTTCATCAGCCACAGCACGACTCTGGAAATACTGTGCTTACTGACAGTGTACCCTGCCACAACCTTAAGGTTCACACCATGATACTCGTTTAGAACCCCTTTCAGCAATACTGACATAGAATAAACACTTACATAATCAAGAAATAAAGGAACATATTAGTGAAATATGATGATGATCATCACTAATGCTATGTTTTAATTAACATGTATCAGGTCATGTTCCTAACTTCATGTTATCCAAATATAGACTGTGTATGACTGTCCTTATAATACACTAATTAATATATAGACATACACATATAATACAGTAATATATAGACATTATAATTCTATAAGTGGACATCTTAACAGTAAAAATATATACCAATTTTAACATTCCGCACACTAGTTTACCATATGACATGATGAGGTTTTATATGTGTGTGTGTGTGTGTGTATGGTTTATGTACATGTATATACCTGTGTGTGCCTCTGTGAAGGCCAGAGAGGAACATAAATTATGTGTCTGTCTTAATCACTCTACAGCTTATTTTTTAAGACATGTTCCCTCACTGAAACTAATGCTTGGCTTTTTGGCTAGGCTGTCTAGCCACCAAGCTCTCCCGATCTGCCTGAGTCTGTTGTCATAAACCTAGTGCTAAGATTCTAGGTATACAAGGAAAATCCCAGCTTTTACATGAGTTCTGAGAGTTAGAACTCAGTCCCTCCTGGTTTCAAAGCAGGCACTCTTACCACTAAGCTATCTCTCCAGTACCTCCTAGGACTCACCAAGTATTTAATCTTCAAACTCAAGAACTAAATGCAGAACCCTTTCTTTTGTATTTTATTGATGGGGATCCAGTGATAGCACAAGCAAGGGAAAACACTGTCATTGGAGGTAACACTGTTCTCTCTTTTCCTCGCCCTCCTCTCACAGTTTAGCAAATAGATGCTCTTGGACCTTGTAAAGCTGGTATCATATCCAAATTGTGCTTTAAAACAGGAGCATCTAACCAAACCCTTCATGGAAAGAATGAACTAACAATGAATTCATAAACTCCCTTTAAGACTGATAAATACCCACCATAAATCCCCCTGGCTCCTTTAGCTCAGTAATATAACTACAACATTCATTGGCTACAATTTAATGGATAGATTGGTTTGCACAGAGACAGAGACAGAGACATGAATGGACAGTTTTAGCTGACAGCTAGGACAAGGGAAGATGGAATTCAAAAGCCAAAGTTTCACCTGCCACCCAGGGGTCTGATGGACCCAAATCAATAGTGGGCTCCACCTCACTCGGCCACCAAAGTCAGAGGCAATCAGGAGAAAATCAGAAGCCAGCTCTTGAGAAGAACTTGACTACCTATTTATGAAAGGAAAGCGCTGAATCCTACCATCTCCACCTCACAAATGTGCCCACACCAGAATTCTGAAAACTGCCAAGCAATATAAAGGATAAAGGGCACTGTTACCGCTCACTGAAGAATAAACCTTCCTCTTTACACCTTGGTGTAGAAACGTAGGGTTGTCCCCTATCCCCACAACGCAGAAGGATGCTGTGAAGTCGAAGTGCAACACGAGGGGCCGCTGCATGGATGGAAGGTGTTTTCTATTTCTATGTAATACACAGAGAAAACAGGCCAACAGTAGTCCAGCTGATCTGAACAACTAATTCTCTGCAAGTCAGTCTTGCTTTGGCTGACATGACAACAATAACATCTTATTGGAAACAAAATATCATGAAAAAAAATTCCTTATTGTGCCAACAATTAGCTTCTCAATTAGCTTTCAATTGAGTATGGGCTGATGGAGAATGCGGAAAGGAAGTATTAAAACAATAAGCCTTCTCTTTAACCTGGCACATTAAAAGCAATTAGAAACCCACTACTGCTATGTGATTGTCACATAGACGTTCCCCTTGCTTACCCACACCCTGCATTAGCTCGTTGCCTGGAGGTTATTTCCTTGAGCTCCTCCAATACTCACCCAAGGTTAAGGTGTTTGAGCTTCTGAAGGCTGCTGATCTGGGTGGGAAGTTCCTCAATCTGGTTATTGAAGAAGTTAAGGACCTCCAAGTTCTTCAGTTCTGCTACGTTTGGCGGCACAGCTATAGGGATGAAGATGCTGCATGTGAATTCAAGGGGCAGAGGAACTCCCAATGCTACACACGTGGTCCCTAGCCAATGCAAGGAAGATGAAAATCCAGCACTGTCCATTACATGTTGTGGGTTTATTTTCTCTCATGGGTGAAAAATTGTTGACCAAGGTGGAAGTTGAAGTGTTTCCTTTTAAGTGACTGGATTTGTTTCCAGTGTACAGAATGCATGAAAGCAGAAATGAAGAAGACATGAGCCCCACCCTGATAGCAGCCTCTCAGGGAAGAGTGCATGGCACACACTTCCATGCCACAAGCTGAAGTTATTTTATTCCTTGTGGCTGCCTTTAATTGCCAGCCGGAAGACAGCTAACTGCAATGAGGGAGGGTACACTCAAGCTTCTTAGATAATCCCATATCTGTTACCAATGAACTCAGTCACAGCTAAAGCTCAAGCTGAAACAGAACAATACTGAGTGTTCCTCCTTTCTGATTTTGTCCTTTGGAGTAATGTGCTTTGATACACACACACACACACACACACACACACACACATTAAATTAACAATTGCTCAATACATTCTTACATAAAAATTGAAAGAACCCACTCAGTAGCATCTGTGAACAGTGTGTGCAACTCACAGATGAAGATAACCACTTGGGACCCACAAGGCTTTTTCTTACTGTAGTTTACCATTTGAATACAAGTTAAGAGCCTCAAAAGTATAGCCAACCCTTGGTGTCTCTACTTTGGGGACAAAAATGTTGAGTGAACTCAGGATACACAAAATACTAACAGCACTTCCCCCCTTTCAAATGGAAGTGACATAGTGCTCCAAGATGACTATAATTCATACATAATTTTCCTTATTATTAAATCACATACAGACTTCGCAACCAACCAAAAATCCAAACTATTCACAGAAAATAGTGCATCTGTAGTGACCTTACACAGCTGGCTGTTCTTGTCATTACTTCCTAGATGAGGCAGTTTGCTGAGCATTTGCAACCTATTAGATATTACACACAATCTAGCAATGATTCAAAGTGCATAGAGGATGAGCACAGGTTATGTGCATATATCGTACTCTTTTATGTAAGGGAGTTGAGAATCTCTGGATTTTGGTAACCAGGCCTCCTCTAACCAACTTCCAATGACATTGAGGGACAAATGTTCCACTCCAAGTTGGTATCACAGGATCACAGTAATATGAGGGGGTGGATGGAGGGAGGGAGGGAGGGAGGGAGGGAGAGAGAGAGAGAGAGAGAGAGAGAGACTTTCTACATGCCATTTAATTTTTCTATAAACAAACACATGAAACTTGCCCATGGTTTGTGAAAACTGTAATACTCAAACTTTCCAGATCACTAAGAACATTGAATCTAGTACAAGCAATCGGGCTATATCTTACATCAGCATATTTCCTTCCCAGCCAGTTCCCTCTTCTCCATCTGTCCCTGAAGGCTGGGAAAGACACTTTACTGGCCAGCGTTACTGCCTCTGGGCTAAGTCTAAGCTCAGAACCAGAAGTGTTTGTACTTAGGACCCTGGCACAGCTATATGAAAAATACCAAACATCAGAGATATGGATTCAAACAGCCAGTCCAAGACGGCACATGGTAACTCCCAGAAGAGGTAAAGCAAAGAAGAAGGGTTCTTCAGTGTTAATGTTCACTCTGAGTCACCATCTTCAACACTGAGAAATATCCCAGGTATTGATGACCTACTTTTTTAAAAAGGGACTGCTTGGGACAATGAAAAGAACATGCTTTCATTGAAAGGAGGGACATAAAAGATAAAGGCTGGTGTATACTAGAGCCATGGACAGGTGGCGGTGGTCCCATGACAAAGTGGGGGGACATAAAGAGACAGGTATTTTATGGAATAGTCTAGGCAGCTGGGAAGAAGCCCAGAATGACGGGTGGATACTAATGGGAATGACTAAGAGCCTAACTTGCACAGAGTGGCTGCAAAACATATTCTAGGTACATGTGCTTTTGTGTAAATAAATGCTGTTCAGTTTATATGAGCAACTACTGAGAAAGCCATAAAGGTTACCCTTGGGGTCACATGTTGTCTCCACAGACCAAAGTGAGGGCAGCTACCGGAGACCTCACCCTTTCCCCTTGTCCAGCCTGAAGCTTCCCCTAAGCCTATCCTCACTATAGTGATCTGATTAGCTTGAAGAGCAATAAACAAAGTTACTGAAACCAAGAGAAAATGATGATCTCAATTTAGCCACAAACCAAGAATAATGTGGCCAGAATTACTACCGCCTCCCTAAACTTACCCTGCCGATGCAATTAAATGCTGGTCTAAAGGCATCGCCTCTTTGACAGGATGAGAGATTATTTCACTCTCCTTGCTAAAGCAGTCCAATTTAAAACCACCAATTATGTTAAATGTGATTTAGGACTTTGTTTTGTGGACACAAACAATAACCCCACATTCAATTTACCAAACCTCTCTCAGCCTTTGGTGTGCATTTGAATGTGTTGTGTTAAGACTCCATTCACGCTGAAAAGGAAGGAAAAAAATGCCTAGGTAATATTTCCCTGTAAACTACAGAATTTTTTCATCAGCTCTGGTAAAAATAGAAAGAATATAACATTCAGACTTGTCTGGACAGAGGGCCATTCATCCAACCAAAAATCAAGAGAATGCTAACCATATGCAAGATGCTCTATTCTTGCGATCTAGCATAGTGAGATTTTTGTGGATAAAGAGAGCCATCCTATGCTATTTAAAGAAAGCAAGTTATAAAGGAAGGGTTATCATAATCTAAAGTAGAAATGAAGCCAGCGTTTGGAAAGCCAGATAATCCCAACAAAACCATGACAAATGTAAAAGGTTAGCAATACAAAGCGTGTGGTGAATAACGTATGCACACGAGGCACAGACAATGCCAGCTATTATGAAGAGGTAGGCCTCCGGGGAACACCTTAGCAGAAAAAAGGAAAAGAAAAAAAATAGCATTTGAAAACATAATTAATGGGGCTGGTAGGATGGCTCAGCAGTTAAAGGCACCTGCCAAGGCTGATGACTGGTATTCAGTTCTTGAGGATCCGTATGGTATAAGGAGTAGCTAACTCCTGGAGGCTATCCTCTGACCTCTACATGTGCACCATAGCATGTGAATGTGAATGTGAGCACACACACACACACACACACACACACACACACACACACACACGAGACTCAGAAACTCTGCTCCATCTGCTTGCTGGGTATCTGATGTGTGAGCACTGTGTCTACAGACAATACAGAACAGAGCACACAAAAGCAGTGGAGAAACTGAGGTATCTGATCAAAGACACAGGCTGGCTCTGACACGTCAACTCTGCCCTGTCCTTACTGTGTGTCTCCTTACTTGACAGACAACCTTTCTGGGCCTTAACTCTAAAGTGAGAAAGATGGGTTGTGATCATTTTACATCCTCTTCTGCCTGCTTTTAACATTTTATGAGTCCAAGAAGAGAAGGGTTGTTGAAAATCAATGATAACAGATTTAAATAATGCAACACTGGGGTCCCCAATTAGGACGCTCAGTCATGTAGAACTCTGCTTGTCACAAAGAACTTAGTAGCATTTTCTGTCTTGTCAGTGACAGTTCCTCTAATTCTGAGACTTCAGTTGCTAGATTTGAAAGAAAGTCCCTGACTGCTCTCTGGGGTTCCTGGGCTCCCAAAGGACATTCAGTGTCAATGGGAAGACCACACCACCTCTGGAGGCCTTACAGCCCAGATATTAAGCCCGGGGCCTGCTTGAGAGTATTTTCTGGGGTTCCTAACCATTTCAGATTAGCCAACCCACCACAGCCCTGTTTCTTCCTTCAAGTTTTACTTAATTCAAAACATAAACCCAAACCTGGCCATTGTCTTAGAGGTCTGTCTGTCTTATACTCTGGCCCAGACTCAGCAGATCAGCAAATATTCTCCAAAGTATCCACAAAGTTACACAAGGAGCCCTGGGGGACTTGAGAGGTCCTGTTAGCTTGTCTTTGCGAAACAACATTTTATGAGTCTAAGCCCATCAGGGCCTTCATGGTGTTACTCATCTGAAATAGAGCACTCTGCAGGCTAAGACAGGAGGGAGGAGGGCAAGTTTAAGAACTAAAAGTGAGTCCCAGGCTACTAGAGAACACTTCCTTGGGCAGAGAAGCCTCATACTTCATCCCCTCTCTCCACCTCACTTTAAAAATCATGGGCTAGAGCTCCAACTGCAAGACATCAGAAAGGACTGTTATTTCTGAGAAAAGGCATGACCCATTAGAGGACATTCAATCAGGATGTAATACATATTTTTAAGATTGACTATGCATATGATATTTTCTCTGCATGCATGGCTATGCATCATGCGAATGCCTGGTATCTATGGAGACCAGAGTGAGCATCAGATACCCTGGAACTGGTGTTATCCTTGTGACATGCATGCCATGTGGTCCTCTGGGAGAGTGACCAGCCCTCTTAAACTCTGAGTCATCTCTCCAGGTCCTCACCATTTTATCTTTACAACAGGCAGAAGATATATGACCAATCAGTGCCTCTGAAGAAGAGTTTATTCAATCAGCTGGTAAGGAGCAAACTGCTCCAGCAAAAGGAAAAGTAAGGCAAATTATTTCCACTCTTGGATAATTCTGTTTTGTGATATAGAATTAGTAATTCTGTGGCTGATAATATAGCTCAAAACATTTTAGGAGTTTATCCAAACATTCCTCTGAAGCAGTTCGACTCAGTGGGTAACCACTATTTTACCATCTATTATATAGATGTGTAAAACTAGTTAAACCAAACTGGAAAAAATTAATGTTGTGATTAGGACCTCAAATGATCTCACAGGCTCAGGTTTTGAGCAGTTGGTTCCTGACTGGTGGCACTATTCGGGAGGCTGTGGAGACTTGAGAAGGTGTGGCCTGGTGGCTGGTAAGTCACCAGGAGCAAGCCTTGAAGATGACAGCCCAGCCCCCGGTTCCCACCCTGCTCTTTCTGCTTTCTGGTCCACAGCCATGTGAAGTTAAACCACATGCTCCTCCCATCTTGGATTGGGCTATTCCACCATGCCTTCCCAAAGAGGACACACTGGATACCACTGACGCCATGTGTTAAAAGAAACTTTTTTTTTTCTTTAAGTTGCCTCAATTGCTACTTTCAGTGTGTGGTCATGTTGGTCAGAGCTCAAAAGCTGGGCAAGCAGCCCATGTGGCCCGTGGCTTCTACACTCCCTGTTTCTACCTCTATAGAGCCATCTATTGGACAGTGCTGCTCTAAGGCTGTGGGTTTTAAGACATGGAATACAAATCTCCTATCAAAATATTGACAGACAGGGAGACCAAGATTTATCTCAGTGGTGGGAGGACAGACTTGGGAGCCTGCATGTCTCACGGTTCCATTGAATGCTGAATTTGGAAAGATTTCAAACCCTTGGTGATATCAAGATCATTTCTTCAAAGCCTATGGCCCATTCCACATGATTAGAGTGATAGTTATATAAGCAATCTTATCCAAATTAAGAGTGAGCCTAGGGACTGAGGAAAAGTAGAAACAGGAAAAACAAAACAACAACAACAAAACCTTTGGGACAAATCCACCACACCTGGATGCTACCATGACATTTCCAGTCAAGTCCTGCTCCCTCAACAAAGATTTTCCTGGTGAAAGCAGTGGGGTGGGTAGGACAGACACCATACAAAGTCACTGAATTACGTCA